>NC_091981.1:299077554-299377554 GCF_044704955.1 Pristiophorus japonicus
CCCCCACCCCAAACCAATCACACCCTGTCCCATTTAACACACACTCTAACCCCCCCCACCCGATCACACCCTGTTCCATTTAACACACACTCTAACCCCCCCACCCGATCACACCCTGTTCCATTTAACACACACTCTAACCCCCCCCCACCCCAAACCAATCACACCCTGTCCCATTTAACACACACTCTAACCCCCCCCACCCGATCACACCCTGTCCCATTTAACACACACTCTAACCCCCCCCCCACCCCAAACCAATCACACCCTGTCCCATTTAACACACACTCTAACTGCCCCCCACCCCAAACCAATCACACCCTGTCCCATTTAACACACACTCTAACCCCCCCCACCCGATCACACCCTGTTCCATTTAACACACACTCTAACCCCCCCCCCGCCCCGATCACACCCTGTCCCATTTAACACACACACTAACTGCCCCCCACCCCAAACCAATCACACCCTGTCCCATTTAACACACACTCTAACCCCTCCCCCCCCGATCACACCCTGTCCCATTTAACACACATTCTAACCCCTCCCCCCCCGATCACAACCTGTCCCATTTAACACACACTCGAACCCCCCTCCCACCCCGATCACACCCTGTCCCATTTAACACACACTCTAACCTCCCCTCGATCACACCCTGTCCCATTTAACACACACTCTAACCTCCCCCCGATCACACCCTGTCCCATTTAACATACACTCTAACCCCCCCCGCCCCGATCACACCCTGTCCCATTTAACACACACTCTAACCCCCCGCCGATCACACCCTGTCCCATTTAACACACACTCTGTCCCATTTAACACACATTCCAACCACCCCGCCCCGATCACACCCTGTCCCATTTAACACACACTCTAACACCCCCCCGATCACACCCTGTCCCATTTAACACACACTCTAAACCCCCCCGATCACACCCTCTCTCATTTAACACACACTCTAACCCCCTCCGCCCCAATCAAACCCTCTCTCATTTAACACACGCTCCAACCCCGCCCTGATCTCACCCTGTCCCATTTAAGACACACATTAACTCTGCTCCCCCCCATTCACACCCTGTCCCATTTAACACACACTCCAACCCCTCCCCCCCCGATCACACCCTGTTCCATTTAACACACACTCTAACCCCCCCTCACCGATCACACCCTGTCCCATTTAACACACACTCTAACCCCCCTCCCACCCCGATCACACCCTGTCACATTTAACACACACTGAAACCCTTCCCACCCCGATCACACCCTGTCCCATTTAACACACACTCTCACCCACCCACCTGATCACAACCTGTCCCTTTTAACACACACTGCATCCCCTCCCCTCCGATCACACCCTGTCCCATTTAACACACACTGCATCCCCTCCCCTCCGATCACACCCTGTCCCATTTAACACACACTGCATCCCCTCCCCTCCGATCACACCCTGTCCCATTTAACACACACTCTCACCCACCCACCCGATCACACCCTGTCCCATTTAACACACACTCTCACCCACCCACCCGATCACGCCCTGTCCCATTTAACACACACTCTAACCCCCACCGATCACACCCCGTCCCATTTAACACACACTCTAAACCCCCCCCCACCGATCACACCCTGTCCCATTTAACATACACTCTAACTGCCCCCACCCCGATCACACCCTGTCCCATTTAACACACAGTCTAACCACCCCCTCCCCCGATCACACCCTGTCCCATTTAACACACACTCTAACCACCCCCTCCCCCGATCACACCCTGTCCCATTTAACTGGATGACATTAAGTTGGGTGGCAGTGTGAGCTGCGAGGAGGATGCTGTGAGGCTGCAGAGTGACTTGGATAGGTTAGGTGAGTGGGCAAATGCATGGCAGATGAAGTATAATGTGGATAAATGTGACGTTAACCACTTTGGTGGTAAAAACAGAGAGACAGATTATTATCTGACTGGTGACAGATTAGGAAAAGGGGAGGTGCAACGAGACCTTGGTGTCATGGTACATCAGTCATTGAAGGTTGGCATGCAGGTACAGCAGGCGGTTAAGAAAGCAAATGGCATGTTGGCCTTCATAGCAAGGGGATTTGAGTACAGGGTCAGGGAGGTATTGCTACAGTTGTACAGGGCCTTGGTGAGGCCACACCTGGAGTATTGTGTACAGTTTTGGTCTCCTAACTTGAGGAAGGACATTCTTGCTATTGAGGGAGTGCAGCAAAGGTTCACCAGACTGATTCCCGGGATGGTGGGACTGACATATCAAGAAAGACTGGATTATCTGGGCTTGTATTCACTGGAGTTCAGAAGAATGAGAGGGGATCTCATAGAAACGTTTAAAATTCTGACGAGTTTAGACAGGTTAAATGCAGGAAGAATGTTCCCAATGTTGGGGAAGTCCAGAACCAGGGGTCACATTAAGGATAAGGGGTAAGCCATTTAGGACCGAGATGAGGAGAAACTTCTTCACCCAGAGAGTGGTGAACCTGTGGAATTCTCTACCACAGAAAGTTGTTGAGGCCAATTCACAAAATATATTCAAAAAGGAGTTAGATGTAGTTCTTACTACTAGGGGGATCAAGGGGTATGGCGAGAAAGCAGGAATGGGGTACTGAGGTTGCATGTTCAGCCATGAACTCATTAAATGGCGGTGCAGGCTCGAAGGGCCGAATGGCCTACTCCTGCACCTATTTTCTATGTTTCTATCTATGTTTGATAGCGAGGGTATTTGAGTATAGGAGCAGGGAGGGCTTACTGCAGTTGTACAGGGCCTTGATAAGGCCTCACCTAGAATATTGTGTTCAGTTTTGGTCTCCTAATCTGAGGAAGAACGTTCTTGCTATTGAGGGAGTGAAGCGAAGGTTCACCAGACTGATTCCCGGGATGGCTGGAGTGACATATGAAGAGAGACTGGATCAATTGGGCCTTTATACATTGGAGTTTAGAAGGATGAGAGGGGATCTCATAGAAACATATGAGATTCTGACGGGACAGGACAGGTTAGATGCAGGTAGATTCTTCCCGATGTTGGGGAAGTCCACAACTAGGGGACACAGTCTTAGGATAAGGGGTAGGCCATTTCGGACTGAGATGAGGAGAAACTTCTTCACTCAGAGAGTTGTTAACCTGTGGAATTCCCTGCCACAGACAGTTGTTGATGTCAGTTCATTGGATATATTCAAGAGGGAGTTAGATATGGCCCTTATGGCTAAGGGGATCAAGGGGTATGGAGAGAAAGCAGGAAAGGGGTACTGAGGGAATGATCAGCCATGATCTTATTGAATGGTGGTGCAGGCACGAAGGGCCGAATGGCCTATGCCTGCACTTATTTTCTATGTTTCTATGTTAACACACACTCTAACCCCACTCCAATCACACCCTATCCCATTTAACACACTAACCCTCCCCCCACCCCAAATCACACCCTGTTCCATTTAAGACACACTCTCTAACCCCACCCCCCGATCACACCCTGTCCCATTAAACACACACTCTCACCCCGCTCCGATCACACCCTGTCCCATTTAACACACACTCTAACCCACCCACCCGATCACACTCTGTCCCATTTAACACACATTCGACCCCCCCCCCGATCACACCCTGTCCCATTTAACGCTCATTCTAATCCCCCCCGATCACACCCTGTCCCATTTAACGCTCATTCTAATCCCCCACGATCACACCCTGTCCCATTTAACACACACTCTAACCCCCCTCCCCGATCACAGCCTGTCCCATTTAACACACACTCTAATCTTTCGCTCTCTCCCGATCACACACAAATCCTTGTTTACATTTCTGATATTTGTCATCAATATTTCCATGATCCCTCACAGCTAAATCCTTCCAAATCTGGTTGAATCCCTCCTTATTTCACTGACTCATTTCTTGCTATCACCTGCATGACTTTCAGTTTTGCCCCAAACACCTCAATCAGTCACTACAGGTAAAACAGGCTCTCTGTTTTCAAATTAACGATTGGATTGAGAGATGGCATTCAGGATGTCAGTTCCAGAGAATGCCCGAGTCAGGGCCGCTCCCCACAGTGGAACTTATTCCCATTATCTTCGCTACAGATCATGCATTGAATGTTGGAGCTGGGCCAAATCAGCATCGTATTTCATTAGTGATCCGAGCCAAGAACTGTATCAAAGGCATCTCCCCAACCTGTGGAAGGAATGAATGAGATTGAAATGGATTGTAGTCAGCAGGGCAATTCTGCAATGGGTCTCAGTGAGCATGGTCAGGTGTGTAGAATTTATCAATATCTCGCAAAGATTCCAGGTACCTTTCCCCTACAGAGGAGAAGAATCGCTTTCTGGGCTTTTAAAATGAGTTTAAAGGGGCAGACAAAGCCTGCGGGGGATGAAAGGGGATGAATTCATGGAGACCACCCCCCCCAGTGTTTGGACTCATAGGAAAGGGAATTCAAAATGGGCCTAAATTACAGAAGTTTGAGATCCCCTAAACATCTGTGGGAAGGAGCATATCAATTTTAAGATTCTACAACATTTTGGCTGCGAAAAAGAGTTACCAAATACAGGAGGTGGAGCCAACGTCTGAAGCAAATTCGTGTATTAAAGACCGCAGAATGTCTGGGGGAACTATTCACCCTATGAGATATCATCATATTACCCAATCAAGCACAATGGAAATCATGGTCAAGAAACTGGACAATTCTAAAACAATGCAAACCCAGTGATAGCACATTCTCACACCCTAATCGAGTTACTGCTGACAAAGGAGACATTTGAAAATCAGTGGACAGAACAGTTTAAACAGAGCCCAAGAGATTTGATGGGAGATAATGGAGCCTATTTTTGGGATATATCTATCCCCCAGTTTTACAAGGAAAGACCAGCAAGGAGCAGCACGCAGACTGGAACACAGACACAGACACAAGCAGCCGGAGCTGGGGAGTGAAGAAATGGAGTAGTGAAGGAAACTACTAGAACTCCTCAAGAACTGACCGAGCACGAGGCCCACGAAACGGAAGGTTGGCAGCAACCAAATTGACAACCCGGGCCACCACAACCAGCAAAACGACCAACCAAAACCAACTCAGCAAAAACCAAAGAATCGACATTTATTTCCACTCTACAATCTACTTCGGAACGACCAACGGGTGAGAAATTACCAAAAAGGACTAACTAAAACTATTCCTAACCAAAGAAAGTGGGTACTTACCCCATACATTCAAAACGCAACTTACCGCATCAACGGACGCACCCCAATCGAAGACTACGCAGTCCGAAGTCCTCTCCTCCGACCGGGGTGCAGCTCGCCTAGAAGGCCAAGTGCAGCGAACCCCGAAACCACGATTCACCGGCAACTGTCTAAAGGGATTGGTGGGCATAGCCCCTGAACCCCCCAGAGCTATAACTTAGTTAGTTAGGGGAATTGGGAGGAGGGAGGCTGGGTAACTTGTGTAAATGTATCTGCATTCTCCTTTTTTTACCACATTTAGAGTTTAAGCTGTATTCTTTTCCCCACAGACTGTAATTGGACAATTTATTCAATTTGTTGTACCCCTCAGTGTGTATTGGTCTGTGTGTGTGTTATTGAAGGTGTGCCTTTTGCTTCTTTGTAAACACAATAAAGCCATACCTGCTTCCTACCTTGAAACCGATTGTCTGTCCAAGTCTGACACAGTCCCTTCATAATTACAGTGTCTAGAACCAAGGGTGTGGGAGCGATTCGGAACCACTCATATAAGGTCAGAAGGGAAAGCTGAACCCTGCAAACCACCCCTTGCAGGTGGGAGACCTCAGTCTATTTGGTAGCTGATTGATTTCCAGTGACTCAAGCTGGAACTGCCCATGTTTCATTCAGTAACCTGGGCACTGCCATGTACTGTTAGCCCACACTGGACACTGCCATGTACTATTAGCCCACACTGGGCACTGCCATGTACTGTTAGCCCACACTGGGCACTGCCATGTACTGTTAGCCCACACTGGACACTGCCATGTACTATTAGCCCACATTGGGATCTACCATGTAGTTAACCCGCACTGGGCATGAGCATCAACAGGTACACGACTACATCAACACGTGAAACACAATCAATGGGGAGACTGCAGTCAACAAGTGCAATATAGTCAACAGGGAATCTACACACAAAAAGGACGATATATTCAAAGCTACATTGCATTCAAGAACGTCAGTACATTCACCAGAGAGACTCGAGTCAACAAGAGCAATCATAGGCAGTCCCTCGAAATCGAAATCCCTTGCTTCCACTCTATATGTGAGTTCTCAGGTGACTGAACAGTCCAATACGGGAATTACAGTCTCTGTCACAGGTGGGACAGACAGTCGTTGAACGAAAGGGTGGGTGGGGAGTCCGGTTTGCCGCACGCTCCTTCCGCTGCCTGTGCTTGCCTTCTGCATGCTCTCGGTGACGAGACTCGAGATGCTCAGCGCCCTCCCGGATGCTCTTCCTCCACTTAGGGTGGCCTTTGTCCAGGGATTCCCAGGTGTCGGTGGAGAAGTTGCATTTTATGAAGGAAGCTTTGAGGGTGTCCTTGAAATGTTTCCTCTGCCCTCCTAGGGCTCGCTTGCCGTGTAGGAGTTCCGAGTAGAGCGCTTGCTTTGGGAGTCGTGTGTCCGGCATGCAGACTATGTGGCCTGCGCAGCGGAGCTGGTCGCGTGTGGTCAGTGCTTCGATGCTGGGGATGTTGGCCTGATCGAGAACACTGACGTTGGTGTGTCTGTCCTCCCAGAGGATTTGCAGGGTCTTGTGAAGACATCATTGGTGGTATTTCTCTTGCGATTTGAGGTGTCTACTGTATATGGTGCACATCTCTGAGCCATACAGGAGGGTGGGTATCAGTACAGCCCTGTAGACCATGAGCTTGGTTTCAGATATGTGGACCTGACCTTCGAACACTCTCTTCCCCAGGCGGCCGAATGCTGCACTGGCGCAGTGGAATTGGTGTTGAATCTCATTGTCAATGTCTCCCCTTGCTGGTAATAGGCTCCCGAGGTATGGGAAGTGATCCACGTTGTCCAGGGCCGCACCGTGATTCTTGATGACCAGGGGGCAGTGCTGTGTGGCGCGGTGAAGTTGGTAGAGGACCTTTGTCTTACAAATGTTTAGCGTGAGGCCCATGCTTTCGTATGCCTCGGTAAAGATGTTGACAATGACTTGGAGTTTGGCCTCTGAATGTGCGCAGACGCAAGCAACGTCCGCGTACTGTAATTCGACGACAGAGATTGGGACGGTCTTGGTTCTGGCCTGGAGGCAACGAAGGTTGAACAGGTTCCCACTGGTGCTGTAGTTTAGTTCCACTCCAGAGGGGAGCTTGTTGAGCGTGAGGTGGAGCATTGCAGCGAGGAAGATCGAGAAGAGGGTTGGCACGATGACACAGCCTTGCTTGACTCCGGTCCAGACGTGAATTGGGTCTGTGCTGGATCCGTAATCAGGATCACGGCCTGTATGTCGTCGTGGGGCAGGCAGAGGATGGTGACAAACTTTTGCGGGCAGCCGAAACGGAAGAGGGCGCTTCAGAGTCCCTCGTGGTTAACAGTGTCAAAGGCCTTTGTAAGGTCGAAGAAGGCATCAGGGTTGGTGCTATTCCCTTCATTTTTTTGCAGCTGTCGTGCCGTAAAGATCATGGGCTAGAACTGCCACTTTTTTTCCTGCTTAACGCCCACTTAACTGCTGAAATTATGTAAAACGCCCATTTATTGCCCATTTTGGCACAAAATGGAAACTGGCGGGCATTTTTCAGAAACTTATTGCCGACTGTGACATTCCCCATGTGCTTAATGCCGAAAAAAATTACCAGCTGCCCATTTTCTTGGGCCGGAACCAGCAGGATCGAATGTCCGCCGACTGTTTTTTGTCGTAAAGAGCATATTTACCCAAACTAGCGGCCATGGAGATCGCCCAGCGTCAATTTCACCATCTCGCGCACATTTCGCCCACAATATCGCTCGCTCAAAAAACTGCCCACAAAAAGTGGAACTAACCGGGACGAATCACAGCGTTATGGACGCCGTGTTCTACATCACATGTCACGGCCTTTAAACGGCTGCTGTGCTTCAACCTCGGTGGAGTTCGGATGTACTCTGCAGGTCGTTGGAGTTGATGTGAACATCTCTAAAAACATCTTGACCACACTGTGACCGATTGGAATTGAAGAGGTGTGTGCGTCGGGACATTCCTTGTTTGTGAGCAATGGGTGGAACACAGAGAACTACTGCAATAGGGCCTGTCCTTTCTCACCCTCTCTTGCCTGCAGCAGACTCGACATCGCCGAAGGAACGCTGCACTGCATTATGTGCCCAATGAACGAAGTGACAGACAGATGAGGAGGACCAGACGTTACACCCCCCGCAAGTACAAGGAGAAGCAATCTTACCTCGACTTGCCCAACACCACCTGCCTTCGGAGACTGCGCTTCCACAAAGAGGTATGCCAGCTGATAAGGGCAGATCTGCAGCCTGCCAGCACCAGCAGGACTGCACTGTCCATCGAGGTCAAATTCACCGCGGTACTGTTGTTCTACGCCTCGGGTTCTTTTTAGGCCACAGCTGGCAACATTTGCGGACTTTCTCAGCATGCCACAAATCGCTGAAGCCCTGTATGCATGCAGGAGGGACTTGATCAGCTTCCCTATGACCAAAGAAGCACGGAGTGAGAGGGCTCTAGGTTTCTCCAGAATTGCAGACTTCCCCAAGGTGCAGGGAACAATAGATTGGACGCGCATCGCGATGCGGGCACTTTTTCAGGATGCTGAAGTTTTCAGGAACCACAAAGGATTCCACTCCCTGAATATCCAGCTGGTTGTTGACCATCAGCAAATTATACTGCCTGTGAATGTTCAATTTCCGATGACATCCTGCATGAGAAACCTGTATCTGATTTGTTTAAAAAATAAGCCACAAGGTCAATGCTGGATGCTTGGGGACAAAGGATATGGCCTCACCACCTGGCTGACATCCCCTGCATGACATCCACACCGAGGCCAAGAGGCGATACAACCGAGAGCCACAGAGCAACTCGCAATATCGTTGAGAAAACCATTGGAGTGCTGAAACAGCGCTTCAGGTGTCTGGACCACTCAGGAGGCAAGCTCCAATACCACCCTGAGCAGGTAGCTCAATTCGTGGTGGTCTGCTCCATGCTACACAACTTGGCTATCGGGAGGGCACAAGAATTGCCTGATGAGCCTGACAGTCCACCTCACCAGAGGGAGGAAGGAGGATGACGAGGAGGCAGATGCTGACTGTTATGTATGCAATACCTTGTAACCAGCATTCTATCGTTACCAGAGGGCGCATCTGTTGGGAGTCCCAAGGGATCCCAGCATCCCTTGGAAGCACTGCATACAAGCCTGCCTCCCATGCTGTGCCAGCACTCGAGTCAGAATAAAGAGACTAAAGTCACGCTTACTCAAGTCTACCGTACTCAGACACATTGCTTCATTTGAGACATAACAACTGGCAACGAGTAATAGATAACGAACCATCACGCAAAAATGCAGAGAACTGTTGGTATCCTGGAGAAATTCAGAAGGTGATGATTGTGAAGCCTTCATGGAGTGACTCGACCAATACTTCGTGGCCAACGAGCTGGAAGGGAACGAGAACGCTGCCAAACGAAGGGCGATCCTCCTCACCGTCTGCGGGGCAACAATCTGTGGTCTCATGAAGAATCTTCTTACTCCGGTGAAACCAACAACCAAATCGAATGAAGAACTGTGTACACTGGTCCGGGAGCACCTAAATCCGAAGGAGAGCATTCTGATGGCAAGGTATCGATTTTATACATGTCAACGGTCTGAAGGCCAGGAAGTGACGAGTTACGTCGCTGAACTAAGGCACTTTGCAGGATATTGCAAATTCGGTGGATTCCTGGAGCAAATGCCGAGAGACTTTTTTGTTCTTGGCATTGGCTATGAGGTTATCCTTCGCAAACTACTGACTGTTGAATCACCGAACCTGAGCAATGCCGTAACGATAGCCCAGGCATTTATGTCCACCAGCGATAACACCACACAAATTTCGCAGCATAAAGATGCATCGGCAAGTACTGTACACAAAGTAACGTCGTTTTCAGGCAGGAATGCATTTGGCAGAATGTACACACCTGCAGCTGCATGACCTCAGATGACTCAGAGTCTGCCATCAAGTGTGAATGCGAGGCAATTAACAACTTGTTGGCGCTGCGGAGGTGATCGAGCCCATCAATGCTGCTTCAAATACTATGCGTGCAAAGGCTGTGGAACAATGGGACACCTCCAGCGAATGTGCAGACGAGCTGCAAACCCTGCAAACCAGCACGTTGCAGAGGAAGACCGATCCATGGTGGATCAAACTGAATTAGGGACTCAAACTGAAGAGGCAGAAGTGTACGGGGTACACACCATCACCACGAAACGACCACTGACATGTTAAAAGTTGAACTGAACGGAATTCCAGTAATCATGGAATTGGACACGGGTGCGAGTCAGTCTGTCATGAGCAAAAACACCTTCGAGAGGTTGTAAAGTGGGCGGGGGGGCGGGGCGGTGTTGTGTGGTCTCTATGAGGGGGTCAGGTTCCCTTCTGGCCAACTTGAGCGGTTTCGAATCGCTCCCACTCCCTTAGGTACTGTACTCTGGATTTATTCGGGGGGTGTGACAAAAGTGCAAAGGACACTGGTTTGACGCAAAGAACTTTGTTTTTATTACAGTCAAGGTAATACAGGCTTACTACTCTAGTAAAAAGATACAAGGCCAAACTTACAATTACTCTAATAAAGAACAATACAAGGAAAGGTACAAGGTCAAACTTAAAATCACTCTAATAAAGTACCATACACTACACATTCAAAGGGCGTTGCAGTAAAATTATACCTCCCACCTCCCAATACCTAATTCTAGCTAGGTTAGACTTCAGGGCAGGCAGGGACTTATGCTTTCCAATCCTTTTGCTAGTTAATGGTAGATGGTGATGTTCTTCCTTCCTTCAGGACTTCAAGACTTCGAGGCTAGAGAAGTTAGTTTACAACTGTCGCGTTGGTTTCTCTCCTTGTCTCGATGAGGTAGTAGCAACCACCTCTCTCCCCTCACTAACCTCTGTTGAAAACAGGGGCAGTTATACGATTTCAGTGTTCTAATCTTGCCACCAAATCTCTTCAAAATCCTTTGTATAATTTTGGCGGGCTTGGTTCTTCTTTGTAATATTTTGTCGGGCTCGTTAAAGTTGATATGTCTTGGGTGGGTTGATGTTCGAAAACTGTTGCCTGATGGAAATATTGGTTTGGTAATTGCAATGTCCTTTTGTGCTTAGTCTTTCGCATACTATTGGGCCTCTTTGTGATGTATATGCTGAAATGGTTTGTCCAGACCCATGTTGATGGGGAGCTACCTCTGGGTGATTTTGTGATGGTAATGTCTCTTGTGGAGAAGGATTTTCACATACTCATTCTACCACACAGGTTAACTCAGTCCTCATACCCAGACAGTTCCAGTAATCAAGTGGGCTTCTTTTGTTCCCTAGGTCTGCCCACAGGCTTGAATTTGTCTTGTAAAAGTTCATCATTCTATTAAAGTTCGTAGTTTCTTCCATAAGCATTTTAGAGTTCCAAACTTTTCGGTAGATAGTCCCAAATTAAATTTCCTTTCGAATGAGCCCAAACACAGGGGGGGGTTTCTTGTGAATTTTGTATTCCTTCAAGGCTGTGGTGCAACAAGGCACAAAGGCCCAAGCTGAGCCCTATTCATACCAAGCTGAGAACTTACACTAAAGAGCTGATCCCTGTAATTGGCAGTGTATCAGTAAAAGCCTCCTATGATGGAGCGGTGCACGAACTACAACTATGGATTGTACCAAGAGATGGCCCCACGCTGTTCGGCAGAAGCTGGCTGGGAAAAATCCGCTGGAACTGGGACGACATCCGAAAGCTTTCGTCTGTCGACGACGTCTCATGTGCCCAGGTTTTGAGCAAATTTCCGTTGTTGTTTGAGCCAGGCTTCGGAAATTTCTCTGGGGCAAAGGTGCAGATCCACTTGGTTCCCGGTACATGACCCATCCACCACAAGGCACGTGAGGTGACATACATGATGCGAGAGAAAGTGGAGATCGAGCTGGACAGGCTGCAACAAGAGGGCATCATCGCACCGGTTGAGTTCTGTTGTGTATATATAATGTATGTACAGTTACATTAGACCACTGAATATATCTTCACACTGTATACACTATACCTGTACCACCAGAGGGTGCTATGGTGGAGACCTAAGGGTCACCTGCACACTGCAGGTAATCAAGTATAAAAGGGAGCTCACCTCACTGTATCCTCATTCAGGAGCTGCAATAAATGGACTAATGTCACAACAGTTCAAGTATGGTACCCTACCTTGTGGAGTCATTACAAGAGTGCTTACAGACACAACAACTGGCGACGAGATTACGAATTTCCATGCGCAAAATGGCTAACCTAGGCAACTTTCAACAATTCGCTGATGGGGAAGATTGGGATGCCTTTGTGGAAAGGCTCCAACACTTTTTCATTGCAAATGACCTGGGAGGAGATGACCTAACCTCGCTGGCTGATAAGTGCAGAACCATTCTGCTCAGCAGTTGTGGGCCCACCGTATATGGCCTTGTCAGGCACCTGCTAGCCCCAGCAAAGATGACAACCAAAATGTACGCGGAGCTCATAACGATGATACAGGAACAGCTCAAACCTAAAGAGAGCATCCTCACAGGCAGACACCGGTTCTATACACACTGGCGGCCTGAAGGCCAAGAAATCGCAAAATACGCTGCAGACCTGAGACGATTGGCTGCACCGTGTGATTTTGGCAACCACCTCACCGAAGCACTGAGGGATATCTTTGTTATTGGAATCGGCCACGAGAGCCTCCTCCACAGGCTGCTCTCTGCGGACACCACGGTCACCCTGCAGAAGGCAATCAACGTCAGCCAGGCATTCATGGCCTTGTCCTGCGATTCCAAGAAGATGATGACTCACACCCAGGACTCTAACCTGGCAAGTACCGTGAACAGACTGCTGCCTTTCAGAGGCAAGGCTGCTACCCCGAGTCCCGCAACCCTGAGTCCGCCACATGAGGCCAACCGGCCAGCCCCATGCTGGTACTGTGGAGGAAATCACAGGGCCCACCAGTGCCGATATAAAGACTATACTTGCAAAGGCTGTAACACTAAAGGCCATCTCCAGCGAATGTGTAGAAGAAATTTTACTCACTGAGTCACTGAAGAGTTGACCGATCACCTGGGCTCCAGCGCTGATGAAGATGAAGAGAGAGTCCATGAGGCAGCTCAGCCCCAGGAAGAGGAAAACGGAGTGTTTACCTGCTCCACCGAGAGTTCCCCATTGAAAATGGAAGTCGAAATCAACGGTGTTCCCGTCTCGATGGAGGCCGACACAAGAGCGAGCCAATCGCTGGTGAATCAGGCTGCCTTCAAGAAACTCTGGGACAATCCCACCGAACGACCCAAAATGCTCCCGATCCAGGTGAAGCTGCTCACTTACACAAACGACACCATCCCAGTCATTGGCGGCGTGGATGTCCGGGTGTCCCACGGCGGTGCGATGCACAAGTTACCTTTGTGGATCATTGCTGGTGATGGTCCAACGCTGCTGGGAAGAAGATGGATGAAACAAATCCAAATCTGTTGGAGCTGAGAAAGCCTCCAGGTCCCGACGATCGACGTTCTACGTGGCCACAAATCTGGATCCATCACAGCACCTGGAGATCCTACCGTCCAACTCGACTGCATGGCGACGACACAGACCGCACTGCCCAACGGCGAGATGATCCAACCCAAACGACCAGACCTCACCTTCCGGGCTCCAGTGGCAGGACTCCGAAGGAAGAAGATCGGCACAGAAGGTAGCTTCCCAGCTTCCGTGGTAGAACCTGGGGAGAAAAGGATCACCACAGCCTACCTCGTGGAGAGAGAGAAGATGGAGCCCGCACCAGACCACGAGGGGCAGCGGTGAGGGAGCAACACGTGATGCCGAGCAGCGAACCGGATTGGGGTAAAGATTGCAAGGCCCTCTGTGGAAATATCAGAAAGAATTCACGATTAATAAGAATTTAATTCATGCTTGAGGGTTAAACCAGTAGACTCAGCGTCTCTTGAACTGAAAACAACAGGCACTTCAAAAGGAGATGAGGATAAAAGCTGACGAATAGTAAAGCCAAATTCAAAGGAGTCACCATGTGTAAGAGAGTGTATGTGAATAAGGAATGTCAGTTAACAGGGTCCCTACAAATGCTAGTGAACGAACAAAGGGAATAATAGATGTAGGCCAAATGGCAGGGGGACGATACCTTAGCAGAAACACGGTGTAGGAAACAGCAGGGGCTGGGAAGAGATGAAAAGATGTAACTGATCAAGATATGGGATACACACAAAAACGAAGGACACCAATTTGGTAATAACTCATGGAGGCAAGACAGGGTTACGATAACAGAAGGATGTATATGTACAAAGATGAAATGTCAGCAGACACCGACACGCATTTAGCTGAGAGAAGAAAGGGTCTAACTAGACACAAGGTTTTGAAGGAAGTTAGACAGCAGGAGCAGGAACCTGGGGTAGAATCCCTAAGCTGAAGCCGGACGGAGACTGATTACCTCGCACCGAATCGGGTAATATCTATGTAGGTTGTGAGTCCTAGATTCTGTAATCCATATAGGTTGTGAGCCCTATATTCTGTAGTAACTAATGAGCAGTGTTTGTTAAAGCATTTATTAAAGATAAGTTGGCTTGCGAATCTAGTGTTGTCATGTATCTCACACTACTGTACATAACTGTATCTTACCATGCTATACATGACTGTAACTAGAGATGACCTGTAACCACAAGCTTACCTACACAAGCAGCCTACACAAGGCCAGACACAGGTTCTACAACTACAGACGCTGTGTGGGCCAGAGCATACCCGACTTTGTGGCGGAACTTCGGAGGTTGGCTAGCTTATGTGAGTTCTCCGATGAACTAAGGAGAGAAATACTGAGAGACTTTTTATTGAAGGAATAGGCCACGCAGGCATATTCCGAAAGCTCATAGAGACCAAGAACTTGACCCAAGAGGCAGCAGCACTTGTTGCACAGACATTCTTGGCAGGAGAAGAAGAAACGAGGTTGATCTACACTGCGGGTATGACAACTAACGAAACATCGGAACAAGGAGTTCACAGCGTGAAACAAGCCACTACCCCCACACACAGACAAAGGCAGGAGAGCAGGCCCTCAACAGCAGGCAGTGGTGCCAGAAGCCAAAAAGGGCCACATGAACGGCCGTTCACACCCCATTAACCCACAATGCGAGCAATCAACTACAAACTGAGAGAAGCTCAAGAAAGATCAGCCAGACGCAGCTCATCCTTTGGAAACAATGGAAGCGGTCTGTGCTGGAGATGTGGGGGAAGGCACTCATCAACGGAGTGTCAATTTCAGCATGCTGTTTGCAGAAACTGCGCCTATACAGGGCAACTGGCCCGCATGTGCAGAAAAACGGCAGCTCGGCTGGTATACGAATCGGAAGGGTCGGAAAGCAGGCCAGAAGACGGTGGGGACAGTACCCGGGATACCGAGGTACAGCGGGTCAACACGATCAATGGCCACTGCTCTTACAACAAGACGCCTCTAACAATGATGAGGGCCCTACTCAATGGGATACCTGTCAACATGGAGCTGGATACGGGAGCGAGTCAATCTCTCATGAGCGCTCAACAATTTGAACAGCTGTGGCCGCAGAAAAGAGACAGACCAAAACTCACAAGGGTCGACACCAAACTAAGGACCTATACCAAAGAAATCATCCCAGTCCTTGGCAGCACCATGCTCTCAGTCGCAAACAAAGGGACAGTGAACCGACTTCCCCTGTGGATTGCCCCCGGAGATCTCCCAGCGCTAATGGGGAGAAGCTGGCTGGCAAAACTAAACTGGAAATGGGATGATGTTCACGCCATGTCATCCAAGTAACGGACCTTCTGCTCAACAGTTCTAAGTCGATTTGAACTTGGCCTGCTCATCCAAGTCAATAATCATCATCATAGGCAGTCCCTCGGAATCGAGGAAGACTTGCTTCCACTCTTAAAATGAGTCCTTAGGTGGCTGAACAGTCTAATATGAGAACCACAGTCCCTATAGTTGTCCATGAGGATCCTGACATTCATGTTAAAGAAGTGGAAGATGCCTGTGCGTGAGTTATTTTAATGTGGGGTGGCCATTGCACACTGGCTACCACACAGACTAAGCTGAGCAAGGTCTTGGTCCAGTTGCAAAGGGGTCCAAGACGACTGGAGACCAGGCACTGCTGTATGGGCCTAGTTGCCTATGGCGAGATGTTGGCCGCAGGCTTGGCACTGAGTGGTGCCCTTGATGGTAGGTGGTCGGAGGCCTCTTTGGGGGCAGGCATTGGGAGGGTCAGTGGCCCACTGGGGTTCAGAGTGGAAGGTCAGGGGGGTCACAGCCTTGGTACTGACCACGTGCTGGAGGAGGAGAAGAGGCCAGAACAATAACATCCTTGAGAAAGACCAATCTTGGTGTTTCCCAACAACCTGTGCTTTCCAACAGCTGCAAACTCTCTCCAGTTACTCTCAGTCCCTTGGTTTAGTGATGACGTCTCCATTGATTGACAAGATGTCGAGAAGAAGGCCCAGAAATGTGTTAGTGTCTATTTTTGGGCACCTAACCCCCAGAGTGCGAACAGCCCGTGCTCAAACATCCACAATAAACACATGGATGGTAAGGGCCGTGTTCACAAGTGAACGGACATTCTGGGGTGGGGGTGGAGGGTGGGGAAACCAGGATGGCGGGGAGGGGAGTTGCCAGGATTGTGGGGAGGGGAGCCAGAATTTAGAGGGGCCGAGTAGCCAGGATTGTGGGGAGGGGAGCCAGTATTGCGGGGGGGGGGGATAGCCAGGATTGGCCGTGGGGAAGAGTCAGGATTGGAGGGAGGGGAGTGGTAGGATTGGAGGGTGGAAATGCCAGGATTGGGGGGAGGGAGGTGCAGGATTGGGGGGAGGGGTGTGGCACGATTGGAGGGAGGGGGATGCAGGATTGGGAGAGGGGAGTGCCAGGATTGGGGGAGGGGAGTGCCAGGATTGGGGGAGGGGAGTGCCACGATTGCGGGGGGGAGAGGGAATACAGGTTTGTGGGGGAGGGGAGAACCTGGATTAGGTGTGGGGATTGGGGGTTGCAGAATTGGGAGGAGGGGGTTGCAGGATTGGGGGGGGCTTCAGGATTGGGGGGCTTCAGGATTGGGGGGGATGCAGGATCAGGGGAGGGGAGTGAGAGGATTGGGGGGGAGGGTGAGCAGGAATTTGGGGGGAGGGTGAGCAGGAAGTTGGGGAAGGTGGGGGAGGGGGTGCAGGATATGGGAGGGGGAGTGCCAGGATTGGTGTTTGGTGCAGGATTGGGGGAGGGGAGAGTGCCAGGATTGGATTGGTGGGGCAGTATTGGGGGCTGGGACGGGGAGGGTGGCAGGTTTGGAGGGGCAGGATTGCGGGGATGCCAGGATTGGGGAAAGGGGCAGGATTGGCGGCAGGGGCAGGATTGGGGGGAGGGGGGCAGGATTGGGGGGAGGTGAGTGGCAGGATTGGGGGGGTGGAAATGCCAAGTTGAGTGGGGGGGGGCAGGGAAACGCCAGGAATGGGGAGAAGGGGGCAGGATTGGGGGACGGGAAATGCCAGGATTGGGGGAATAGGTGGCAGGATTGGCGGGGGGGGGGAATGACAGGATTGGGAGTGAGGGGTTGCAGGATTTGGGGATGGGGAGTGCCAAGATTGCGGGGTGAAGGGGGTGCAGGATTGCAGGGGGGCAGGGGGGAGTGCCAGGATTGGGGGAGGGGAGTGTCTGGATTGTGGGAGGGAGAGTGGCAGGATTGGGGGAATAGGGGGCAATATTGAGGGGGGGGTATGCCAGGATTGGGAGGGAGGGGTTGCAGGATAGTGGGTTGGGGAGTGCCAAGATTGGGTGGTTGAGGGGGTGCAGGATAGCTGGGGGGGGGGGCGGTGCAGGATTGGGGGGAGGGGGAATGCCAGGATTGCGGGGGGGTGGGGGGGTGCAGGATTGGGGGGAGGGAGAGTGCCAGGATTGCGGGGGGGGGGGCAGTGCAGGATTGGGGGGAGGGGGAGTGCCAGGATTGGAGGAGGGGAGTGCCTGGATTGGGGGAGGGGGAGTGGCAGGATTGGGGGGGAGAGGGAATGCAGGTTTGCGGGGGAGGGGAGAGACCGGATTAGATGTGGGGGGTGGGGGGTTGTAGTAATGGGGGGAATCCAGGATTGGGGGGAAGACAAGTACCAGGATTGGAGTGATGGCGGGGTGCAGGATTGGGAGGTGGATGTCAGGATTGCGGGGGAGGGGTGAGCGGCAGGATTGGGGGGGTGAGGGTTGTGGAAATTTACTTTTAGAAGTTACATTTCCTGTTAAATGTCTCCTTTTGTAATAAAACAAAATGGAGTCTCCCAGAAGCCTCTGCAGCAGACAGCCTGCTTCTGCATAAACATACTAACCTTGACTGATAGCTGACTAAATTCAGAAAAGCAGGAGCCATCTGTGTGAGCGAAAGAATGTCCTGCTGTACTCCTTACTAATAACTGTTGCTATGCTAAACCTTAGAAGTACTAGATAAAGGTTGTATAGATATGTAAAGACTAAAACAAGGATGTAGTGTTAATTAAGGGATTGAAGAACTCCTTATCTGTATTTGCTGACCGCAAGGGCAGAACTGATACACGTGATGGAACCATAATTTGTTTGTTCTTCGGTATAAAGATATTGTGATTTTGTACCACTGGAGAAGTCTTCGCTCAGCCTTTGACTGAGTGAGGCTTTTCCTTGCAGCAAGTAAAACTTATTAAAGGAACATCTACCGGAGCTGTTTGTGTCAGAGTCTTATATTGAGAGTTAAATTGAGAGTCGAGATTTCGACAGTTACTTCTTGGAGGTTCCACCGAGATCGCTTACCCTCTACTCTGTGAGTGAACGGATGCAGACATAGTGCCTCTTCAGTGAAGGGCTTAACTGGCCAGAATAAGGTGAGCCTTTTGCTCGCAAAGGGTCTCTTTACTGTTGAATCGCATATGTAATCTGTTGTCCACAGTGGAGGTACTGCCATCTACGAGACTCGACATTTAAGAGCTAAAGTTATTTTGTAATCATTTCCTTCTCAGCTTGTAGGCAGAAGGGTTCTGATCCTGAAAATATCCGATCTGGAAACAGCCCGGGGAGATTTTAATTAGTATAAGGTAAAGGAGCGCTATCGATCGAAAGAGGTGATCCTTGTGAGATAGGATCAGGGTCCTTGTGGATAAGACCAGAAGTTAAGACAGTCCTTGTGCGATAGGACTATTAAGGCAATCCTTGTGAGATAGGATCAGGGTCCTTGTGGATAAGGCCAGAAGTTAAGAGAGTCCTTGTGCGATAGGACTATTAAGGCAATCCTTGTGAGATAGGATCAGGGTCCTTGTGGATAAGGCCAGAAGTTAAGAGAGTCCTTGTGCGATAGGACTATTAACGCAATCCTAGTGCGATAGGATCAGGGTCCTTGTGCGATAGGACCATAAATTTTCGATAAGTTAAGGACTCAGTCTGTAGTGGCGTACAACGCAGACTGAGAATTGACTATATGTTTAGATAGAGTTTAAGGCTATGATCTGTATACCCGTGTGGATGTTGTTTGAACTAATTGTCCTTGTTATACTGTTGTGTTTAGTACTTTTGTGCGATATTGCAATTAACGAAACGGGAAGAGTCACTCGGGAAAACTGTGATTCGGAAAAACAAAAATTGATTGAGAAAAGAAACAGTAACTGATTGATCAACTGCGGTTGGTTCACGTCAACATATCTCACACACCCAGACTGAGCCCGAATTAAGAGCCTTTTTAGGTCACGTAACAGCCAGGAGAAGTGGGCGCAGAGAACTCGTTGACCGAAAGGATTGTGAGATCAGAAACTGTGAATAATCTTAATCATCCAGAATGGGGGCCGGAGCAAGTAAAACACCACCAAAGGGCACACCAGCCTATTTTATGCTCCAGAATTGTGGTCAGTCTTCAATTGATCACCTAAATAAGTGGGTAAAATGGACCAAGGATGAAACAAGGACCAAGGAGTGCCTTCTAGACAGAGACCCAGATAGAAGAGGTAAAAAGAAAGTAAATGGTCGGCATTTGGAGATTGGAAAAGGGAAGCTGAGGAGCGATGTGAAAAGAGCCTGAGGATTAGCAAGCAGTGTAATAGAGGGAGAAAGCAGGTAAATCGACCCCGACAAGGAATTAAAAATCCATCTGTTATGGTGGCTAGAGAAACAAAGGGACACCCACCAAATGCCTCAAAGGGTTGGGGAAAAGATGAGGATGAGGATTGGGATGAGAATTGGACTCCCTACGGTCGTCGACCACTGCCATATGTTGAACCCCAAGCGAATGCTCCAGGCCAACAGGGAAGAGGCAATCCTCAAGCCGGAGCATCGGGAGATGGGATAGCACCCACTCACAGCAATGCAGATGTAGCTACCGGAGGGGTAGATCTGTCACAAGCATTTCAATTCCATGACGGCCCTGCATGGAATACGCGAAGTCAAACTCCAGCGTTGTTCCCACCAACTGCAGCCACTGCATTCCCATGAAGACTTTCCCCCAATTCAACTCCTGACGGAGCTCCAATTCCTATTTATCGACCATGGTCACCAAATGAGTTAAGGATAATTGTGGAAGGATTGGCAGACCCTAAAACCAGTATTGAAAAGGCTATAGACCAATTGAAAGTGATGATCTTGTGCCATGAACCCAGTGTATTAGACGGACAAATTTTGCTAAAAGCACGGTTAAAGGACACTAAATTTGCCGAATTGGAGACAAAATTTACAGATTTTAAAACCCATCGAGAGACTCCCAATGCAGATCCCAGCACGAAGCCAGAAGAGGGGTTCTGGGGGAGATGTTGGGAGGCCTTACATCAAATGTTCCCAAGGAAAACGAATTGGTCCAAAATTATGGAAATTACACAAAGAAAGGATGAGGATGTTGAGGATTACGTTGAAAGAATGTGAGAAATTATGAACCAATGTTCAGGCATGAAAGTAGAAGAATTAGACTCTCCCATGATTAGCGCCGTTGTAATCAGACTACGACTTGAACTTAGAGATACCTTTAAATTAGTTTGTCTCGGATGGCGTCAGGAAAAGCTGTCCAAGGTTGTATCTATGTTAAAAAATATGCAAGATCGAAATAGAGAATCTAAAAGCAAGGTCACTGTGTTTATGGAACAAGCAGTTCCAATAACACCCGCCCCGGTAACACCTTCCTACTGCCTTCCACAGGGTAGAGGACAAGGCAGTGGAGGAAATTTTAGGGGAAGAGGGAGAGGAGGTGTAGGGCGAGAGCAATATGACACTTGTTACAATTGTGGTCAGACTGGACACTGGGCTAGAAATTGCCCATCAAAACAGCAACAACCAAATTATGATTGGACTCAACAGGCTGGTAATAGACCACCACCTCCACCTCCAGGACCTAACCCGTGTGTGACCCAAGGTACATGTTAGACCTCAGACTAATTTCTCTGTTCAAAATCCATTTGGATCACAGAATCAAAATCAATCCGGCCAACGATCAGATCTTCCATATAATAACCAATGACGCCCCATCCCAAATCCAAGTGCTACAAGTAAACAACCACCCGTCGTTTCGTTAAATGCCATGGGAGAACCTGAAGTAAAAATATGAATACAAGGAAAGGATATTCCATTCCTAGTGGATACTGGTGCCACCTATTCAGTCCTTTTGAGAGAAGGTACATAGGGAATTCCCATTTCCACTAATCAAACCTCAGTGACTGGGCTATCTGGACACGCTCATCAAATGTTTTTCTCCGACCCTGGCAATGTACAATTTGAAGAATATGAAGATAGTCATTCATTCCTATTTTCTAATGAAGTTCCAGTAAATCTGTGTGGACGTGACCTGTTATGCAAAATGAATGCCACTATCCTCTGTTCTCCAATCGGTATGGAAGTTCGAGTCCCCATAGATAAATGTGGCGCATACCCATTACTTCAACCCACAACACCCATATTGTATGACTGGAAAGGTTTGGACCCTATACTGAGCAAAACCCTATCCTATTTTGTTGGTTCATATTGGTGTGTGACAAGGTTAATCACAGACTACCTCAAATCTCCAACTTGGGAAATTGGCACGAAACATTATACTGTACGGCGTATTATCAGATGCTGCAACACATTTTTTTATCAACCATTCCTGCACCTTAAATCTCAATTGATGATCGAACAAATTTTTATCGGACCCGAAGGAATAGCAGCAGGAGTAGAATTATCCTCCTACAATCAGACCTTGTTTAAAGTTAAAAGTAGCATTCCACACTGCACCCTTGTGGTTGCAGACACATATAAACCCCAGGACTTAGGGTGAATGGTTAAGAGAATGCAAGGATCTCCAGTACAAGAGAAATGGCACACATTTAATGGAACTCTGGGACAGCATAAAGGAAGGGAAGGCTATTCTGTCAAGTTGAATAGGAAAATATATTTCGATGCTATCTTAGAAGAAAAGATACTTTCGGTCACCAGCTTTCCACTGCAACAAGAAACAGCAGAACTTCTTGCTAAAGTCCCAGAGCAACTATGGGATACACATTCTAATGAAGTAGGAAAGATGCTTAACGCACAGCCATATAAGGTAGCGATCAATTCGACCTTACCGCTTCCTAAGAAACCCTAGTAACCCTCGTCTCCAGCCGCAGAACAGGGTATCGAGCCAGTCATTACATCTCTGCTGGCCCAGAGAATATTAGTTCCAACTAGAAGTCCTTGTAACACACCGATTTTTCTGGCTCAAAAGTCCAATAGTGACAAATGGAGGTTTGTCCAAGACCTCCGAGCTGTGAATGAATCTGTATTCCCAACTTATCCAGTGGGGCCCAATCCTGCGACTATACTTACCAGTATTCCGGCAAATTCAACGTATTATACGTTGATTGATCTATGTTCAGCATTTTTCTCAATATCCATCCACCCAGAGTCCCAATTCCTGTTTGCCTTCACGTATAAAGAACGTCAATATACGTGGACAAGACATCCACAGGGATTTACCGAAAGTCCGACTATATTTTCACAATGTTTAAAGAAGGATCTGGAAGATGTAATTTTACTGGCAGGTTCTACACTTGTGCAGTTTGTTGATGACTTATTGCTCGCCTCACCCTCCAAATTGGCCTGCGAAACGGATTGTCTTGTGTTATTAAAAGCCTTAGCCTCGAAAGGACACAAAGTGTCAAAGGCGAAGTTACAATTTGTCTCAGAAAGGGTTCGGTATCTAGGACACGAATTGGTCAGAGATATGAGACAATTGACACAAGACAGAGTAAAAGCGATCTGTTCTGTTCCGCTACCATTAACCAAGAGAGAAATGAAACATTTCCTCGGGATGTCAGGATATTGCAGGCAATGGATTATGAATTATTCCGAGATCGTCAGACCATTGTTAGACATGTCCATACCCTCACTACCAGAGAAGTTGATTTGGAATGAAGTATCCCAGAATGCTTTCCAGAATCTTAAACAGTCCCTCACTTCAGTGCCAGCCTTAGGATTACCGGATTACACTAAGCCATTCAACTTATTTGTCCATCACAAGTCGGGCGGTTTGCACAATCTGTTCTGACTCAGTTACATGGAGACAGACAGCCACCGATAGCGTATTCTAGCACCCAACTAGACCCAGTGGCACGCGGACTACCAGGATGTCTTCCCTCATTGGCAGCAGCTTATTATGCTGTACAACAGGCTCAGACAATAACTCTAAATCATCAGACTATTTTGTATATCCCACACTCTGTCGAGATTTTACTTACTAAATGTGCCACTCAACACATAACTTCTGCAAGAACCACAAAATATGAAGTTGAACTGTTATCAAATTCAAACCTTATCATTAAAAGATGTACTACCCTAAATCCAGCCACTTTACTCCCCACGGAAGACGGCGAACCCCATTCATGCGAAATGGTGACCGAATTAGTAAGTAAACCACGTATCGACCTAACAGATATACCAATATGTAACCCTGATCTAGTGTACTATGTTGACGGATCAGCCTTACGAAATGATAGGGGCCGACCTAAAGCGGCTTATGCAGTTGTAACCCAATTTAATGTTGTCGAAACAGCCTCTCTTCCAGACTCCTTTTCAGCCCAACAAGCCGAATTATTTGCATTAACTCGGGCCTGCATTCTGGCTGAAGGACAAACAGTTAATATCTACACTGACTCCAGGTATGCCTTTGGGGTTACGCATGACTATGGACAAATTTTAAATTTGTGGGCACCTAACTTCTTCAGGAACCACCATTAAGAATGCAGAACAAGTAGAAAATCTTCTGCGAGCTATTCAATGCCCCTTAAAACTTGCCATTATCAAATGCCAAGCACATACAGGCCAGTTGAATGAAATAACATTTGGAAACGCCAGAGCTGATAATGCAGCTAAGTCAGCAGCTCTGTCAATAGGAGGGATGCAGGTGTCATTGTTTCCGCTAAGGAAAAATAATTGCTCAGATCCACCACCCACTATTAATGATGTGCTGGCCTTTCAGTCGCAGGCCAGTACGGAGGAGGTGTTGACCTGGACAAAGGATCAATGTTATAAAAATTCAGACGGGATATGGGTTTACCACTACGACCGCATGGTGGCATCCAAATCCTTACTTCCATGGATTGCCCGATGTGTTCATACATTCACACATGCGGGCAAAGGGGGAATGGCAGATTATATTTTGGCAACTTGGTATGCACCAGGTATTTCAGCAGTTGCAAAACAAAACGGAAGTAGAATCTGCCTCCCACCCAAATCCAATGGGGCCTTTTGTACATTTACAAATGGATTTTATTGAATTACCTATGTGTATGGGATTCAAGTATGTATTAGTTATTGTAGATGTGTTCTCTAGATGGATTGAAGCCTTTCCATGTAAAAAGGCCGATGCCACTACTGTCGCTAAATTTTTGATAAAAGAAATCGTACCGCGCTTCGGAATCCCTGCTAAGCTTTCTAGTGATAACGGGTCACATTTCACGGGAACTGTTATAAGAGAAATGTGTAAAGCTTTACAGATCAAGCAATGTTTTCATTGCAGTTATCATCCACAATCAGCTGGACTTGTTGAAAGATATAATGGAATGCTTAAAAATAAGCTGGCAAAACTATGTAATGACACTGGACTGAAATGGGCAGAACTGCTGCCCTTAGCCTTGATGGTATCTCAACGAACAGAACAGGCCTGTCACCGCATGAGATAGTTATGGGACATCCCCAACGACTACTTTTTACTGCACCGTTTACTGCAAAACAAATGGACATCCATAAAATGGAAGAAAATATGTTGAATTATTGGGCCCAAGTTTCCACAAGAAAAAAAACGGGCGCCCCTCCGAGCTGGGCGCCCGTTTTTCGCGCCTAAAACGGCGCCTAAAAAAATCCTCGGTATTCTCCACCGACTTACAGGTCCTGTGGCACTTGGCGCAGCCGGCACGAGCTGTGGGGGGGGCGGAACCAGGTCCCTGCGCTGAAAACAGTGCCGGGACCTCTGCAAATGCACGCCACAGTCGGCACGCAAGTGCAGTAGCTCCAGGCGCCGAACTGTGTGGGAGGGGCCCGAAGCACGCAGCCCCTCGCCCTGGCCCAATGGCCTCACTGGGGCTGCGTGAATAAGGCTCCTCCCACGGCCAGCTCCTGCTCCCCCCCACGCCAAGACCTGACACCCGCTCTCCCCACCCTCGACCCGACACCCGCTCCCCCCCCGACACCCGCTCCCCCCCCCGACCCGACACCCGCTCTCCCCCCCCGACCTGACACCCGCTCCCCCCCCCGACCCGACACCCGCTCTCCCCCCCCGACCTGACACCCGCTCCCCCCCCCGACCCGACACCCGCTCTCCCCCACCGACCCGACACCCGCTCCCCCCACCGACCCGACACCCGCTCTCCCCCCACCGACCCGACACCCGCTCTCCCCCCCCGACCTGACACCCGCTCCCCCCCCCCGACCCGACACCCGCTCTCCCCCCCCGACCTGACACCCGCTCCCCCCCCCCGACCCGACACCCGCTCCCCCCCCCGACCCGACACCCGCTCTCCCCCCCCGACCTGACACCCGCTCCCCCCCCCCGACCCGACACCCGCTCCCCCCCCACCGACCCGACACCCGCTCCCCCCCCGACCCGACACCCGCTCTCCCCCCACCGACCCGACACCCGCTCCCCCCCGCGACACCCGCTCCCCCCCCACCGACCCGACACCCGCTCCCCCCCCCGACCCGACACCCGCTCCCCCCCCACCGACCCGACACCCGCTCCCCCCCCCGACCCGACACCCGCTCTCCCCCCACCGACCCGACACCCGCTCCCCCCCGCGACACCCGCTCCCCCCCCACCGACCCGACACCCGCTCCCCCCCCCGACCCGACACCCGCTCCCCCCCCCCCGACCCGACACCCGCTCCCCCCCGCGACACCCGCTCTCCCCCCCCGACCTGACACCCGCTCCCCCCCCCGACCCGACACCCGCTCCCCCCCCGACACCCGCTCCCCCCCGACCCGACACCCGCTCCCCCCCCCGACACCCGCTCCCCCCCCCGACACCCGCTCCCCCCCCCGACCTGACACCCGCTCCCCCCCCGACACCCGCTCCCCCCGACCCGACACCCGCTCCCCCCCCTCGACCCGACACCCGCTCCCCCCCCCCCGACCTGACACCCGCTCCCACCCTCGACCTGACACCCGCTCCCCCCCCTCGACCCGACACCCGCTCTCCCCACCCCCGACCCGACACCCGCTCCCCCCCTCGACCCGACACCTGCTCCTCCCCCCTCCCCCCCCCGCCCGCGGACCGGACCCGACACCCGCTCCCCCCCCCCCCTGCCCCCGGACTGGATCCGACCTGACCCCCCCTCCCCGACCTGACCTCCTCTCCCTCCTCCCTCCCCCCCGACCCGAACCGAACCGATCTCCCTCCACCACCCCCCCCGACCCGACCCAAATGCCCCCCGACCCGACACCCGCTCCCCCCCCCGACCTGACACCCGCTCCCCCCCCCGACACCCGCTCCCCCCCCCGACCTGACACCCGCTCCCCCCCCCGACACCCGCTCCCCCCCCCGACCTGACACCCGCTCCCCCCCCCGACACCCGCTCCCCCCCCCCGACCCGACACCCGCTCCCCCCCCCGACCCGACACCCGCTCCCCCCCCCGACCCGACACCCGCTCCCCCCCCCGACCCGACACCCGCTCCCCCCCCCCCGACCCGACACCCGCTCCCCCCCCCCGACCCGACACCCGCTCCCCCCCCCCGACCCGACACCCGCTCCCCACCCCGCCCCGACACCCGCTCTCCCCACCCCCGACCCGACACCCGCTCCCCCCCCCCGACCCGACACCCGCTCCCCCCCCCGACCTGACACCCGCTCCCCCCCCCCACCGACCCGACACCCGCTCCCCCCCCCACCGACCCGACACCCGCTCCCCCCCCCCGACACCCGCTCCCCCCCCCGACCCGACACCCGCTCCCCCCCCCCGACCTGACACCCGCTCCCCCCCCCGACCCGACACCCGCTCCCCCCCCCGACCCGACACCCGCTCCCCCCCCGACCCGACACCCGCTCCCCCCCCGACCCGACACCCGCTCCCCACCCCCGACCCGACACCCGCTCCCCCCCCCCGACCCGACACCCGCTCCCCCCCCCCGACCTGACACCCGCTCCCCCCCCCGACCCGACACCCGCTCCCCCCCCCCGACCTGACACCCGCTCCCCCCCCCGACCTGACACCCGCTCCCCCCCCCCGACCCGACACCCGCTCCCCCCCCCGACCTGACACCCGCTCCCCCCCCCGACCCGACACCCGCTCCCCCCCCCCACCGACCCGACACCCGCTCCCCCCCCCGACCCGACACCCGCTCCCCCCCCCGACCTGACACCCGCTCCCCCCCCCGACACCCGCTCCCCCCCCCCCCGACCCGACACCCGCTCCCCCCCCCCCGACCTGACACCCGCTCCCCCCCCCCCCGACCCGACACCCGCTCCCCCCCCCGACCTGACACCCGCTCCCCCCCCCCGACCCGACACCCGCTCCCCCGACCTGACACCCGCTCCCCCCCCCCCGACCCGACACCCGCTCCCCCGACCCGACACCCGCTCCCCCCCCCGACACCCGCTCCCCCCCCCCGACCCGACACCCGCTCCCCCCCCCCCGACCCGACACCCGCTCCCCCCCCCGACCCGACACCCGCTCCCCCCCCCGACCCGACACCCGCTCCCCCCCCCCGACCCGACACCCGCTCCCCCCCCCCGACCCGACACCCGCTCCCCCCCCCGACCTGACACCCGCTCCCCCGACCTGACACCCGCTCCCCCCCCCGACCTGACACCCGCTCCCCCGACCCGACACCCGCTCCCCCCCCCGACACCCGCTCCCCCCCCCGACCCGACACCCGCTCCCCCCCCGACCCGACACCCGCTCCCCCCCCCCGACACCCGCTCCCCCCCCCGACACCCGCTCCCCCCCCCGACCCGACACCCGCTCCCCCCCCCGACCCGACACCCGCTCCCCCCCCCGACACCCGCTCCCCCCCCGACACCCGCTCCCCCCCCCGACCCGACACCCGCTCCCCCCCCCGACACCCGCTCCCCCCCCCGACACCCGCTCCCCCCCCCGACCCGACACCCGCTCCCCCCCCCGACCCGACACCCGCTCCCCCCCCCGACCCGACACCCGCTCCCCCCCCCGACCCGACACCCGCTCCCCCCCCCCGACCCGACACCCGCTCCCCCCCCCGACCCGACACCCGCTCCCCCCCCCCCCGACACCCGCTCCCCCCCCCGACACCCGCTCCCCCCCCCGACACCCGCTCCCCCCCCCGACCTGACACCCGCTCCCCCCCCCCCGACACCCGCTCCCCCCCCCCCGACACCCGCTCCCCCCCCCCGACACCCCGCTCCCCCCCCCGACCCGACACCCGCTCTCCCCCCCCCGACCTGACACCCGCTCCCCCCCCCGACACCCGCTCCCCCCCCCGACCCGACACCCGCTCCCCCCCCCGACACCCGCTCCCCCCCCCGACCCGACACCCGCTCTCCCCCCCCCGACCCGACACCCGCTCCCCCCCCGACCTGACACCCGCTCCCCCCCCCGACACCCGCTCCCCCCCCCGACCCGACACCCGCTCCCCCCCCGACCTGACACCCGCTCCCCCCCCCGACCCGACACCCGCTCCCCCCCCCGACACCCGCTCCCCCCCCCGACCCGACACCCGCTCCCCCCCCCGACCCGACACCCGCTCCTGTTCCCCGACCCCCCGCCTCTCTTCCCTCCCCTCCCCTCTCTTCCCTCCCCTCCCCTCTCTCACCCTCTCTCTCTCTCTCCCTCTCCCTCCCTCCCTCTCTCCCTCCCTCTCTCTCTCCCTCCCTCCCTCTCTCTCTCCCTTCCCTCCCGCTCAGCGGCATGAACGGCTGCAGAATTCTCCGTGCCTGAAGCACTTTCACACAGGTAGGAAGATGGTTTATTTAATCTTTTCTTGGCTTAAAAATGTTTATTCGGGTTGGATTTATTTGTATAATATTTGTAGAAGTATAAATAAGGATTTATTGTCGAATTTAATGAGTTCCCTTCCCCCCCCCAACCTCGTTCTGGACGCCTAATTTGTAACCTGATTTTTTAATGTGTAGAACAGGTTTTTTCCGTTCTACAAAAATCTTCACTTGCTCCATTCTACTTTAGTTTGGAGTACGTTTTCACTGTGGGAACTTTCAAATCAGGCGTCAGTGGCCGGACACGCCCCCTTTTGAAGAAAAAATTCTGTTCTAAACTAGAACTGTTCTACCTGACTAGAACTGCAGAAAAAAAAATGTGGAGAATTGCAATTTCTAAAATAGTCCGTTCTCCACCAGTTGCTCCCAAAAATCAGGCGCGAATCATGTGGAAACTTGGGCCCATTGTATTGCACTAACCAAATGTATTTCCAGCTTTCATTCACAGGTAAAAGAAGCCCAAGTCGAGCCAGCGGAAGGGAAGTGTCATAATCTGGAGCCCGGACAATTCGTTTACATCAAAATCTTTAAAAAAAAAAGCAGCCTACAACGAAGATTTGAAGGACCATACCAGGTCTTGTTGACAACTAATACTGCAATCAAGGTCAAATAAAGACTAACATGGATCCATGCATTCCATTGCAAAGGGGCACCCGACCCGGAGGAAGGGAAGAAGGAACCAGAGGAACAAAAAAAAGGAAGAATGAATCAGGGAGTGTATGGACTGTGGGGACTGATAGTGCTGTGCTCAACAGGGTTGTGCCTTGTGTCATTGATAGTACCAGGGGTACAGAAACATGAACAAAGGGAACTACAGGAAAATGTTTTTATGGCGCTGAATCATAAGTATGCTCAAGAAAGGAACTCGTTTGACTGTTGGATATGTTCCCATGGATCTGTCCACTCCGAAGGGGGTATTCCCCTAAGATCCAACCCCTTTAATGAATCAGAAATGGCAGAATGGTTAATAGTGCAAAATAGGACAAACCTAACCAAGGTGTCGGAAACGAAGGATCTAGCAGAATGGAGGTCAGCAGGATATAATCTTACAACCTTCCAGGGATGGTATCAGCCAAATTATAGTAATAGCCGTCAGCCACCCTTCCTAAGTATTACTCCCGGAAAAGGAAATCTTGAAGGTATAATATGCTGAGTAAGTGATGAAACTAAAGGACCAGAAGTGGGATGCAGCAAGTGTCCCCAAATGACTAAATGGCAAGCCACGACAGATCACACTGACAGGAGAAAGATAGCAACCTTTAACATAGAAACATCGAAAATAGGTGCAGGAGTAGGCCATTCGGCCCTTCTAGCCTGCACCACCATTCAATGAGTTCATGGCTGAACATGCAACTTCAGTACCCTATTCCTGCTTTCTCGCTATACCCCTTGATCCCCCTAGTAGTAAGGACTTCATCTAACACCCATTTGAATATATTTAGTGAATTGGCCTCAACAACTTTCTGTGGTAGAGAATTCCACAGGTTCACCACTCTCTGGGTGAAGAAGTTTCTCCTCATCTCGGTCCTAAATGGACTATGGTCCATAATAAAACCTCAGGTAAAAGGTGGGACGGGAAGACCACTCGAGTATGGATGGCACGGAAGGAACAGAGACTGACGTCCTATAGTTGCACTTAATTTATTTGAGCCATAAAGCCTATCCATGGTTACCAGCCAACTGGACGGGGTCCTGTTACTTAGGATATGTGACACCCTTTGTTAGGACAACAAAGACTCTAAGGGATGCCTATGGAAGTCATAGACCTAAACAGGATTTGACATGGTTAAATGGAATAGGCAAGGTAATGATATCACCCTATGGAATAGCATCGACCGAATGGCATTTTTAGGAATTGGCTAATTTATTAGAATCAGTAGCCAACACAACTTCCCAGGCCTTCGAAAGGGTAAATGACGAAATGGTAGCCTTTTGAACAGTGCCTCTCCAAAATCGTACGGCTTTAGATTATCTCCTAGCTAAAGAGGGAGGGACATGCGCGTTAATTGGTGAAGAATGCTGTCCGTATATCCCGGATAACTCAGAAGAGATCATCAATCTAGCTGAATATATTAGGAAGAGGGTGATAGAGTACAAACAAACTATTGACCAGGGAGGTACCACCTTGTGGAATTGAGTATCTGAATGGCTGGGATCCCTGGGAAAATCCTTGGTGCAGGGTTTGATCATATTCTTGCTGATAATCTTTGCCTTATACCTTTTGTTTGTATTAGTTAAGTGTTGCTGCGCCAGGTTGGGAGAAACAATATTACCAACCGAGACCACTGCTAGGGTTATGGTAGCAACAACTACTGAAGGATCTTGTGTGGGAATGGAAATAGAAAGACTGTGCAAGATTAGAATGGATTAAGTTGTCCTTGTAAAGGAAAAAAGGAGGGAATGTGGAAATTTACTTTTAGAAGTTACATTTCCTGTTAAATGTACCCTTTTGTAATAAAACAAAATGGAGTCTCGGTTCTCCCAGAAGCCTCTGCAGCAGACAGCTTGCTTCTGCATAAACATACTAACTTTGACTGATAGCTGACTAAATTCAGAAAAGCAGGAGCCATCTGTGTGAGCGAAAGAATGTCCTGCTGTACTCCTTACTAATAACTGTTGCTATGCTAAACGTTAGAAGTACTAGATAAAGGTTGTATCGATATGTAAAGACTAAAGCAAGGATGTAGTGTTAATTAAGGGATTGAAGAACTCCTTATCTGTATTTTCTGACTGCAAGGGCAGAACTGATACACGTGATGGAACCATAATTTATTTGTTCTTCTGTATAAAGATATTGTGATTTTGTGCCACTGGAGAAGTCTTCGCTCAGCCTTTGACTGAGTGAGGCTTTTCCTTGCAGCAAGTAAAACTTATTAAAGGAACATCTACCGGAGCTGTTTGTGTCAGAGTCTTATATTGAGAGTTAAATTGAGAGTCGAGATTTTGACAGGGTGCAGGATTGTGGGGGGAGGGGTAGAATTGTGGGGAGGGGAGTGCCAGGATTGGGAGGATTGGGGGGAGGGAGGGGATGCAGATTTCGGGGGAGGGGCAGGATTTGGTGGTGGGAGGGTGGGCAGGATTGGGGGAGGGGAGTGCCAGGGTTGTGGGGGAGAGGCATGATTCGAGGGGTGGAAATGCCAGGATTGGGTGGAAGGGGGCAGGATTGGGTTGGGTTGGGGGAAATGCCAGGATAGGGGGGAGTGGCGTGGCAGGGTTGGGGGGAGGGGGGAATAATTAGTGGGAGTGGGGGGAGGGGAATGCCTGGATTGGGGGTGGCAGGATAGTGGGGGAGGGGAGAGCCAGGATTGGTTGTGGGGGAGGGGTGTGCCAGGATTGGGGGAGTGGCAGGATTGGGGGGAGGGGGAATGCCGGTTTGTGGGGGAGGGGAGTGCCTGGATTAGGTGTGGGGGATGGGTGGTTGCAGTAATGGGGGGAATTCCAGGATTGGGGCAAGGGGAGTGGAAGGATTGGGGGGTGGGCAGTGCCAGGATTGGAGTGATGGGGGTGTGCAGGATTGTGGGGTGGATGTCAGGATTGAGGGAGGGGGGGGGGAAGGGTGAGCAGAAAGATTCGGGGGTGGGGGTGCAGGATTGGGGGGAGGGGAGTGAGATCATTGGGGAGGAGGGGTGCAGGAATGTGGGGGAGGGGTGCAGGATTGGGGGAGGGGTGTGAGATCATTGGGGAGGAGGGGTGCAGGAGTGTGGGGGAGGGGTGCAGGATTGGGGGAGGGGTGTGAGATCATTGGGGAGGAGGGGTGCAGGATTGGGGGGGGCGGAGTGACAGGATTGGTGGGGTGGTGCCAGGATTGGGGGGGAGGGTGCAGGATTTGGGGGGTAGTGCCAGGATTGGGGGGTGAGGGTGCAGGATTGGGGGGAGGGCCAGGATTGGGGGGTGAGGGTGCAGGATTGGGGGGGTGGTGCCAGGATTGGGGGGGAGGGTGCAGAATTGGGGGGGTGGTGCCAGGATTGGGGGTGAGGGTGCATGATTGGGGGGGTGGTGCCAGGATTGGGGGGGAGGGTGCAGGATTGGGGGGGTGGTGCCAGGATTGGGGGGTGAGGGTGCAGGATTGGGGGGGTGGTGCCAGGATTGGGGGGGAGGGTGCAGGATTGGGGGGGAGGGCCAGGATTGGGGGGGTGAGGGTGCAGGATTGGGGGGGTGGTGCCAGGATTGGGGGGGAGGGTGCAGGATTGGGGGGGTGGTGCCAGGATTGGGGGGGAGGGTGCAGGATTGCGGGGGTGGTGCCAGGATTGGGGGGTGAGGGTGCAGGATTGGGGGGGTGGTGCCAGGATTGGGGGGGAGGGTGCAGGATTGGGGGGGAGGGGTAGGATTGGGGGGTGAGGGTGCAGGATTGGGGGGGAGGGGTAGGATTGGGGGGGGGTGCCAGGATTGGGGGGTGAGGGTGCAGGATTTGGGGGAGAGGGGTAGGATTGGGGGGAGGGGAGTGCCAGGATTGTGGAGATGGGATTGGCAGGATTGCGGAGAGGGAGGGAATGCAGATTTGCCGGGGGGGCGGGGTGGTAGTGGCAGGATTTGGTGTGGGTGAGGAGTAGGATTGGTGGGGGGAGGGGAGTGGCAGGATTGGGGGGAAGGGCAGGATTGGTGGGGTGGAAATGCCAGGATTGGGTGGAAGGGCGCAGGATTGTGTGTGGGGGGGGGCGGGAAAATGGCAGGAATGGGGGTAAGGGAAGTAGCAGGATTGGGGGGATTGGCAGGACTGTGGGGAGGGGAGGAATGTTTGGGGGAGGGAAGGATTGGGAGAGGGTAATGCCTGGATTGGGGGGGCAGGATTGTGGGGAAAGGAGCAGAATTGGGGGAATGCAGGATTGGGGAAGGGGAAGTGCCAGGAGTGGAGGGAGTGGATTGGCAGGAATGGGGATGGGGGGGAATAATTGCGGGGAGGGGACAAGGATGGGGGGAGGGGAATGCCTGGATTGGCGGGGGAAGGATTGTCAGGGGTGAATGCCAGGATTAAGGTGCAGGATTGTGGGGGCAGGGGTAGTGGCAGGACTGGGGGAGAGGCGGTGCAGGATTGGGGGGGGAGGGGTCCAGGATTGGGGGGGGAGGGTTGCAGGAGTGGGGGGAGGGTGCTGGATTGGGGGAGGGGCAGTGCCAGAATTGAGAGGGAGAAGTAGGTGCATGATTGGGGGTAGAGTGGCAGGATTGGGGGGGGCAGGGGCGCAGGATTGGGGGGAGGGGCAGGATTGGAGGGGCCGAAATGCCAGGATTGGGTGGAAGGGGGCAAGATTGGAGGGCGGGTAAATGCCAGTATCGGGGGGGGGGGGTGGAGGGGAGTGCCTGGAATGGGGGATTGGAAGGATTGCGGGGGAGGGGGAATGCAGGTTTGTGGGGGGAGGGGAGAGCCTGGATTAGGTGTGGGAAATAGGGGGCAATTGCAGTAATGGGGGGGAATTCCCAGATTGGGGGAAGGGGAATGGCAGGATTGAGGGAGGGAGAATGGGGTGCAAGATTCGTGGGGCAGTGCCAGGATTGGAGTGATGGGGGGTGCAGAATTGTGGGGAGGGGAGTGGCAGGATTGTGGGGAGGGGAATGCCTGGATTGGGGGGGCAGGATTGTGGGGGGTGGAGATGCAAGGATTGGGGGGACAGGAATGTGGGGGTGGGAGGTTGGGGTAGCAGGATTGTGGGGGGGTCGGAATGCCAGGATTGGGGGAGTGGGGTTGCAGGATTGGGGGAGGGGGAGAGGCAGGATTGGTGGCTGGGACGCGGGCAGGATTGGGGGAGAGGAATGCCAGGTTTGGGGTGTGGGATGGAGGCGGGGTGCAGGATTGGGGAGGGGGGTGGTGCAGGCCTGGCGGAGGGGGAGGGTGCAGGATTGGGGAGGTGAAGGGGTGGGGAAATGCCAGGAATGGGGAGAAGGGAAAGGATTGGGGGGCGGGGAAATGCCAGGATTGGTGGGGAGGGGAGGGGCAGAATTGGGGGGCAGGATTGTGGGGGTAGCAAGATTTTTTGGGGGGGCAGGATTGTCGAGAGGGTGCAGGATTGGGGGGCAGGATAGTGGGGCGGGAGTGGCAGGATTGGGGGGTGGGGAATGCCAGGTTTGGTGGGGAAGGATTTGGCGGGGCAGAATTGGGGGGAGGGGAGGGGTAGAGTTGAGGGGATGGAGGTGGAATGCAGATTTGGGGGCAGTGCTGGATTGGTGGGGGAGGAGGGCAGGATTGGGTGAGGGGAGTGCCAGGATTGGGGGGGCTTGGTGTGGTGGAGGGCCAGGATTGGGTGGAAGGGGGGCAGGATTGGGTGGGAGCAGGGAAATGCCAAGATTGGGGGGAGGGGGATGTGCCAGGTTTGGGGGAGGGGCAGGACTGGGGGAGGGGAGGGTCAGGATTGAGGGGAGGGGCAAGATTGAGGGTGCGACGGGGAACAAGATTGGGGGAGGGGCAGGATTAGGGGGAGGGGCAGGATTGGGAAGATTACAGGATTGGGGAGAGGGGGAGCGGCAGGTTTGCGGGATGGGGGGTGCAGGATTGGGAGGTGCAGGGAAATGCCAGGAATGAGGAGAAGGGGGCAGGATTGGGGGCGGGCAGGGAAATGCCAGGATTGGGGGCAGGGGAATGCCTGAATTGAGGGGGGGGGTCAGGATTGAGAGGGATTGCCAGAATTGCGGGGTGCAGGATGATGGGGTGAGGGGTAGTGGCAGGATTGTGTTTTGGGTAGGATTGTGGGAGCAGGGAAATGCCAGTATTGGGAAGGAGGGGAGTGCCTGGATTGGGGGAGTGGAAGGATTGGCGGTGGGCGGGGGGGGGAATGCAGGTTTGTGGGGGAGGGGAGAGCCCGGATTAGGTGTGGGGGATGGAGGGTTGCAGTTATACGGGGAATTCCAGGATTGGGGGAAGGGGAGTGGCAGGATTGGGGGAGGGAGAAAGGGGTGCAGGATTGGGGGGGCAGTAGCAGGATCGGGGGGAGGGTAAGTGCCAGGATTGGAGTGATGAGGGGTGCAGGATTGGGAGGGGGAGGATTTGGAGGAGGGGAATGCCTGGATTAGGGGGGCAGGATTGTGGGGAGGGGGGAGATGCCAGGATTGTGGGGCCGGCGGGGGGGGGCGCAGGATTGTGGGGGGGGTGGAATGCCAGGATGGTGGAGTGGGGGTGCTGCAGGATTGGTGGAGGGGGAGGGTGGCAGGATGGGGAGGGGTGGTGCAGTATTGGGGGCTGGGAGGGGGGTTGGCAGAAGTCGAGGGGCAGGATTGGGGGGAGAGCCAGAATTTGGGGGAAGGGGTGCAGGATTGGGGAAGTGAAAATGGCAGGATTGGGTGGGGGGGGCAGGAAAATACCAGGATTAGTGGGGGGGAGTGCCTGGATTGGGAGGGGGGCAGGATTGTGGGGGCTGGCAAGATTTTTTTGGGGGGGCATGATTGTCGAGAAGGTGCAGGATTGGGAGGGGGAATGCCAGGTTTTGGGGGGGGCAGGATTTTTGGAGGCAGAATTAGGGGGAGGGGGAGGGGCAGAATTGAGGGGGAGTGCCAGGATTGGGGGGAGGGAGGTGGAATGCAGATTTGGGGGAGGAGCTGGATTGGTTGCGGGTGGAGGGCAGGATTGGGAGGATTGGGGCAGGATTTGGTGTGGGGGTGGGCCAGGATTGGGTGGAAGGGAGGCAGGATTGAGTGGAGGCGGGCAAATGCCAGGATTGTGGGGAGGGGAGGGTGCCAGGATTGAGGGGAGGAGCAAGATTGGGGGGTGCGACAGGGGGCAAGATTGGGAGAGGGGCAGGATTAGGGTGAGGGGCAAGATTGGGGAGATTACAGGATTGGGGGGAGCAGGAGCAACAAGTTTGCGGGTGGGGGGGGTGCAGGATTGGGGGGAAACAGGGAAATGCCAGGAATGGGGAGAAGGGGGCAGGCGGGGAAATGCCAGGATTGGGGGGAGGGGAATGCCTGGATTTTGGGGGGGCAGGATTGAGGGGGGGGGAAATGCCAGAATTGGGGGGTGCAGGATTGTGGGGGCAGGGAAATGCCAGTATTGGAGGGCGGGAGGGGAGTGCCTGGATTCACCCAATATGCGTTTGGTCTTCCCAATGTAGAGGAGACCGCATTGTGAGCAGAGAATACAGTATACTAAATTGAAAGAAGTACAAGTAAATCGTTGCTTCATCTGGAAGGAGTGTTTGGGGCCCTGGACATTGGAAAGGAAGGAGCACTCCCTTCACTGCAGAGCAGTCCAGGTATCGTAAGCATTGCTTGAGGATGTCAAGTGTCTGTTCGATGATGTTGTGGTAAGCTGCATAGCTCCCATTATAGCGTTGCTTGGGTTCTGTGGCAGGGTTCCTGAGGGGGTCATGAGCCAGTTGGCGAGGCCGTATCCTTTGTCCCCAATCAGCCAGATCTGGCCTTGGATTTGTCACTGAAACGTTCGTGAGACACCGCACTCATGCAGGATGAAAGCATCAAGTGCACTTCCGATCCCTAGACTGCTCTGGACGCAGCCTTCAAAACTCACCTCAACAAGTCTCCGAATTCATTGTCGTGTGCTGCACAGTGCACAACTTAGCCATCATGAGGGGCCAGGCTTAGCCAAGGGGGATTGCAGGACCACCTCAGGAGGAGGAGGAAGAGGAGCCTGGCGAGGAAGCCATTGCAGTTAGACCACACCCACATTCATTGTGAGGATGCGCTGTGTGTGGTTGCAAACCGGTTGTCCGTTTAGGTAGTGGTATCCCTTTCAGTTTCTGAAGACCTCTGCATTGTGCAATGGTGCTCACAAGGTGATGTTTGTGCAGTCAATGGAACCTTGAACCTTGGGGGAAGCCTGCAAATCGTCCGAACCCTGGAGGCCTCTCATTCTGGTTCTCCCTGCTCATTGGGAACTTTATGAAGACCATTCTGCGTGCGTACAGTGTCCTTGTAACCTGGCGATTGCAGCAATGTGCAGTGTGCTGAGAGTTGCTGCATATATCTCTGACTGCTGCCTGGAAGGTGCCAGAGGCATAGAAGGCCATCGTCACAGTGACCTTCACCTCGACGGGCAGCGCAGTCCTGTTGGCGCTGGTCGGCTGTAGGTCTGCCTGTAGGAACTGGCACATCTGTCAGCACTTCATTTCTGAAGCACAGCCTTCTAACACACTGCGCCTCCAAGATGTGGAGGTAAGTGGAGAATTCGCTGCCTCAGAGAGCTGTGGAAGCTGGGACATTGAATACATTTAAGACAGAATTAGACAGTTTCTTAAATGATAAGTGAATAAGGTGTTATGGAGAGCGGGCAGGGAAATGGACCTGAGTCCATGATCAGATCAGCCATGATCATATTAAATGGCGGATCAGGTCCAAGGGGCCTATGGTCTACTCCTGCTCCTATTTCTTATGTTATGTTCTTATGAGCGATGTTCTCTGTAAACCTGTGGGGGTAAGGCCTCCTCCCCAGACATCTGTGACCTCTTCGAATCCGTGGCCCAACAGGCCAAGAACCCTTCTTCCAGCTTGAAGCCGCCTGCCAATAACAACCAGCATGATACACTGGCAAACTAATATTGTCCATATTGAAATCTCTCACTGACCTTGTAAGAAAAGTATCATGACACATAAAAGTGCCGTTTGCAACTCACGCAGTGTTCTGCTCGCAACCGTAGCAGTTACTGACAACTGCGATATAACATCCTCCATCCTCTGTTTAAATATGCCACCAGTAGCACCTGCTGCAGCCTGGGACCGCCTGGTTTTTCAGTCGTTTCCTGGGGCGGGCGTTAAATGAGACATTAAGGCCGAAAGTTCCATCCGGGGCTCGAGCGCAGCCTCGCATGACGATTGACGTCATAATCACGCTGTAAACAGACAGCGTGGTGGAAAGTTTTTGCGCTGGACAAACAAAAAGCCAAATCTTCTGGGTGGGCGCTAAATCCTGGATAAACATAAGAATTAGGAACAGGAGTAGGCCATCTAGCCCCTCGAGCCTGCTCCGCCATTCAACAAGATCATGGCTGATCTGGCCGTGGATTCAGCTCCACTTACCCACCCGCTCCCCGTAACCCTTAATTCCCTTATTGGTTAAAAATCTATCTATCTGTGACTTGAATACATTCAATGAGCTAGCCTCAACTGCTTCCCTGGGCAGAGAATTCCACAGATTCACAACCCACTGGGAGAAGAAATTCCTTCTCAACTCTGTTTTAAATTGGCTCCCCCGTATTTTGAGGCTGTGCCCCCTAGTTCGAGTCTCCCCGACCAGTGGAAACAACCTCTCTGCCTCTATCTTGCATATCCCTTTCATGATTTTAAATATTTCTATAAGATCGCCCCTCATCCTTCTGAACTCCAACGAGTAAAGACCCAGTCTACTCAATCTATCATCATAAGGTAACCCCCTCATCTCCGGAATCAGCCTAGTGAATCGTCTCTGTACCCCCTCCAAAGCCAGTATATCCTTCCTTAAGTAAGGTGACCAAAACTGCACGCAGTACTCCAGGTGCGGCCTCACCAACACCCTATGCAGTTGCAGCAGGACCTCCCTGCTTTTGTACTCCATCCCTCTCGCAATGAAGGCCAACATTCCATTCACCTTCCAGATTACCTGCTGCACCTGCAAGCTAACTTTTTGGGATTCATGCACAAGGACCCCCAGGTCCCTCTGCACCTCAGCATGTTGTAATTTCTCCCCATTCAAATAATATTCCCTTTTACTGTTTTTTTTCCCCAAGGTGGATGACCTCACACTTTCCGACATTGTATTCCATCTGCCAAACATTAGCCCATTCGCTTTACCTATCCAAATCTCTTTGCAGCCTCTCTGTGTCCTCTACACAACCCACTTTCCCACTAATCTTAGTGTCATCTGCAAATTTTGCTACACTACACTCTGTCCCCTCTTCCAGGTCATCTATGTATATTGTAAACAGTTGTGGTCCCAGCACCGATCCCTGTGGTACACCACTAACCACCGATTTCCAACCCGAAAAGGACCCATTTATCCCGACTCTCTGCTTTCTGTTCGCCAGCCAATTCTCTATCCATGCTAATACATTTCCTCTGACTTTGCGTACCTTTATCTTCTGCAGTAATCTTTTGTGTGGCACCTTATCGAATGCCTTTTGGAAATCTAAATACACCACATCCATCGGTACACCTCTATCCACCATGCTCGTTATATCCTCAAAGAATTCCAGTAAATTAGTTAAACATGATTTCTCCTTCATGAATCCATGCTGCGTCTGCTTGATTGCACTATTCCTATCTAGATTTCCCGCTATTTCTTGCTTAATGATAGTTTCAAGCATTTTTCCCACTACAGATGTAAAACTAACTGGCCTATAGTTACCTGCCTATTTGTCTGCCCCTTTTTTTAAACAGAGGCGTTACATTAGCTGCTTTCCAATCCGCTGGTACCTCCCCAGAGTCCAGAGAATTTTGGTAGATTATAACGAATGCATCTGCTATAACTTCCGCCATCTCTTTTAATACCCTGGGATGCATTTAATCAGGACCAGGGGACTTGTCTACCTTGAGTCCCATTAGCCTGTCCAGCACTACCCCCCTTGTGATAGTAATTGTCTCAAGGTCCTCCCTTCCTACATTCCTGTGACCAGCAATTTTTGGCATGGTTTTTGTGTCTTCCACTGTGAAGACCGAAGGAAAATAATTGTTTAAGGTCTCAGCCATTTCCACATTTCCTATTATCAAATCCCCCTTCTCATCTTCTAAGGGACCAACATTTACTTTAGTCACTCTTTTCCGTTTGATATATATCTGTAAAAGCTTTTACTATCTGCTTTTATGTTTTGCGCAAGTTTACCTTCGAAATCTATCTTTCCTTTCTTTATTGCTTTTTTAGTCATTTTTTGCTGTTGTTTAAAATTTTCCCAATCCTCTAGTTTCCCACTAACCTTGGCCACCTTACACGCATTGGTCTTTGATTTGATACTCTGCTTTATTTCCTTGGTTATCCACGGCTCATTATCCCTTCTCTTACCGCCCTTCTTTTTCACTGGAATATATTTTTGTTGCGCACTATGAAAGAGCTCCTTAAAAGTCCTCCACTGTTCCTCAATTATGCCACCGTTTAGTCTGTGTTTCCAGTCTACTTTAGCCAACTCTGCCCTCATCCCACTGTAGTCCCCTTTGTTTAAGCATAGTACGCTCGTTTCTGACACAACTTCCTCACCCTCAATCTGTATTACAAATTCAACCATACTGTGATCACTCATTCCGAGAGGATCTTTTACGAGGAGATCTCATTCCACAGGACCAGATCTAAGATAGCTTGCTCCCTTGTAGGTTCTGTTACATACTGTTCTAAGAAACAATCCCGTATGCATTCTATGAATTCCTCCTCCAGGCTACCCTGTGCGATTTGATTTGACCAATCGATATGTAGGTTAAAATCCCCCGTGACTACTGCCGTTCCTTTTTCACATGCCTCCATTATTCCCTTGATTATTGCCCGCCCCACCGTGAAGTTATTATTTGGGGGCCTATAAACTATGCCCACCAGTGACTTTTTCCCCTTACTATCTCCAATCTCCACCCACAATGATTCAACATTTTGTTCATTAGAGCCAATATCGTTTCTCACAACTGCCCTGATATCATCCTTTATTAACAGAGCTACCCCACCTCCTTTCCCTTCTTGTCTATCTTTCCAAATCGTCAGATACCCCTGTATGTTTAATTCCCAGTCTTGGCCACCCTGCAACCATGTTTCTGTAATGGCCATCAAATCATACCCATTTGTAATGATTTGTGCCGTCAACTCATTTACTTTATTTCGAATGCTGCGTGCATTTAGGTAGAGTGTTTTAATCCTAGTTTTTAAAACCATGATTTTTAGTTTTGAACCCTCCTGCAGCCCCTTTATATTCAGTGGCCCTTTTTGTTTTTTGCCTTGGGTTTCTCTGCCCTCCACTTTTACTCATCTCCTTTCTGTCTTTTGCTTTTGACTCCTTTTTGTTTCCCTCTGTCTCCCTGCATTGGTTCCCATCCCCCTGCCATATTAGTTTAACTCCTCCCCAACAGCACTAGCAAACACTCCCCCGAGGACATTGGTTCCGGTCCTGCCCAGGTGCAGACCGTCTGGTTTATACTGGTCCACCTCCCCCAGAACCTGTTCCAATGCCTACCTTTCAATGAGCTAGCCTTGGGCAGAGAATTCCACAGATTCACAACCCTCTGGGAGAAGAAATTCCTTCTCAACTCGGTTTTAAATTGGCTCCCCCGTACTTTGAGGCTGTGCCCCCTAGTTCTAGTCTCCCCGACCAGTGGAAACAACCTCTCTGCCTCTATCTTGTCTATACCTTTCATGATTTTAAATTTTTCTATAAGATCACCCCTCATCCATCTGAACTCCAACGAGTGAAGACCCAGCCTACTCAATCTATCATCATAAGGTAACCCCCTCATCTCCGGAATCAGCGTAGTGAATCGTCTCTGTACCCCCTCCAAAGCCAGTATATCCTTCCTTAAGTAAGGTGACCAAAACTGCACGCAGTACTCCAGGTGTGGCCTCACCAATACCCTGTACAGTTGCAGCAGGACCTCCCTGCTTTTGTACTCCATCCCTCTCGCAATGAAGGCCAACTTTCCATTCGCCTTCATGATTGCCTGCTTCACCTGCAAACTATCCTTCTGTCATTCATGCACAAGGACCAATTGTGGAGGAGTGGAGGCGTGTCCTGCTCAGTTGGAGCTGTGAGCAGTGAGCGGAGCTGCTATCAACTTGAGCTCCTGCCTGGAGAGCCCTGAGACCAGCCCAGGAGGAGAAGGAAGGAAGGGGCTTCACCTTCAAACTTTTATCCAGAGGGAGAGGAGGAGAAAGCAGAAAACTTTTACAACTTTATCATTCTGCAAAGAGTTGGAGAGAGGGGGAAAAACCACAACAACATCCAGTGTGGAAGGAGGGAGACTCTACAATTCTACAGGTGGGTGTGGGTGCATTTCCCAAAAGACTTTGTTGTATCGGTGGGGGGAGGAAAGAAGACCACTGAGGGCCGGAACATCGCGGGGGGTGTGTGTGTGTGTGGTAGTGTGTGTGGGGGCCGTGCTTACAACTAGGCCCCCCCCACAATTGGAACCCCCCCCACCCCCCACATTTGCCTAGCCTGGGATAGCTGGAGCTACCAGGCTGAAGATTGTTATTAATTACCCAATTAAAGATCGTTGGTAGTGTGAGCCTGGTGGCTCCAGCTACCCCAGGTGAAGACATCTTCTCCCCCCACCTGAAGACCACCCCAAAGACTGTGTTTTTTGTGTGTTTTGCCATCTGGGGAGTGCACCCACCCACAGCTGCGAGGAGAGACCTGCCCTCGCAGCCCCCCCCCCCTTCCCACCCCCCTCTCTCTTTTCTCTGTTACTCTGTTTCTCCCCTCTCTCTCTGAGAGCCCTTCCTTCCAAATTTAATTTAAAAAAAAACAATTTAAGACAACTGAGCAGAGGGAGCAAGGCCTCTCCCCAATTGTCAACGAGGGGAGAGGTACCTCGTTAAGAGCTCCTCTGCTTCAGTCTTTTAGATAAGAGGCCTAATTAAGACCATTAAGGCCTGTGACTTTGGGGTGGGTGTAGCCCTTAAAGGGACCCCGTGATGGCGACCCCATCCACGCCGGTGGCAGGGCCAGCAAGGACGTATGCGCAGGCGGTGTCCACATCCACGGCACCTCCTGCGCCACCCGCTGCCCTGCCACCATTCAGACTTATAACCAGGAAACACGGGGTCAAGAGCTACACTCACCCCACAATGAGCATTGAGGAGTGCGTGCGGGCGATGGCTGGGGTAGTCGGCCCCTCGGCCATTGTCGCAGCCTCCAAGATGTCTGGGAAGGCCGTGTTCTTCCTGGGGTCGGAGCGGGCGGTGTCCCTGGCCCTTGAAAAGGGGCTCACGGTGGGCGGGACGTTCCTGCCGGTGGACCCTCTCGAGGCCACCGCGCAGAGGGTCATCGTTTCGAACGTCCCGCCCTTTGTTTCCGCTGAGCTCCTCCTCCCTCACCTACAACAACTGGGGGAGGTAAGGTCAGGGATCAACCCCATACCGCTCGGCCTCAGGGAGAACAGCCTGCGCCACGTGTTCTCCTTCCGCCGCCAGCTCTTTGTCCGGCTGGCGCGGGAGGAGACGACGGAAGGTCATTTTAATGTGGTGCACGAGGGGACTGCCTACCGCGTCTTCTGGACGTCGGACGGCGTGCGGTGCCATGCCTGCAGGGAGGTGGGGCACGTTCGCAAGAACTGCCCCGCCTCCAAGGCCGCCAAACCACCGAAGGCGGCCAAGGCTGGCGCCGCCGCCACCCCTCCCCCTAGTTGCGTCCGCGTGCCGGGAGCCATGGGTGCGCGGGCATCGTCGGAGGCCTTTGTTTTCAGGGCCTCCGGCGGGGGGGAGGGAGAGCGTCCGACCGGAAAGAAGGCGCGGAAGAAGACAAAACATCAAGAGGCGGGTCCCCTCAGTGCGCCGGATAATTTGACCACCGCGCTCAGCCCAACCCCGTCACCGGCGAGCGCGGGGTGCCCCGAGCCCGTGCCCGAGCCCTTGAATACCACCACAGAGGGGCCCAGGCGCGGGCAAGAAAAGGAAAAGGGGGGGGCGGAGCGGGAGGCCTCGGCAGACATGGAGGTCTCCCTGACTCCGCGCGCCCCCAGGAACAAAAAGAGGCACCGCCCCAATGAGGCGGAGGGGGAACAACATCCCTCCGCGGAGGAGGCGGTGCCCGCCGCGTGTCCCGCGTCCCCCACCAGCGCCCCCAAATTGCGCTGCAGGCGCGAGGAGTCTTTCCCCGGGGAGGGTGAGACAGTTGAGGCTGCCCAGCCTCTGCCTCCCGGGGATGGAGTGGAAGATCTGCCTGTCGTGGGGGGCGTGGGGACCGCGGAGGAATGCGTAGCCGCCGGGCCGGGCGTCCCGGGGACTGAGGCGGGCGAGGCCGAAAAGGCCGAACCTGAGCCCGCCCAGCTATTACCCAACTTCCCCCGGGATTTGCTCGACCCGGCAGAGAATGAAACAAATAATTATGACACTGTAGATGCTGGGCCGGGGGGTGGCAGCGGGGAGGGGGAGGAACACCCACCCTCGCCCCTTACTTTGGAGCTGGAGCACTTGGAGGGCCTGGGGATTTCCTATGGCCGGGTCTCTCCTTGTTCTCCGGTTCCTGGGGCGGAGGGGGAACCCCTTCCGCTGTCATTTCCCGACCCGGCACCATTTTTAAAAGAGCCCAGTGGGGACTCCTCTGCCGACGATCCTGGGGGTGGGATCGGGGCAGTGCCAGGGCCGGTTGGAGCGGCCGGTTCATTTGCCGTACCTTGTGCGGTCGATGGGCCGGCTGCTGGCGGCCACCTCCCGGAGGAGGACGGGGACTCGGTGGGGGACGCGGGTGAAGACCTAGAGACCACCGCCAGGGAGGCGGTGGATCTGCTCGCGGCCGCCGCTGAGGCCCTCCTCGTTCCTGCAAAGGAACTCCGGGACTTTTTGGCCCAGAGCCGGGGTCGCCGCGACCAAGCCCGACTGGCCCTGGAAAAATGGTCCGAGCCGGAGCTGATCAAGGGGTCCGTCCGCGCCGCCGTTAAAACCTTGGCCGCGGGCGGGCCCTTGACAAAGGAGCAGCACCTTGAGCTGCGCGAGCTCGAGGGACTCCTCGCTGGGCTGCGGAGGGAGCGGAGTTCAACAAAAGACTCCGCTCCCTCCCCCACAATAGGTTAAGGTAGAGGTTGCACTATGCTTTTGTCATGAAGATAACCATAGCCAGCCTCAACATCAACGGCGGCAGAGGGGCACGCCGTAGATTTGACAATTTTTCGCTCCTGCGGGAGGGGAAATATGCGGTGTGCTTCCTGCAAGAAACCCACACCGTTCCGGGAGACGAAGCCACGTGGCTCCTGGAATGGCAAGGAGAGGTCCGCATGAGCCACCTCACCGCCATTTCTAGTGGGGTGGCCATCTTGCTGGGCCCGCATTTTCAGCCGGAGATCTTGGGGGTCGAGGAGCCCGTGCCAGGCCGCTTGCTGCACGTAACGGTTCGCCTGGGGGACGTGCCGCTCCATCTCGTGAACGTGTACGCCCCTCATCCCGGCCCGCAGCAAACGCGCTTCTTTGAAGAGGTGTCCGCTCTTCTTGGCTCCGTCGACGTCGGCGACTGCATTGTCCTCGGGGGGGATTTTAACTGCACCCTCGAGGCGAGGGACCGCTCCGGTGCCCCGCAGTGCATGACGGCGATGGAGAAGTTGAGGGACCTGGTCGGGTCCTTCGACTTGGTGGACGTCTGGCGAAATCTCCACCCCGACTCCAGCGCCTTTACTTGGGTGAGGCCTGGAGTTGGATGGTCTAGAGTCGACCGCCTTTACGTGTCTCGGGCGTACGTTTCCTGCGTCCCGGCGGCCTCCATGCGGCCGGTGCCGTGTTCGGACCACCACCTGGTGTGGGCGGAGCTCGCTTCGCTCCGCGCGAGGACGGGGTCCGCGTACTGGCACTTTAACAACCGGCTGCTGGAGGACGTGCGGTTCCAGGACTCGTTCCGTCGATTCTGGTCCGACTGGAGAAGGAAGCAGGGGGGCTTCCCCTCCTTGAGGCTATGGTGGGACGTGGGCAAGGCTCACGTCCGCGTCTTCTGTCAAGAGTACGCGAGGGGGTCGACCAAGAGGCGGGCGGCCAGAGTCGGGCGCCTAGAAAAAGAGGTGCTCGACCTGGAAGCCCGTCTCGGTCAAGTCGTCCAGGACCCGGCCCTGCGGACGGTGTACGAAGCGAAGAAGGCCGCGCTGAAGGACCTGCAGCTCGTCGGGTCCCGAGGCGCGTTCGTGAGGTCGCGGATCCGGTTCCTGCGGGATCTGGACCGCGGCTCCCCCTTCTTCTACTCGCTGGAAAAAAGGCAGAGTGTCCGTAAGCAGCTCTTGACGCTGCTGGCCGACGACGGCTCTCTCGTCTCGGATCCGGAGGGCGTCAACAACAGGGTCCGTGAATATTACGGGGCTCTGTTCTCTCCGGATCCGTCCAGCGAGGAAGCGCGTAGAGTTTTGTGGGAGGACCTGCCGAAGGTCGGCCCGGAGGGCGCCGAAAATCTGGAAGCTCCGCTAAGCCTGGCGGAGCTGACCGGTGCCCTCGCCCGGCTCTCGAGGGGAAAATCCCCGGGGCTGGACGGGCTGACCGTGGAGTTCCACAGGGCGTTCTGGGACGTCCTGGGGGGCGACTACGCGCGGGTCCTGGGGGAAAGTCTGGCGACCGGGGAGATGCCCCTCTCTTGGCGCAGGGCAGTCATCGTCCTGCTGCCTAAGAAGGGCGATCTCCGCCTCCTTAAGAACTGGCGCCCGGTCTCCCTCCTCAGCACGGACTACAAAATCTTCGCCAGGGCGATGTCTGCTCGCCTTGGTGCCGTGCTGGACCACATGATCCACCCCGACCAGTCATACACGGTCCCGGGCCGGACAATCCACGACAACATCCATCTGGTCCGGGACCTCATCCATTGCTCCCAGGAGGCTGGTCTGTCGGTCGCCTTCCTATCCCTCGACCAAGAGAAGGCGTTCGACAGGGTGGATCACGACTATCTGCTCGGAACTCTGCGCGCTTTCGGGTTCGGGACGCATTTCGTCGCCCGGATCCGACTTTTGTACGCCGCCGCGGAGTGTCTGATTAAGGTTAACGGGTCCTTGACGGCGCCCCTTCGCTTTAGGAGAGGGGTGCGCCAGGGATGCCCCATGTCCGGCCAGTTATACGCCGTTTGCGTGGAGCCTTTCCTGCGCCTCTTGCGGACGAGGTTGACGGGACTGGCTCTGCAAGGGCCGGGCGTGGAGGTCGTCCTCTCGGCTTACGCCGATGACGTGCTCCTCGCGGTAGAGGATCCCGCTGACCTGCGGAGGATGCGTGAGTGCCAGGAGATTTACTCGGCCGCGTCCTCCGCCAGGATCAACTGGGAGAAATGTTCCGGACTCCTGGTGGGTCAGTGGCGGGTGGACTCCCTGCCGGAGGAGCTCAGGCCTTTTGCCTGGAGCACGACCCATCTCCTCTATCTGGGAGTCTACCTTAGCCCCGACGAGGAAGCCTGGCCGGCGAACTGGCAGGAGCTGGAGGCCAAGGTCGCCGCTCGCCTAGGGCGCTGGACAGGACTGCTCCGAGTGCTGTCCTACAGGGGTCGAGCGCTAGTCATAAACCAGCTGGTGGCCGCAATGCTGTGGTACCGGCTGGTCACTTTGACCCCTCCCCCTGCGTTTGTCGCCAAGATACAGAAGAAGCTGGTGGACTTCTTCTGGAACAACAGGAAGCACTGGGTCTCTGTCGCGGTCTTGAGTCTCCCGCTTGAGGAGGGCGGTCAGTCGTTGGTGTGCGTCAGCGCCCAGCTCGCGACTTTCCGTCTTCAGACCCTGCAGAGATACCTTTACGTCGAGCCCCCTCCTAGGTGGTGTGCTCTGGCGAGGTATTTCTTCCGCCAGCAGCTCGACCTCAATTATGACACGCAGCTCCTGTTTGTGAACTTGGGGGGTGCCAGGACCGCCCTCCGGGAGCTGCCTGTCTTTTACAGGGAACTCATCAGGGTCTGGAACAAAGTCTCCACCAAGCGCAGCTCTCCGCCGGCTGGAGTGGCGGCCGTCCTGCAGGAACCGCTGCTCGGGAATCCGTACCTCCACGGCCGAGGCTTCATGTGGCGGTCGGAAGAGAGGGCTGTGGCTGGTGAGGTGACCAGGGTCAGGGACCTGCTCGATGGCGGAGGAGCGGGCTGGATGGCGCCAGTCACGCTGGCGCGGCGCCTAAATTCTGCCAACGTCCGCCGCGCGGCCGATGCCATCGAGTCGCTAAAAACAGCTCTGGGCCCTGACTCCGTTAGGTGTATCGAGGAGGCTCAAGCACGTGGGGAGATCCCGTCCGAACTGACCCCCGTCCGGACGGAATTCCTCATCGGCGCCAAACCCCGGAACCTCCCTCGGGGGCCGGCGCCTCACAACTTGAGCCGCCTCGGGGAAATCCCCTCCGTGCCTTTCAGTTCCGCGCGGAGGGGTTTCCTGTACGGGCTGCTCCTGCACACCCTCAACTTTGCCATCCTCGCCGGCCGTCCGGACACGCCATGGCGTACCATCTTGCCGTCCGGAGGAGGCGGGGGTCCCCGATGGAGGGCCCTCTACGCAGGGGTCCTCCCACTATTCATCGGGGACTTGGCCTGGAGGGTGGTGCACGGAGCAGTGCCGTGCAACAAATTTTTAAGCCGGTTCACGGACTCCCAGGCCGCCTGCAATTTCTGCGGTCTGGAGGAGTCCGTGTTCCATGTTTTTATTGAGTGCACGAGGTTGCAGCCCCTGTTCCATTATTTGAAGGGGCTGCTCCTGAAATTCTGGCTGCACTTCAGTCCCACTCTCCTGATCTTTGGGCACCCTGTGCGGAGGGGAGCGGGTAGGTCCGAAGGCCTCCTCGTAGGACTGCTCCTGGGCACGGCCAAGGGTGCCATCAGCCGGTCCAGGCAGCGGGCGGTCGAGGGGGTCGTTCAACCTGACTGCCTGCCTCTCTTCCGCTCTTACATCCGGTCCAGGGTGTCCTTGGAGATGGAGCACGCGGTGTCCACCGGTACGCTCGCGGCCTTCCGCGAGAGGTGGGCACCGGAGGGACTGGAGTGCATCATCACGCCCGGCAACCAAATTTTAATTTGATTTTACGTTTTAAAGTTTAATTTGTTTTAATTGCCGGTGCTTTTAGTGTCCCCTTCCCTTTTATAGGGGGCACTGGGGAAAAATTGTGATTTTAGTGCCCAAAAAAAAAACCAAAAAAAGAAAAACACAAAAAAAAACAAAAAAAGGGGGGGAAAAAAAAGGGCCTTGTAAATGCCTGGAGTGTCACCCAGGTCGGGTGACACTCTTTAAAGTTTTATGTTTTCGCAGATAAACTCAAAAGAGTTTCATGCACAAGGACCAATTGGGGAGCTGTGGAGGCGTGTCCTGCTCAGTAGAAGCTGTGAGCAGTGCTGAGAGCAGCTAGCAACTTGAGCTCCTGCCTGGAGAGCCCTGAGACCAGCCCAGGAATAGAAGGAAGGAAGGGGCTTCACCTTCAACTTTATCCAGAGGGAGAGGAGGAGAAAGCAGAAAACTTTGTCATCAACTTTACCATTCTGCAAGGAGTTGGAGAGAGGGGGAAAAACCACAACAACCATCCAGTGTGGAAGGAGGGAGACTCAACTACTCTACAGGTGGGTGTGGGTGCATTTCCCCAAAAGACTTTGTTGTTTCGGTGGGGGGAGGAAAGAAGACCACTGAGGGCCGGAACATCGCGGGGGGTGTGTGTGTGTGTGGAAGTGTGCGTGGGGGCCGTGCTTACAACTAGGCCCCCCCCCACAATTGGAACCCCCCCCACCCCCCACATTTGCCTAGCCTGGGATAGCTGGAGCTACCAGGCTGAAGATTGTTATTAATTACCCAATTAAAGATCGTTAGGAGTGCCTGGTGGCTCCAGCTACCCCAGGTGAAGACATCTTCTCCCCCCACCTGAAGACCACCTCAAAGACTTTTGTGTTTTGCCATCTGGGGAGTGCACCCACCCACAGCTGCGAGGAGAGACCTGCCCTCGCAGTCCCCCCCCCCCTTCCCACCCCCCTCTCTCTTTTCTCTGCTACTCTGTTTCTCCCCTCTCTCTCTGAGAACCCTTTCCTTCCAAATTTAAAAAAAAAACCAATTAAGACAACTGAGCAGAGGGAGCAAGGCCTCTCCCCAATTGTCAACGAGGGGAGAGGTGCCTCGTTAAGGGCTCCTCTGCTCAGTGAACATAAGAGGCCATTAAAGACCATTAAGGCCTGTGACTTTGGGGTGGGTGTAGCCCTTAAAGGGACCCCGTGATGGCGACCCCATCCACGCCGGTGGCAGGGCCAGCAAGGACGTATGCGCAGGTGGCAACCGCTTCCACAGCACCTCCTGCGCCACCCGCTGCCCTGCCACCATTTAGATTAATTACTAGAAAACACGGGGTCAAGAGCTACACTCACCCCACAATGAGCATTGAGGAGTGCGTGCGGGCGATGGCTGGGGTAGTCGGCCCCTCGGCCATTGTCGCAGCCTCCAAGATGTCTGGGAAGGCTGTTTTCTTCCTGGGGTCGGAGCGGGCGGTGTCCCTGGCCCTCGAAAAGGGGCTCACGGTGGGCGGGACGTTCCTGCCGGTGGATCCTCTCGAGGCCACCGCGCAGAGGGTCATCGTGTCGAACGTCCCGCCCTTTGTTCCCGCTGAGCTCCTCCTCCCTCACCTACAACAACTGGGGGAGGTAAGGTCGGGGATCAACCCCATACCGCTCGGCCTCAGGGAGAACAGCCTGCGCCACGTGTTCTCCTTCCGCCGCCAGCTCTTTGTCCGGCTGGCGCGGGAGGACGTGACAGAAGGGCACTTTAATGTGGTGCACGAGGGGACTGCCTACCGCGTCTTCTGGACGTCGGACGGCGTGCGGTGCCATGCCTGCAGGGAGGTGGGGCATGTTCGTAAGAACTGCCCCGCCTCCAAGGCCGCCAAACCACCGAAGGCGGCCAAGGCTGGCGCTGCCGCCACCCCTCCCCCTAGTTGCGTCCGCGTGCCGGGAGCCATGGGTGCGCGGGCATCGTCGGAGGCCTTTGTTTTCAGGGCCTCCGGCGGGGGGGAGGGAGAGCGTCCGAGCGGAAAGAAGGCGCGGAAGAAGGAGAAACATCTAGAGGCGGGTCCCCTCGGTGCGCCGGAAAGTCTGACCACCGCGCTCAGCCCAACCCAGTCACCGGCGAGCGCGGGGTGCCCCGAGCCCGTGCCCGGGCCCTTGAATACCACCACAGAGGGGCCCAGGCGCGGGCAAGAAAAGGAAAAGGGGGGGGCGGAGCGGGAGGCCTCGGCAGACATGGAGGTCTCCCTGACTCCGCGCGCCCCCAGGAACAAAAAGAGGCACCGCCCCAATGAGGCGGAGGGGGAACAACATCCCTCCGCGGAGGAGTCGGTGCCCGCCGCGTGTCCCGCGTCCCCCACCAGCGCCCCCAAATTGCGCTGCAGGCGCGAGGAGTCTTTCCCCGGGGAGGGTGAGACAGTTGAGGCTGCCCAGCCTCTGCCTCCCGGGGATGGAGTGGAAGATCTGCCTGTCGTGGGGGGCGTGGGGACCGCGGAGGAATGCGTAGCCGCCGGGCCGGGCGTCCCGGGGACTGAGGCGGGCGAGGCCGAAAAGGCCGAACCTGAGCCCGCCCAGCTATTATCCAACTTCCCCCGGGAGTCGCTCGACCCGGCAGAAAAACAATTAAATAATTATGACACTGTAGATGCTGGGCCGGGGGGTGGCAGCGGGGAGGGGGAGGAACACCCACCCTCGCCCCTTACTTTGGAGCTGGAGCACTTGGAGGGCCTGGGGATTTCCTATGGCCGGGTCTCTCCTTGTTCTCCGGTTCCTGGGGCGGAGGGGGAACCCCTTCCGCTGTCATTTCCCGACCCGGCACCATTTTTAAAAGAGCCCAGTGGGGACTCCTCTGCCGACGATCCTGGGGGTGGGATCGGGGCAGTGCCAGGGCCGGTTGGAGCGGCCGGTTCATTTGCCGTACCTTGTGCGGTCGATGGGCCGGCTGCTGGCGGCCACCTCCCGGAGGAGGACGGGGACTCGGTGGGGGACGCGGGTGAAGACCTAGAGACCACCGCCAGGGAGGCGGTGGATCTGCTCGCGGCCGCCGCTGAGGCCCTCCTCGTTCCTGCAAAGGAACTCCGGGACTTTTTGGCCCAGAGCCGGGGTCGCCGCGACCAAGCCCGACTGGCCCTGGAAAAATGGTCCGAGCCGGAGCTGATCAAGGGGTCCGTCCGCGCCGCCGTTAAAACCTTGGCCGCGGGCGGGCCCTTGACAAAGGAGCAGCACCTTGAGCTGCGCGAGCTCGAGGGACTCCTCGCTGGGCTGTGGAGGGAGCGGAGTTCAACAAAAGACTCCGCTCCCTCCCCCACAATAGGTTAAGGTAGAGGTTACACTATGCTTTTGCCATGAAGATAACCATAGCCAGCCTCAACATCAACGGCGGCAGAGGGGCACGCCGTAGATTTGACAATTTTTCGCTCCTGCGGGAGGGGAAATATGCGGTGTGCTTCCTGCAAGAAACCCACACCGTTCCGGGAGACGAAGCCACGTGGCTCCTGGAATGGCAAGGAGAGGTCCGCATGAGCCACCTCACCGCCATTTCTAGTGGGGTGGCCATCTTGCTGGGCCCGCATTTTCAGCCGGAGATCTTGGGGGTCGAGGAGCCCGTGCCAGGCCGCTTGCTGCACGTAACGGTTCGCCTGGGGGACGTGCCGCTCCATCTCGTGAACGTGTACGCCCCTCATCCCGGCCCGCAGCAAACGCGCTTCTTTGAAGAGGTGTCCGCTCTTCTTGGCTCCGTCGACGTCGGCGACTGCATTGTCCTCGGGGGGGATTTTAACTGCACCCTCGAGGCGAGGGACCGCTCCGGTGCCCCGCAGTGCATGACGGCGATGGAGAAGTTGAGGGACCTGGTCGGGTCCTTCGACTTGGTGGACGTCTGGCGAAATCTCCACCCCGACTCCAGCGCCTTTACTTGGGTGAGGCCTGGAGTTGGATGGTCTAGAGTCGACCGCCTTTACGTGTCTCGGGCGTACGTTTCCTGCGTCCCGGCGGCCTCCATGCGGCCGGTGCCGTGTTCGGACCACCACCTGGTGTGGGCGGAGCTCGCTTCGCTCCGCGCGAGGACGGGGTCCGCGTACTGGCACTTTAACAACCGGCTGCTGGAGGACGTGCGGTTCCAGGACTCGTTCCGTCGATTCTGGTCCGACTGGAGAAGGAAGCAGGGGGGCTTCCCCTCCTTGAGGCTATGGTGGGACGTGGGCAAGGCTCACGTCCGCGTCTTCTGTCAAGAGTACGCGAGGGGGTCGACCAAGAGGCGGGCGGCCAGAGTCGGGCGCCTAGAAAAAGAGGTGCTCGACCTGGAAGCCCGTCTCGGTCAAGTCGTCCAGGACCCGGCCCTGCGGACGGTGTACGAAGCGAAGAAGGCCGCGCTGAAGGACCTGCAGCTCGTCGGGTCCCGAGGCGCGTTCGTGAGGTCGCGGATCCGGTTCCTGCGGGATCTGGACCGCGGCTCCCCCTTCTTCTACTCGCTGGAAAAAAGGCAGAGTGTCCGTAAGCAGCTCTTGACGCTGCTGGCCGACGACGGCTCTCTCGTCTCGGATCCGGAGGGCGTCAACAACAGGGTCCGTGAATATTACGGGGCTCTGTTCTCTCCGGATCCGTCCAGCGAGGAAGCGCGTAGAGTTTTGTGGGAGGACCTGCCGAAGGTCGGCCCGGAGGGCGCCGAAAATCTGGAAGCTCCGCTAAGCCTGGCGGAGCTGACCGGTGCCCTCGCCCGGCTCTCGAGGGGAAAATCCCCGGGGCTGGACGGGCTGACCGTGGAGTTCCACAGGGCGTTCTGGGACGTCCTGGGGAGCGACTACGCGCGGGTCCTGGGGGAAAGTCTGGCGACCGGGGAGATGCCCCTCTCTTGGCGCAGGGCAGTCATCGTCCTGCTGCCTAAGAAGGGCGATCTCCGCCTCCTTAAGAACTGGCGCCCGGTCTCCCTCCTCAGCACGGACTACAAAATCTTCGCCAGGGCGATGTCTGCTCGCCTTGGTGCCGTGCTGGACCACATGATTCACCCCGACCAGTCATACACGGTCCCGGGCCGGACGATCCACGACAACATCCATCTGGTCCGGGACCTCATCCATTGCTCCCAGGAGGCTGGTCTGTCGGTCGCCTTCCTATCCCTCGACCAAGAGAAGGCGTTCGACAGGGTGGATCACGACTATCTGCTCGGAACTCTGCGCGCTTTCGGGTTCGGGACGCATTTCGTCGCCCGGATCCGACTTTTGTACGCCGCCGCGGAGTGTCTGATTAAGGTTAACGGGTCCTTGACGGCGCCCCTTCGCTTTAGGAGAGGGGTGCGCCAGGGATGCCCCATGTCCGGCCAGTTATACGCCGTTTGCGTGGAGCCTTTCCTGCGCCTCTTGCGGACGAGGTTGACGGGACTGGCTCTGCAAGGGCCGGGCGTGGAGGTCGTCCTCTCGGCTTACGCCGATGACGTGCTCCTCGCGGTAGAGGATCCCGCTGACCTGCGGAGGATGCGTGAGTGCCAGGAGATTTACTCGGCCGCGTCCTCCGCCAGGATCAACTGGGAGAAATGTTCCGGACTCCTGGTGGGTCAGTGGCGGGTGGACTCCCTGCCGGAGGAGCTCAGGCCTTTTGCCTGGAGCACGACCCATCTCCTCTATCTGGGAGTCTACCTTAGCCCCGACGAGGAAGCCTGGCCGGCGAACTGGCAGGAGCTGGAGGCCAAGGTCGCCGCTCGCCTAGGGCGCTGGACAGGACTGCTCCGAGTGCTGTCCTACAGGGGTCGAGCGCTAGTCATAAACCAGCTGGTGGCCGCAATGCTGTGGTACCGGCTGGTCACTTTGACCCCTCCCCCTGCGTTTGTCGCCAAGATACAGAAGAAGCTGGTGGACTTCTTCTGGAACAACAGGAAGCACTGGGTCTCTGTCGCGGTCTTGAGTCTCCCGCTTGAGGAGGGCGGTCAGTCGTTGGTGTGCGTCAGCGCCCAGCTCGCGACTTTCCGTCTTCAGACCCTGCAGAGATACCTTTACGTCGAGCCCCCTCCTAGGTGGTGTGCTCTGGCGAGGTATTTCTTCCGCCAGCAGCTCGACCTCAATTATGACACGCAGCTCCTGTTTGTGAACTTGGGGGGTGCCAGGACCGCCCTCCGGGAGCTGCCTGTCTTTTACAGGGAACTCATCAGGGTCTGGAACAAAGTCTCCACCAAGCGCAGCTCTCCGCCGGCTGGAGTGGCGGCCGTCCTGCAGGAGCCGCTGCTCGGGAATCCGTACCTCCACGGCCGAGGCTTCATGTGGCGGTCGGAAGAGAGGGCTGTGGCTGGTGAGGTGACCAGGGTCAGGGACCTGCTCGATGGCGGAGGAGCGGGCTGGATGGCGCCAGTCACGCTGGCGCGGCGCCTAAATTCTGCCAACGTCCGCCGCGCGGCCGATGCCATCGAGTCGCTAAAAACAGCTCTGGGCCCTGACTCCGTTAGGTGTATCGAGGAGGCTCAAGCACGTGGGGAGATCCCGTCCGAACTGACCCCCGTCCGGACGGAATTCCTCATCGGCGCCAAACCCCGGAACCTCCCTCGGGGGCCGGCGCCTCACAACTTGAGCCGCCTCGGGGAAATCCCCTCCGTGCCTTTCAGTTCCGCGCGGAGGGGTTTCCTGTACGGGCTGCTCCTGCACACCCTCAACTTTGCCATCCTCGCCGGCCGTCCGGACACGCCATGGCGCACCATCTTGCCGTCCGGAGGAGGCGGGGGTCCCCGATGGAGGGCACTCTACGCAGGGATCCTCCCACTATTCATCGGGGACTTGGCCTGGAGGGTGGTGCACGGAGCAGTGCCGTGCAACAAATTTTTAAGCCGGTTCACGGACTCCCAGGCCGCCTGCAATTTCTGCGGTCTGGAGGAGTCCGTGTTCCATGTTTTTATTGAGTGCACAAGGTTGCAGCCCCTGTTCCATTATTTGAAGGGGCTGCTCCTGAAATTCTGGCTGCACTTCAGTCCCACTCTCCTGATCTTTGGGCACCCTGTGCGGAGGGGTGCGGGTAGGTCCGAAGGCCTCCTCGTAGGACTGCTCCTGGGCACGGCCAAGGGTGCCATCAGCCGGTCCAGGCAGCGGGCGGTCGAGGGGGTCGTTCAACCTGACTGCCTGCCTCTCTTCCGCTCTTACATCCGGTCCAGGGTGTCCTTGGAGATGGAGCACGCGGTGTCCACCGGTACGCTCGCGGCCTTCCGCGAGAGGTGGGCACCGGAGGGACTGGAGTGCATCATCACGCCCGGCAACCAAATTTTAATTTGATTTTACGTTTTAAAGTTAATTTGTTTTAATTGCCGGTGCTTTTAGTGTCCCCTTCCCTTTTATAGGGGGCACTGGGGAAAAATTGTGATTTTAGTGCCCAAAAAAAAAAACAAAAAAAAAAGAAAAAACAAAAAAAAAAAACACAAAAAAGGGGGGAAAAAAAAAATGGGCCTTGTAAATGTCTGGAGTGTCACCCAGGTCGGGTGGCACAGTTTAATGTTTATGTTTTCGCAGGTAGACTCTAAAAGAGTTTCATGCACAAGGACCAATTGGGGAGCTGTGGAGGCGTGTCCTGCACAGTTGGAGCTGTGAGCAGTGCTGAGAGCAGCTAGCAACTTGGGCTCCTGACTGGAGAGCCCTGAGACCAGCCCAGGAACAGAAGGAAGGAAGGGGTTTCACCACCAACTTTACCCAGAGGGAGAGGAGGAGAACAGAAAACTTTGCAACAACTTCATCATTCTGCAAGGAGTTGGAGAGAGGGGGAAAAGACAAACAACATCCAGTGTGGAAGGAGGGAGACTCAACATTTCTACAGGTGGGTGTGGGTGCATTTCCCCAAACAGACTTTGTTGTATCGGTGGGGGGAGGAAAGAAGACCACTGAGGGCCGGAACATCGCGGGGGGTGTGTGTGTGTGTGGTAGTTTGCGTGGGGGCCTTGCTTACAACTAGGCCCCCCCCACAATTGGAACCCCCCCCACCCCCCACATTTGCCTAGCCTGGGATAGCTGGAGCTACCAGGCTGAAGATTGTCATCAATCACCCAATTGAAGATCGTTAGGAGTGCCTGGTGGCTCCAGCTACCCCAGGTGAAGACATCTTCTCCCCCCACCTGAAGACCACCCCAAAGACTTTTGTGTTTTGCCATCTGGGGAGTGCACCCACCCACAGCTGCGAGGGGAGACCTGCCCTCGCAGTCCCCCCCTTCCCACCCCCCTCTCTCTTTTCTCTGTTACTCTGTTTCTCCCCTCTCTCTCTGAGAGCCTCTTTCTTCCAAATTTAATTTAAAAAAAAAAAAACATTTAAGACAACTGAGCAGAGGGAGCAAGGCCCCTCCCCAATTGCCAACTAGGGGAGAGGTACCTCATTAAGGGCTCCTCTGCTCAGTCAATCTACAAGAGGCCTAATAAAGACCATTAAGGCCTGTGACTTTGGGGTGGGTGTAGCCCTTAAAGGGACCCCGTGATGGCGACCCCATCCACGCCGGTGGCAGGGCCAGCAAGGTCGTATGCGCAGGCGGTGTCCACATCCACGGCACCTCCTGCGCCAGCCGCTGCCCTGCCACCTTTCAGACTAATAACAAAAAAACACGAGGTCAAGAGCTACACTCACCCCACAATGAGCATCGAGGAGTGCGTGCGGGCGATGGCTGGGGTAGTCGGCCCCTCGGCCATTGTCGCAGCCTCCAAGATGTCTGGGAAGGCCGTGTTCTTCCTGGGGTCGGAGCGGGCGGTGTCCCTGGCCCTTGAAAAGGGGCTCACGGTGGGCGGGACGTTCCTGCCGGTGGACCCTCTCGAGGCCACCGCGCAGAGGGTCATCGTGTCGAACGTCCCGCCCTTTGTTCCCGCTGAGCTCCTCCTCCCTCACCTACACCAACTGGGGGAGGTAAGGTCGGGGATCAACCCCATACCGCTCGGCCTCAGGGAGAGCAGCCTGCGCCACGTGTTCTCCTTCCGCCGCCAGCTCTTTGTCCGGCTGGCGCGGGAGGACATGACAGAAGGGCACTTTAATGTGGTGCACGAGGGGACTGCCTACCGCGTCTTCTGGACGTCGGACGGCGTGCGGTGCCATGCCTGCAGGGAGGTGGGGCATGTTCGTAAGAACTGCCCCGCCTCCAAGGCCGCCAAACCACCGAAGGCGGCCAAGGCTGGCGCTGCCGCCACCCCTCCCCCTAGTTGCGTCCGCGTGCCGGGAGCCATGGGTGCGCGGGCATCGTCGGAGGCCTTTGTTTTCAGGGCCTCCGGCGGGGGGGAGGGAGAGCGTCCGACCGGAAAGAAGGCGCGGAAGAAGACAAAACATCAAGAGGCGGGTCCCCTCGGTGCGCCGGATAATTTGACCACCGCGCTCAGCCCAACCCAGTCACCGGCGAGCGCGGGGTGCCCCGAGCCCGTGCCCGGGCCCTTGAATACCACCACAGAGGGGCCCAGGCGCGGGCAAGAAAAGGAAAAGGGGGGGGCGGAGCGGGAGGCCTCGGCAGACATGGAGGTCTCCCTGACTCCGCGCGCCCCCAGGAACAAAAAGAGGCACCGCCCCAATGAGGCGGAGGGGGAACAACATCCCTCCGCGGAGGAGTCGGTGCCCGCCGCGTGTCCCGCGTCCCCCACCAGCGCCCCCAAATTGCGCTGCAGGCGCGAGGAGTCTTTCCCCGGGGAGGGTGAGACAGTTGAGGCTGCCCAGCCTCTGCCTCCCGGGGATGGAGTGGAAGATCTGCCTGTCGTGGGGGGCGTGGGAACCGCGGAGGAATGCGTAGCCGCCGGGCCGGGCGTCCCGGGGACTGAGGCGGGCGGGGCCGAAAAGGCCGAACCTGAGCCCGCCCAGCTATTACCCAACTTCCCCCGGGAGTCGCTCGACCCGGCAGGAAAAAAATTAAAAAATTATGACACTGTAGATGCTGGGCCGGGGGGTGGCAGCGGGGAGGGGGAGGAACACCCACCCTCGCCCCTTACTTTGGAGCTGGAGCACTTGGAGGGCCTGGGGATTTCCTATGGCCGGGTCTCTCCTTGTTCTCCGGTTCCTGGGGCGGAGGGGGAACCCCTTCCGCTGTCATTTCCCGACCCAGCACCATTTTTAAAAGAGCCCAGTGGGGACTCCTCTGCCGACGATCCTGGGGGTGGGATCGGGGCAGTGCCAGGGCCGGTTGGAGCGGCCGGTTCATTTGCCGTACCTTGTGCGGTCGATGGGCCGGCTGCTGGCGGCCACCTCCCGGAGGAGGACGGGGACTCGGTGGGGGACGCGGGTGAAGACCTAGAGACCACCGCCAGGGAGGCGGTGGATCTGCTCGCGGCCGCCGCTGAGGCCCTCCTCGTTCCTGCAAAGGAACTCCGGGACTTTTTGGCCCAGAGCCGGGGTCGCCGCGACCAAGCCCGACTGGCCCTGGAAAAATGGTCCGAGCCGGAGCTGATCAAGGGGTCCGTCCGCGCCGCCGTTAAAACCTTGGCCGCGGGCGGGCCCTTGACAAAGGAGCAGCACCTTGAGCTGCGCGAGCTCGAGGGACTCCTCGCTGGGCTGCGGAGGGAGCGGAGTTCAACAAAAGACTTCGCTCCCTCCCCCACAATAGGTTAAGGTAGAGGTTGCACTATGCTTTTGCCATGAAGATAACCATAGCCAGCCTCAACATCAACGGCGGCAGAGGGGCACGCCGTAGATTTGACAATTTTTCGCTCCTGCGGGAGGGGAAATATGCGGTGTGCTTCCTGCAAGAAACCCACACCGTTCCGGGAGACGAAGCCACGTGGCTCCTGGAATGGCAAGGAGAGGTCCGCATGAGCCACCTCACCGCCATTTCAAGTGGGGTGGCCATCTTGCTGGGCCCGCATTTTCAGCCGGAGATCTTGGGGGTCGAGGAGCCCGTGCCAGGCCGCTTGCTGCACGTAACGGTTCGCCTGGGGGACGTGCCGCTCCATCTCGTGAACGTGTACGCCCCTCATCCCGGCCCGCAGCAGACGCGCTTCTTTGAAGAGGTGTCCGCTCTTCTTGGCTCCGTCGACGTCGGCGACTGCATTGTCCTCGGGGGGGATTTTAACTGCACCCTCGAGGCGAGGGACCGCTCCGGTGCCCCGCAGTGCATGACGGCGATGGAGAAGTTGAGGGACCTGGTCGGGTCCTTCGACTTGGTGGACGTCTGGCGAAATCTCCACCCCGACTCCAGCGCCTTTACTTGGGTGAGGCCTGGAGTTGGATGGTCTAGAGTCGACCGCCTTTACGTGTCTCGGGCGTACGTTTCCTGCGTCCCGGCGGCCTCCATGCGGCCGGTGCCGTGTTCGGACCACCACCTGGTGTGGGCGGAGCTCGCTTCGCTCCGCGCGAGGACGGGGTCCGCGTACTGGCACTTTAACAACCGGCTGCTGGAGGACGTGCGGTTCCAGGACTCGTTCCGTCGATTCTGGTCCGACTGGAGAAGGAAGCAGGGGGGCTTCCCCTCCTTGAGGCTATGGTGGGACGTGGGCAAGGCTCACGTCCGCGTCTTCTGTCAAGAGTACGCGAGGGGGTCGACCAAGAGGCGGGCGGCCAGAGTCGGGCGCCTAGAAAAAGAGGTGCTCGACCTGGAAGCCCGTCTCGGTCAAGTCGTCCAGGACCCGGCCCTGCGGACGGTGTACGAAGCGAAGAAGGCCGCGCTGAAGGACCTGCAGCTCGTCGGGTCCCGAGGCGCGTTCGTGAGGTCGCGGATCCGGTTCCTGCGGGATCTGGACCGCGGCTCCCCCTTCTTCTACTCGCTGGAAAAAAGGCAGAGTGTCCGTAAGCAGCTCTTGACGCTGCTGGCCGACGACGGCTCTCTCGTCTCGGATCCGGAGGGCGTCAACAACAGGGTCCGTGAATATTACGGGGCTCTGTTCTCTCCGGATCCGTCCAGCGAGGAAGCGCGTAGAGTTTTGTGGGAGGACCTGCCGGAGGTCGGCCCGGAGGGCGCCGAAAATCTGGAAGCTCCGCTAAGCCTGGCGGAGCTGACCGGTGCCCTCGGCCGGCTCTCGAGGGGAAAATCCCCGGGGCTGGACGGGCTGACCGTGGAGTTCCACAGGGCGTTCTGGGACGTCCTGGGGGGCGACTACGCGCGGGTCCTGGGGGAAAGTCTGGCGACCGGGGAGATGCCCCTCTCTTGGCGCAGGGCAGTCATCGTCCTGCTGCCTAAGAAGGGCGATCTCCGCCTCCTTAAGAACTGGCGCCCGGTCTCCCTCCTCAGCACGGACTACAAAATCTTCGCCAGGGCGATGTCTGCTCGCCTTGGTGCCGTGCTGGACCACATGATCCACCCCGACCAGTCATACACGGTCCCGGGCCGGACAATCCACGACAACATCCATCTGGTCCGGGACCTCATCCATTGCTCCCAGGAGGCTGGTCTGTCGGTCGCCTTCCTATCCCTCGACCAAGAGAAGGCGTTCGACAGGGTGGATCACGACTATCTGCTCGGAACTCTGCGCGCTTTCGGGTTCGGGACGCATTTCGTCGCCCGGATCCGACTTTTGTACGCCGCCGCGGAGTGTCTGATTAAGGTTAACGGGTCCTTGACGGCGCCCCTTCGCTTTAGGAGAGGGGTGCGCCAGGGATGCCCCATGTCCGGCCAGTTATACGCCGTTTGCGTGGAGCCTTTCCTGCGCCTCTTGCGGACGAGGTTGACGGGACTGGCTCTGCAAGGGCCGGGCGTGGAGGTCGTCCTCTCGGCTTACGCCGATGACGTGCTCCTCGCGGTAGAGGATCCCGCTGACCTGCGGAGGATGCGTGAGTGCCAGGAGATTTACTCGGCCGCGTCCTCCGCCAGGATCAACTGGGAGAAATGTTCCGGACTCCTGGTGGGTCAGTGGCGGGTGGACTCCCTGCCGGAGGAGCTCAGGCCTTTTGCCTGGAGCACGACCCATCTCCTCTATCTGGGAGTCTACCTTAGCCCCGACGAGGAAGCCTGGCCGGCGAACTGGCAGGAGCTGGAGGCCAAGGTCGCCGCTCGCCTAGGGCGCTGGACAGGACTGCTCCGAGTGCTGTCCTACAGGGGTCGAGCGCTAGTCATAAACCAGCTGGTGGCCGCAATGCTGTGGTACCGGCTGGTCACTTTGACCCCTCCCCCTGCGTTTGTCGCCAAGATACAGAAGAAGCTGGTGGACTTCTTCTGGAACAACAGGAAGCACTGGGTCTCTGTCGCGGTCTTGAGTCTCCCGCTTGAGGAGGGCGGTCAGTCGTTGGTGTGCGTCAGCGCCCAGCTCGCGACTTTCCGTCTTCAGACCCTGCAGAGATACCTTTACGTCGAGCCCCCTCCTAGGTGGTGTGCTCTGGCGAGGTATTTCTTCCGCCAGCAGCTCGACCTCAATTATGACACGCAGCTCCTGTTTGTGAACTTGGGGGGTGCCAGGACCGCCCTCCGGGAGCTGCCTGTCTTTTACAGGGAACTCATCAGGGTCTGGAACAAAGTCTCCACCAAGCGCAGCTCTCCGCCGGCTGGAGTGGCGGCCGTCCTGCAGGAACCGCTGCTCGGGAATCCGTACCTCCACGGCCGAGGCTTCATGTGGCGGTCGGAAGAGAGGGCTGTGGCTGGTGAGGTGACCAGGGTCAGGGACCTGCTCGATGGCGGAGGAGCGGGCTGGATGGCGCCAGTCACGCTGGCGCGGCGCCTAAATTCTGCCAACGTCCGCCGCGCGGCCGATGCCATCGAGTCGCTAAAAACAGCTCTGGGCCCTGACTCCGTTAGGTGTATCGAGGAGGCTCAAGCACGTGGGGAGATCCCGTCCGAACTGACCCCCGTCCGGACGGAATTCCTCATCGGCGCCAAACCCCGGAACCTCCCTCGGGGGCCGGCGCCTCACAACTTGAGCCGCCTCGGGGAAATCCCCTCCGTGCCTTTCAGTTCCGCGCGGAGGGGTTTCCTGTACGGGCTGCTCCTGCACACCCTCAACTTTGCCATCCTCGCCGGCCGTCCGGACACGCCATGGCGTACCATCTTGCCGTCCGGAGGAGGCGGGGGTCCCCGATGGAGGGCACTCTACGCAGGGGTCCTCCCACTATTCATCGGGGACTTGGCCTGGAGGGTGGTGCACGGAGCAGTGCCGTGCAACAAATTTTTAAGCCGGTTCACGGACTCCCAGGCCGCCTGCAATTTCTGCGGTCTGGAGGAGTCCGTGTTCCATGTTTTTATTGAATGCACGAGGTTGCAGCCCCTGTTTTATTATTTGAAGGGGCTGCTCCTGAAATTCTGGTTGCACTTCAGTCCCACTCTCCTGATCTTTGGGCACCCTGTGCGGAGGGGAGCGGGTAGGTCCGAGGGCCTCCTCGTAGGACTGCTCCTGGGCACGGCCAAGGGTGCCATCAGCCGGTCCAGGCAGCGGGCGGTCGAGGGGGTCGTTCAACCTGACTGCCTGCCTCTCTTCCGCTCTTACATCCGATCCAGGGTGTCCTTGGAGATGGAGCACGCGGTGTCCACCGGTACGCTCGCGGCCTTCCGCGAGAGGTGGGCACCGGAGGGACTGGAGTGCATCATCACGCCCGGCAACCAAATTTTAATTTGATTTTACGTTTTAAAGTTAATTTGTTTTAAATGCCGGTGCTTTTAGTGTCCCCTTCCCTTTTATAGGGGGCACTGGGGAAAAATTGTGATTTTAGTGCCCAAAAAAAAAAAACAAAAAAAAAAGAAAAAACACAAAAAAAAAACACAAAAAAGGGGGAAAAAAAAAAATGGGCCTTGTAAATGTCTGGAGTGTCACCCAGGTCGGGTGGCACCGTTTAATGTTTTATGTTTTCACAGATAAACTCAAAAGAGTTTCAAGCACAAGGGACCAATCGTGAAGCAGTGGAGGCGTGTCCTGCTCAGTAGGAGCTGTGAGCAGTGCTGAGAGCAGCTAGCAACTTGAGCTCCTGCCTGGGGAGCCCTGAGACCAGCCCAGGAGGAGAAGGAAGGAAGGGGCTTCACCTTCAACTTTATCCAGAGGGAGAGGAGGAAAAAGCAGAAAACTCTTTGAACATCTTTTACCATTCTGCAAGGAGTTGGAGAGAGGGGGAAAAACCAACAACAAACCAGTGTGGAAGGAGGGAGACTCAACTACTCTACAGGTGGGTGTGGGTGCATTTCCCCAAACAGACTTTGTTGTATCGGTGGGGGGAGGAAAGGAGACCACTGAGGGCCGGAACATCGCGGGGGGTGTGTGTGTGTGTGTGGTAGTGTGCGTGGGGGCCTTGCTTACAACTAGGCCCCCCCCACAATTGGAACCCCCCCCACCCCCCACATTTGCCTAGCCTGGGATAGCTGGAGCTACCAGGCTGAAGATTGTTATTAATCACCCAATTAGGGATCGTTAGGAGTGCCTGGTGGCTCCAGCTACCCCAGGTGAAGACATCTTCTCCCCCCACCTGAAGACCACCCCAAAGACTTTTGTATTTTGCCATCTGGGGAGTGCACCCACCCACAGCTGCGAGGAGAGACCTGCCCTCGCAGCCCCCCCCCCTTTCCCACCCCCCTCTCTCTTTCTCTGTTACTCTGTTTCTCCCCTCTCTCTCTGAGGCCTCTTCCTTCCAAATTTGCAAAAAAAAAAAACCAATTAAGACAACTGAGCAGAGGGAGCAAGGCCTCTCCCCAATTGTCAACGAGGGGAGAGGTGCCTCGTTAAGGGCTCCTCTGCTCAGTTAACATAAGAGGCCATTAAAGACCATTAAGGCCTGTGACTTTGGGGTGGGTGTAGCCCTTAAAGGGACCCCGTGATGGCGACCCCATCCACGCCGGTGGCAGGGCCAGCAAGGACGTATGCGCAGGTGGCAACCGCTTCCACGGCCCCTCCTGCGCCACCCGCTGCCCTGCCACCATTTAGGTTAATTACGAAAAAACACGGGGTCAAGAGCTACACTCACCCCACAATGACCATCGAGGAGTGCGTGCGGGCGATGGCTGGGGTAGTCGGCCCCTCGGCCATTGTCGCAGCCTCCAAGATGTCTGGGAAGGCTGTGTTCTTCCTGGGGTCGGAGCGGGCGGTGTCCCTGGCCCTTGAAAAGGGGCTCACGGTGGGCGGGACGTTCCTGCCGGTGGACCCTCTCGAGGCCACCGCGCAGAGGGTCATCGTGTCAAACGTCCCGCCCTTTGTTTCCGCTGAGCTCCTCCTCCCTCACCTACACCAACTGGGGGAGGTAAGGTCGGGGATCAACCCCATACCGCTCGGCCTCAGGGAGAACAGCCTGCGCCACGTGTTCTCCTTCCGCCGCCAGCTCTTTGTCCGGCTGGCGCGGGAGGACCTGACAGAAGGGCACTTTAATGTGGTGCACGAGGGGACTGCCTACCGCGTCTTCTGGACGTCGGACGGCGTGCGGTGCCATGCCTGCAGGGAGGTGGGGCACGTTCGCAAGAACTGCCCCGCCTCCAAGGCCGTCAAACCACCGAAGGCGGCCATAGCTGGCGCCGCCGCCACCCCTCCCCCTAGTTGCGTCCGCGTGCCGGGAGCCATGGGTGCGCGGGCATCGTCGGAGGCCTTTGTTTTCAGGGCCTCCGGCGGGGGGGAGGGAGAGCGTCCGAGCGGAAAGAAGGCGCGGAAGAAGGAAAAACATCTAGAGGCGGGTCCCCTCGGTGCGCCGGAAAGTCTGACCACCGCGCTCAGCCCAACCCAGTCACCGGCGAGCGCGGGGTGCCCCGAGCCCGTGCCCGGGCCCTTGAATAACACCACAGAGGGGCCCAGGCGCGGGCAAGAAAAGGAAAAGGGGGGGGCGGAGCGGGAGGCCTCGGCAGACATGGAGGTCTCCCTGACTCCGCGCGCCCCCAGGAACAAAAAGAGGCACCGCCCCAATGAGGCGGAGGGGGAACAACATCCCTCCGCGGAGGAGGCGGTGCCCGCCGCGTGTCCCGCGTCCCCCACCAGCGCCCCCAAATTGCGCTGCAGGCGCGAGGAGTCTTTCCCCGGGGAGGGTGAGGCAGTCGAGGCTGCCCAGCCGCTGCCTCCTGGGGAGGGCGTGGAAGATCTGCCTGTCGTGGGGGGCGTGGGGCCAGTGGAAGAATGCGTAGCCGCCGGGTCGAGCGTCCCGGGGACTGAGGCGGGCGAGGCTGAAAAGGCCGAACCTGAGCCCGCCCAGCTATTACCCAACTTCCCCCGGGAGTCGCTCGACCCGGCAGAGAATGAAACAATTGATTTTAATGATACTGTAGATGCTGGGCCGGGGGGTGGCAGCGGGGAGGGGGAGGAACACCCACCCTCGCCCCTTACTTTGGAGCTGGAGCACTTGGAGGGCCTGGGGATTTCCTATGGCCGGGTCTCTCCTTGTTCTCCGGTTCCTGGGGCGGAGGGGGAACCCCTTCCGCTGTCATTTCCCGACCCGGCACCATTTTTAAAAGAGCCCAGTGGGGACTCCTCTGCCGACGATCCTGGGGGTGGGATCGGGGCAGTGCCAGGGCCGGTTGGAGCGGCCGGTTCATTTGCCGTACCTTGTGCGGTCGATGGGCCGGCTGCTGGCGGCCACCTCCCGGAGGAGGACGGGGACTCGGTGGGGGACGCGGGTGAAGACCTAGAGACCACCGCCAGTGAGGCGGTGGATCTGCTCGCGGCCGCCGCTGAGGCCCTCCTCGTTCCTGCAAAGGAACTCCGGGACTTTTTGGCCCAGAGCCGGGGTCGCCGCGACCAAGCCCGACTGGCCCTGGAAAAATGGTCCGAGCCGGAGCTGATCAAGGGGTCCGTCCGCGCCGCCGTTAAAACCTTGGCCGCGGGCGGGCCCTTGACAAAGGAGCAGCACCTTGAGCTGCGCGAGCTCGAGGGACTCCTCGCTGGGCTGCGGAGGGAGCGGAGTTCAACAAAAGACTCCGCTCCCTCCCCCACAATAGGTTAAGGTAGAGGTTGCACTATGCTTTTGCCATGAAGATAACCATAGCCAGCCTCAACATCAACGGCGGCAGAGGGGCACGCCGTAGATTTGACAATTTTTCGCTCCTGCGGGAGGGGAAATATGCGGTGTGCTTCCTGCAAGAAACCCACACCGTTCCGGGAGACGAAGCCACGTGGCTCCTGGAATGGCAAGGAGAGGTCCGCATGAGCCACCTCACCGCCATTTCTAGTGGGGTGGCCATCTTGCTGGGCCCGCATTTTCAGCCGGAGATCTTGGGGGTCGAGGAGCCCGTGCCAGGCCGCTTGCTGCACGTAACGGTTCGCCTGGGGGACGTGCCGCTCCATCTCGTGAACGTGTACGCCCCTCATCCCGGCCCGCAGCAAACGCGCTTCTTTGAAGAGGTGTCCGCTCTTCTTGGCTCCGTCGACGTCGGCGACTGCATTGTCCTCGGGGGGGATTTTAACTGCACCCTCGAGGCGAGGGACCGCTCCGGTGCCCCGCAGTGCATGACGGCGATGGAGAAGTTGAGGGACCTGGTCGGGTCCTTCGACTTGGTGGACGTCTGGCGAAATCTCCACCCCGACTCCAGCGCCTTTACTTGGGTGAGGCCTGGAGTTGGATGGTCTAGAGTCGACCGCCTTTACGTGTCTCGGGCGTACGTTTCCTGCGTCCCGGCGGCCTCCATGCGGCCGGTGCCGTGTTCGGACCACCACCTGGTGTGGGCGGAGCTCGCTTCGCTCCGCGCGAGGACGGGGTCCGCGTACTGGCACTTTAACAACCGGCTGCTGGAGGACGTGCGGTTCCAGGACTCGTTCCGTCGATTCTGGTCCGACTGGAGAAGGAAGCAGGGGGGCTTCCCCTCCTTGAGGCTATGGTGGGACGTGGGCAAGGCTCACGTCCGCGTCTTCTGTCAAGAGTACGCGAGGGGGTCGACCAAGAGGCGGGCGGTCAGAGTCGGGCGCCTAGAAAAAGAGGTGCTCGACCTGGAAGCCCGTCTCGGTCAAGTCGTCCAGGGCCCGGCCCTGCGGACGGTGTACGAAGCGAAGAAGGCCGCGCTGAAGGACCTGCAGCTCGTCGGGTCCCGAGGCGCGTTCGTGAGGTCGCGGATCCGGTTCCTGCGGGATCTGGACCGCGGCTCCCCCTTCTTCTACTCGCTGGAAAAAAGGCAGAGTGTCCGTAAGCAGCTCTTGACGCTGCTGGCCGACGACGGCTCTCTCGTCTCGGATCCGGAGGGCGTCAACAACAGGGTCCGTGAATATTACGGGGCTCTGTTCTCTCCGGATCCGTCCAGCGAGGAAGCGCGTAGAGTTTTGTGGGAGGACCTGCCGAAGGTCAGCCCGGAGGGCGCCGAAAATCTGGAAGCTCCGCTAAGCCTGGCGGAGCTGACCGGTGCCCTCGCCCGGCTCTCGAGGGGAAAATCCCCGGGGCTGGACGGGCTGACCGTGGAGTTCCACAGGGCGTTCTGGGACGTCCTGGGGGGCGACTACGCGCGGGTCCTGGGGGAAAGTCTGGCGACCGGGGAGATGCCCCTCTCTTGGCGCAGGGCAGTCATCGTCCTGCTGCCTAAGAAGGGCGATCTCCGCCTCCTTAAGAACTGGCGCCCGGTCTCCCTCCTCAGCACGGACTACAAAATCTTCGCCAGGGCGATGTCTGCTCGCCTTGGTGCCGTGCTGGACCACATGATCCACCCCGACCAGTCATACACGGTCCCGGGCCGGACAATCCACGACAACATCCATCTGGTCCGGGACCTCATCCATTGTTCCCAGGAGGCTGGTCTGTCGGTCGCCTTCCTATCCCTCGACCAAGAGAAGGCGTTCGACAGGGTGGATCACGACTATCTGCTCGGAACTCTGCGCGCTTTCGGGTTCGGGACGCATTTCGTCGCCCGGATCCGACTTTTGTACGCCGCCGCGGAGTGTCTGATTAAGGTTAACGGGTCCTTGACGGCGCCCCTTCGCTTTAGGAGAGGGGTGCGCCAGGGATGCCCCATGTCCGGCCAGTTATACGCCGTTTGCGTGGAGCCATTCCTGCGCCTCTTGCGGACGAGGTTGACGGGACTGGCTCTGCAAGGGCCGGGCGTGGAGGTCGTCCTCTCGGCTTACGCCGATGACGTGCTCCTCGCGGTAGAGGATCCCGCTGACCTGCGGAGGATGCGTGAGTGCCAGGAGATTTACTCGGCCGCGTCCTCCGCCAGGATCAACTGGGAGAAATGTTCCGGACTCCTGGTGGGTCAGTGGCGGGTGGACTCCCTGCCGGAGGAGCTCAGGCCTTTTGCCTGGAGCACGACCCATCTCCTCTATCTGGGAGTCTACCTTAGCCCCGACGAGGAAGCCTGGCCGGCGAACTGGCAGGAGCTGGAGGCCAAGGTCGCCGCTCGCCTAGGGCGCTGGACAGGACTGCTCCGAGTGCTGTCCTACAGGGGTCGAGCGCTAGTCATAAACCAGCTGGTGGCCGCAATGCTGTGGTACCGGCTGGTCACTTTGACCCCTCCCCCTGCGTTTGTCGCCAAGATACAGAAGAAGCTGGTGGACTTCTTCTGGAACAACAGGAAGCACTGGGTCTCTGCCGCGGTCTTGAGTCTCCCGCTTGAGGAGGGCGGTCAGTCGTTGGTGTGCGTCAGCGCCCAGCTCGCGACTTTCCGTCTTCAGACCCTGCAGAGATACCTTTACGTCGAGCCCCCTCCTAGGTGGTGTGCTCTGGCGAGGTATTTCTTCCGCCAGCAGCTCGACCTCAATTATGACACGCAGCTCCTGTTTGTGAACTTGGGGGGTGCCAGGACCGCCCTCCGGGAGCTGCCTGTCTTTTACAGGGAACTCATCAGGGTCTGGAACAAAGTCTCCACCAAGCGCAGCTCTCCGCCGGCTGGAGTGGCGGCCGTCCTGCAGGAGCCGCTGCTCGGGAATCCGTACCTCCACGGCCGAGGCTTCATGTGGCGGTCGGAAGAGAGGGCTGTGGCTGGTGAGGTGACCAGGGTCAGGGACCTGCTCGATGGCGGAGGAGCGGGCTGGATGGCGCCAGTCACGCTGGCGCGGCGCCTAAATTCTGCCAACGTCCGCCGCGCGGCCGATGCCATCGAGTCGCTAAAAACAGCTCTGGGCCCTGACTCCGTTAGGTGTATCGAGGAGGCTCAAGCACGTGGGGAGATCCCGTCCGAACTGACCCCCGTCCGGACGGAATTCCTCATCGGCGCCAAACCCCGGAACCTCCCTCGGGGGCCGGCGCCTCACAACTTGAGCCGCCTCGGGGAAATCCCCTCCGTGCCTTTCAGTTCCGCGCGGAGGGGTTTCCTGTACGGGCTGCTCCTGCACACCCTCAACTTTGCCATCCTCGCCGGCCGTCCGGACACGCCATGGCGCACCATCTTGCCGTCCGGAGGAGGCGGGGGTCCCCGATGGAGGGCACTCTACGCAGGGGTCCTCCCACTATTCATCGGGGACTTGGCCTGGAGGGTGGTGCACGGAGCAGTGCCGTGCAACAAATTTTTAAGCCGGTTCACGGACTCCCAGGCCGCCTGCAATTTCTGCGGTCTGGAGGAGTCCGTGTTCCATGTTTTTATTGAGTGCACGAGGTTGCAGCCCCTGTTCCATTATTTGAAGGGGCTGCTCCTGAAATTCTGGCTGCACTTCAGTCCCACTCTCCTGATCTTTGGGCACCCTGTGCGGAGGGGAGCGGGTAGGTCCGAAGGCCTCCTCGTAGGACTGCTCCTGGGCACGGCCAAGGGTGCCATCAGCCGGTCCAGGCAGCGGGCGGTCGAGGGGGTCGTTCAACCTGACTGCCTGCCTCTCTTCCGCTCTTACATCCGGTCCAGGGTGTCCTTGGAGATGGAGCACGCGGTGTCCACCGGTACGCTCGCGGCCTTCCGCGAGAGGTGGGCACCGGAGGGACTGGAGTGCATCATCACGCCCGGCAACCAAATTTTAATTTGATTTTACGTTTTAAAGTTAATTTGTTTTAATTGCCGGTGCTTTTAGTGTCCCCTTCCCTTTTATAGGGGGCACTGGGGAAAAATTGTGATTTTAGTGCCCAAAAAAAAAAAAAAAAAAAAAAAAAAAAAAAAAAAAAAAAAAAAAAAAACACAAAAAAAAACACAAAAAAGGGGGGAAAAAAAAAAATGGGCCTTGTAAATGTCTGGAGTGTCACCCAGGTCGGGTGGCACAGTTTAATGTTTATGTTTTCGCAGGTAGACTCTAAAAGAGTTTCATGCACAAGGACCAATTGGGGAGCTGTGGAGGCGTGTCCTGCTCAGTAGAAGCTGTGAGCAGTGCTGAGAGCAGCTAGCAACTTGAGCTCCTGCCTGGAGAGCCCTGAGACCAGCCCAGGAATAGAAGGAAGGAAGGGGCTTCACCTTCAACTTTATCCAGAGGGAGAGGAGGAGAAAGCAGAAAACTTTGTCATCAACTTTACCATTCTGCAAGGAGTTGGAGAGAGGGGGAAAAACCACAACAACCATCCAGTGTGGAAGGAGGGAGACTCAACTACTCTACAGGTGGGTGTGGGTGCATTTCCCCAAAAGACTTTGTTGTTTCGGTGGGGGGAGGAAAGAAGACCACTGAGGGCCGGAACATCGCGGGGGGTGTGTGTGTGTGTGGAAGTGTGCGTGGGGGCCGTGCTTACAACTAGGCCCCCCCCCACAATTGGAACCCCCCCCACCCCCCACATTTGCCTAGCCTGGGATAGCTGGAGCTACCAGGCTGAAGATTGTTATTAATTACCCAATTAAAGATCGTTAGGAGTGCCTGGTGGCTCCAGCTACCCCAGGTGAAGACATCTTCTCCCCCCACCTGAAGACCACCTCAAAGACTTTTGTGTTTTGCCATCTGGGGAGTGCACCCACCCACAGCTGCGAGGAGAGACCTGCCCTCGCAGCCCCCCCCCCTTCCCACCCCCCTCTCTCTTTTCTCTGCTACTCTGTTTCTCCCCTCTCTCTCTGAGAACCCTTTCCTTCCAAATTTAAAAAAAAACCAATTAAGACAACTGAGCAGAGGGAGCAAGGCCTCTCCCCAATTGTCAACGAGGGGAGAGGTGCCTCGTTAAGGGCTCCTCTGCTCAGTGAACATAAGAGGCCATTAAAGACCATTAAGGCCTGTGACTTTGGGGTGGGTGTAGCCCTTAAAGGGACCCCGTGATGGCGACCCCATCCACGCCGGTGGCAGGGCCAGCAAGGACGTATGCGCAGGTGGCAACCGCTTCCACAGCACCTCCTGCGCCACCCGCTGCCCTGCCACCATTTAGATTAATTACTAGAAAACACGGGGTCAAGAGCTACACTCACCCCACAATGAGCATTGAGGAGTGCGTGCGGGCGATGGCTGGGGTAGTCGGCCCCTCGGCCATTGTCGCAGCCTCCAAGATGTCTGGGAAGGCTGTTTTCTTCCTGGGGTCGGAGCGGGCGGTGTCCCTGGCCCTCGAAAAGGGGCTCACGGTGGGCGGGACGTTCCTGCCGGTGGATCCTCTCGAGGCCACCGCGCAGAGGGTCATCGTGTCGAACGTCCCGCCCTTTGTTCCCGCTGAGCTCCTCCTCCCTCACCTACAACAACTGGGGGAGGTAAGGTCGGGGATCAACCCCATACCGCTCGGCCTCAGGGAGAACAGCCTGCGCCACGTGTTCTCCTTCCGCCGCCAGCTCTTTGTCCGGCTGGCGCGGGAGGACGTGACAGAAGGGCACTTTAATGTGGTGCACGAGGGGACTGCCTACCGCGTCTTCTGGACGTCGGACGGCGTGCGGTGCCATGCCTGCAGGGAGGTGGGGCATGTTCGTAAGAACTGCCCCGCCTCCAAGGCCGCCAAACCACCGAAGGCGGCCAAGGCTGGCGCTGCCGCCACCCCTCCCCCTAGTTGCGTCCGCGTGCCGGGAGCCATGGGTGCGCGGGCATCGTCGGAGGCCTTTGTTTTCAGGGCCTCCGGCGGGGGGGAGGGAGAGCGTCCGAGCGGAAAGAAGGCGCGGAAGAAGGAGAAACATCTAGAGGCGGGTCCCCTCGGTGCGCCGGAAAGTCTGACCACCGCGCTCAGCCCAACCCAGTCACCGGCGAGCGCGGGGTGCCCCGAGCCCGTGCCCGGGCCCTTGAATACCACCACAGAGGGGCCCAGGCGCGGGCAAGAAAAGGAAAAGGGGGGGGCGGAGCGGGAGGCCTCGGCAGACATGGAGGTCTCCCTGACTCCGCGCGCCCCCAGGAACAAAAAGAGGCACCGCCCCAATGAGGCGGAGGGGGAACAACATCCCTCCGCGGAGGAGTCGGTGCCCGCCGCGTGTCCCGCGTCCCCCACCAGCGCCCCCAAATTGCGCTGCAGGCGCGAGGAGTCTTTCCCCGGGGAGGGTGAGACAGTTGAGGCTGCCCAGCCTCTGCCTCCCGGGGATGGAGTGGAAGATCTGCCTGTCGTGGGGGGCGTGGGGACCGCGGAGGAATGCGTAGCCGCCGGGCCGGGCGTCCCGGGGACTGAGGCGGGCGAGGCCGAAAAGGCCGAACCTGAGCCCGCCCAGCTATTATCCAACTTCCCCCGGGAGTCGCTCGACCCGGCAGAAAAAAAATTAAATAATTATGACACTGTAGATGCTGGGCCGGGGGGTGGCAGCGGGGAGGGGGAGGAACACCCACCCTCGCCCCTTACTTTGGAGCTGGAGCACTTGGAGGGCCTGGGGATTTCCTATGGCCGGGTCTCTCCTTGTTCTCCGGTTCCTGGGGCGGAGGGGGAACCCCTTCCGCTGTCATTTCCCGACCCAGCACCATTTTTAAAAGAGCCCAGTGGGGACTCCTCTGCCGACGATCCTGGGGGTGGGATCGGGGCAGTGCCAGGGCCGGTTGGAGCGGCCGGTTCATTTGCCGTACCTTGGGCGGTCGATGGGCCGGCTGCTGGCGGCCACCTCCCGGAGGAGGACGGGGACTCGGTGGGGGACGCGGGTGAAGACCTAGAGACCACCGCCAGTGAGGCGGTGGATCTGCTCGCGGCCGCCGCTGAGGCCCTCCTCGTTCCTGCAAAGGAACTCCGGGACTTTTTGGCCCAGAGCCGGGGTCGCCGCGACCAAGCCCGACTGGCCCTGGAAAAATGGTCCGAGCCGGAGCTGATCAAGGGGTCCGTCCGCGCCGCCGTTAAAACCTTGGCCGCGGGCGGGCCCTTGACAAAGGAGCAGCACCTTGAGCTGCGCGAGCTCGAGGGACTCCTCGCTGGGCTGCGGAGGGAGCGGAGTTCAACAAAAGACTCCGCTCCCTCCCCCACAATAGGTTAAGGTAGAGGTTGCACTATGCTTTTGCCATGAAGATAACCATAGCCAGCCTCAACATCAACGGCGGCAGAGGGGCACGCCGTAGATTTGACAATTTTTCGCTCCTGCGGGAGGGGAAATATGCGGTGTGCTTCCTGCAAGAAACCCACACCGTTCCGGGAGACGAAGCCACGTGGCTCCTGGAATGGCAAGGAGAGGTCCGCATGAGCCACCTCACCGCCATTTCTAGTGGGGTGGCCATCTTGCTGGGCCCGCATTTTCAGCCGGAGATCTTGGGGGTCGAGGAGCCCGTGCCAGGCCGCTTGCTGCACGTAACGGTTCGCCTGGGGGACGTGCCGCTCCATCTCGTGAACGTGTACGCCCCTCATCCCGGCCCGCAGCAAACGCGCTTCTTTGAAGAGGTGTCCGCTCTTCTTGGCTCCGTCGACGTCGGCGACTGCATTGTCCTCGGGGGGGATTTTAACTGCACCCTCGAGGCGAGGGACCGCTCCGGTGCCCCGCAGTGCATGACGGCGATGGAGAAGTTGAGGGACCTGGTCGGGTCCTTCGACTTGGTGGACGTCTGGCGAAATCTCCACCCCGACTCCAGCGCCTTTACTTGGGTGAGGCCTGGAGTTGGATGGTCTAGAGTCGACCGCCTTTACGTGTCTCGGGCGTACGTTTCCTGCGTCCCGGCGGCCTCCATGCGGCCGGTGCCGTGTTCGGACCACCACCTGGTGTGGGCGGAGCTCGCTTCGCTCCGCGCGAGGACGGGGTCCGCGTACTGGCACTTTAACAACCGGCTGCTGGAGGACGTGCGGTTCCAGGACTCGTTCCGTCGATTCTGGTCCGACTGGAGAAGGAAGCAGGGGGGCTTCCCCTCCTTGAGGCTATGGTGGGACGTGGGCAAGGCTCACGTCCGCGTCTTCTGTCAAGAGTACGCGAGGGGGTCGACCAAGAGGCGGGCGGCCAGAGTCGGGCGCCTAGAAAAAGAGGTGCTCGACCTGGAAGCCCGTCTCGGTCAAGTCGTCCAGGACCCGGCCCTGCGGACGGTGTACGAAGCGAAGAAGGCCGCGCTGAAGGACCTGCAGCTCGTCGGGTCCCGAGGCGCGTTCGTGAGGTCGCGGATCCGGTTCCTGCGGGATCTGGACCGCGGCTCCCCCTTCTTCTACTCGCTGGAAAAAAGGCAGAGTGTCCGTAAGCAGCTCTTGACGCTGCTGGCCGACGACGGCTCTCTCGTCTCGGATCCGGAGGGCGTCAACAACAGGGTCCGTGAATATTACGGGGCTCTGTTCTCTCCGGATCCGTCCAGCGAGGAAGCGCGTAGAGTTTTGTGGGAGGACCTGCCGAAGGTCGGCCCGGAGGGCGCCGAAAATCTGGAAGCTCCGCTAAGCCTGGCGGAGCTGACCGGTGCCCTCGCCCGGCTCTCGAGGGGAAAATCCCCGGGGCTGGACGGGCTGACCGTGGAGTTCCACAGGGCGTTCTGGGACGTCCTGGGGGGCGACTACGCGCGGGTCCTGGGGGAAAGTCTGGCGACCGGGGAGATGCCCCTCTCTTGGCGCAGGGCAGTCATCGTCCTGCTGCCTAAGAAGGGCGATCTCCGCCTCCTTAAGAACTGGCGCCCGGTCTCCCTCCTCAGCACGGACTACAAAATCTTCGCCAGGGCGATGTCTGCTCGCCTTGGTGCCGTGCTGGACCACATGATCCACCCCGACCAGTCATACACGGTCCCGGGCCGGACAATCCACGACAACATCCATCTGGTCCGGGACCTCATCCATTGTTCCCAGGAGGCTGGTCTGTCGGTCGCCTTCCTATCCCTCGACCAAGAGAAGGCGTTCGACAGGGTGGATCACGACTATCTGCTCGGAACTCTGCGCGCTTTCGGGTTCGGGACGCATTTCGTCGCCCGGATCCGACTTTTGTACGCCGCCGCGGAGTGTCTGATTAAGGTTAACGGGTCCTTGACGGCGCCCCTTCGCTTTAGGAGAGGGGTGCGCCAGGGATGCCCCATGTCCGGCCAGTTATACGCCGTTTGCGTGGAGCCTTTCCTGCGCCTCTTGCGGACGAGGTTGACGGGACTGGCTCTGCAAGGGCCGGGCGTGGAGGTCGTCCTCTCGGCTTACGCCGATGACGTGCTCCTCGCGGTAGAGGATCCCGCTGACCTGCGGAGGATGCGTGAGTGCCAGGAGATTTACTCGGCCGCGTCCTCCGCCAGGATCAACTGGGAGAAATGTTCCGGACTCCTGGTGGGTCAGTGGCGGGTGGACTCCCTGCCGGAGGAGCTCAGGCCTTTTGCCTGGAGCACGACCCATCTCCTCTATCTGGGAGTCTACCTTAGCCCCGACGAGGAAGCCTGGCCGGCGAACTGGCAGGAGCTGGAGGCCAAGGTCGCCGCTCGCCTAGGGCGCTGGACAGGACTGCTCCGAGTGCTGTCCTACAGGGGTCGAGCGCTAGTCATAAACCAGCTGGTGGCCGCAATGCTGTGGTACCGGCTGGTCACTTTGACCCCTCCCCCTGCGTTTGTCGCCAAGATACAGAAGAAGCTGGTGGACTTCTTCTGGAACAACAGGAAGCACTGGGTCTCTGTCGCGGTCTTGAGTCTCCCGCTTGAGGAGGGCGGTCAGTCGTTGGTGTGCGTCAGCGCCCAGCTCGCGACTTTCCGTCTTCAGACCCTGCAGAGATACCTTTACGTCGAGCCCCCTCCTAGGTGGTGTGCTCTGGCGAGGTATTTCTTCCGCCAGCAGCTCGACCTCAATTATGACACGCAGCTCCTGTTTGTGAACTTGGGGGGTGCCAGGACCGCCCTCCGGGAGCTGCCTGTCTTTTACAGGGAACTCATCAGGGTCTGGAACAAAGTCTCCACCAAGCGCAGCTCTCCGCCGGCTGGAGTGGCGGCCGTCCTGCAGGAACCGCTGCTCGGGAATCCGTACCTCCACGGCCGAGGCTTCATGTGGCGGTCGGAAGAGAGGGCTGTGGCTGGTGAGGTGACCAGGGTCAGGGACCTGCTCGGTGGCGGAGGAGCGGGCTGGATGGCGCCAGTCGCGCTGGCGCGGCGCCTAAATTCTGCCAACGTCCGCCGCGCGGCCGATGCCATCGAGTCGCTAAAAACAGCTCTGGGCCCTGACTCCGTTAGGTGTATCGAGGAGGCTCAAGCACGTGGGGAGATCCCGTCCGAACTGACCCCCGTCCGGACGGAATTCCTCATCGGCGCCAAACCCCGGAACCTCCCTCGGGGGCCGGCGCCTCACAACTTGAGCCGCCTCGGGGAAATCCCCTCCGTGCCTTTCAGTTCCGCGCGGAGGGGTTTCCTGTACGGGCTGCTCCTGCACACCCTCAACTTTGCCATCCTCGCCGGCCGTCCGGACACGCCATGGCGTACCATCTTGCCGTCCGGAGGAGGCGGGGGTCCCCGATGGAGGGCACTCTACGCAGGGGTCCTCCCACTATTCATCGGGGACTTGGCCTGGAGGGTGGTGCACGGAGCAGTGCCGTGCAACAAATTTTTAAGCCGGTTCACGGACTCCCAGGCCGCCTGCAATTTCTGCGGTCTGGAGGAGTCCGTGTTCCATGTTTTTATTGAGTGCACGAGGTTGCAGCCCCTGTTCCATTATTTGAAGGGGCTGCTCCTGAAATTCTGGCTGCACTTCAGTCCCACCCTCCTGATCTTTGGGCACCCTGTGCGGAGGGGAGCGGGTAGGTCCGAAGGCCTCCTCGTAGGACTGCTCCTGGGCACGGCCAAGGGTGCCATCAGCCGGTCCAGGCAGCGGGCGGTCGAGGGGGTCGTTCAACCTGACTGCCTGCCTCTCTTCCGCTCTTACATCCGGTCCAGGGTGTCCTTGGAGATGGAGCACGCGGTGTCCACCGGTACGCTCGCGGCCTTCCGCGAGAGGTGGGCACCGGAGGGACTGGAGTGCATCATCACGCCCGGCAACCAAATTTTAATTTGATTTTACGTTTTAAAGTTAATTTGTTTTAATTGCCGGTGCTTTTAGTGTCCCCTTCCCTTTTATAGGGGGCACTGGGGAAAATTGTGATTTTAGTGCCCAAAAAAAAAACCAAAAAAAAGAAAAACACAAAAAAAAAAACAAAAAAAAGGGGGGGAAAAAAAGGGCCTTGTAAATGTCTGGAGTGTCACCCAGGTTGGGTGGCACCGTTATTGTTTTATGTTTTCACAGGTAGACTCTAAAAGAATTTTTTTTCATGCACAAGGACCAATTGGGGAGCTGTGGAGGCGTGTCCTGCTCAGTAGAAGCTGTGAGCAGTGCTGAGAGCAGCTAGCAACTTGAGCTCCTGCCTGGAGAGCCCTGAGACCAGCCCAGGAATAGAAGGAAGGAAGGGGCTTCACCTTCAACTTTATCCAGAGGGAGAGGAGGAGAAAGCAGAAAACTTTGTCATCAACTTTACCATTCTGCAAGGAGTTGGAGAGAGGGGGAAAAACCACAACAACCATCCAGTGTGGAAGGAGGGAGACTCAACTACTCTACAGGTGGGTGTGGGTGCATTTCCCCAAAAGACTTTGTTGTTTCGGTGGGGGGAGGAAAGAAGACCACTGAGGGCCGGAACATCGCGGGGGGTGTGTGTGTGTGTGGAAGTGTGCGTGGGGGCCGTGCTTACAACTAGGCCCCCCCCCACAATTGGAACCCCCCCCACCCCCCACATTTGCCTAGCCTGGGATAGCTGGAGCTACCAGGCTGAAGATTGTTATTAATTACCCAATTAAAGATCGTTAGGAGTGCCTGGTGGCTCCAGCTACCCCAGGTGAAGACATCTTCTCCCCCCACCTGAAGACCACCTCAAAGACTTTTGTGTTTTGCCATCTGGGGAGTGCACCCACCCACAGCTGCGAGGAGAGACCTGCCCTCGCAGCCCCCCCCCCTTCCCACCCCCCTCTCTCTTTTCTCTGCTACTCTGTTTCTCCCCTCTCTCTCTGAGAACCCTTTCCTTCCAAATTTAAAAAAAAAACCAATTAAGACAACTGAGCAGAGGGAGCAAGGCCTCTCCCCAATTGTCAACGAGGGGAGAGGTGCCTCGTTAAGGGCTCCTCTGCTCAGTGAACATAAGAGGCCATTAAAGACCATTAAGGCCTGTGACTTTGGGGTGGGTGTAGCCCTTAAAGGGACCCCGTGATGGCGACCCCATCCACGCCGGTGGCAGGGCCAGCAAGGACGTATGCGCAGGTGGCAACCGCTTCCACGGCCCCTCCTGCGCCACCCGCTGCCCTGCCACCATTTAGATTAATTACTAGAAAACACGGGGTCAAGAGCTACACTCACCCCACAATGAGCATTGAGGAGTGCGTGCGGGCGATGGCTGGGGTAGTCGGCCCCTCGGCCATTGTCGCAGCCTCCAAGATGTCTGGGAAGGCTGTTTTCTTCCTGGGGTCGGAGCGGGCGGTGTCCCTGGCCCTCGAAAAGGGGCTCACGGTGGGCGGGACGTTCCTGCCGGTGGATCCTCTCGAGGCCACCGCGCAGAGGGTCATCGTGTCGAACGTCCCGCCCTTTGTTCCCGCTGAGCTCCTCCTCCCTCACCTACAACAACTGGGGGAGGTAAGGTCGGGGATCAACCCCATACCGCTCGGCCTCAGGGAGAACAGCCTGCGCCACGTGTTCTCCTTCCGCCGCCAGCTCTTTGTCCGGCTGGCGCGGGAGGACGTGACAGAAGGGCACTTTAATGTGGTGCACGAGGGGACTGCCTACCGCGTCTTCTGGACGTCGGACGGCGTGCGGTGCCATGCCTGCAGGGAGGTGGGGCATGTTCGTAAGAACTGCCCCGCCTCCAAGGCCGCCAAACCACCGAAGGCGGCCAAGGCTGGCGCTGCCGCCACCCCTCCCCCTAGTTGCGTCCGCGTGCCGGGAGCCATGGGTGCGCGGGCATCGTCGGAGGCCTTTGTTTTCAGGGCCTCCGGCGGGGGGGAGGGAGAGCGTCCGAGCGGAAAGAAGGCGCGGAAGAAGGAGAAACATCTAGAGGCGGGTCCCCTCGGTGCGCCGGAAAGTCTGACCACCGCGCTCAGCCCAACCCAGTCACCGGCGAGCGCGGGGTGCCCCGAGCCCGTGCCCGGGCCCTTGAATACCACCACAGAGGGGCCCAGGCGCGGGCAAGAAAAGGAAAAGGGGGGGGCGGAGCGGGAGGCCTCGGCAGACATGGAGGTCTCCCTGACTCCGCGCGCCCCCAGGAACAAAAAGAGGCACCGCCCCAATGAGGCGGAGGGGGAACAACATCCCTCCGCGGAGGAGTCGGTGCCCGCCGCGTGTCCCGCGTCCCCCACCAGCGCCCCCAAATTGCGCTGCAGGCGCGAGGAGTCTTTCCCCGGGGAGGGTGAGACAGTTGAGGCTGCCCAGCCTCTGCCTCCCGGGGATGGAGTGGAAGATCTGCCTGTCGTGGGGGGCGTGGGGACCGCGGAGGAATGCGTAGCCGCCGGGCCGGGCGTCCCGGGGACTGAGGCGGGCGAGGCCGAAAAGGCCGAACCTGAGCCCGCCCAGCTATTATCCAACTTCCCCCGGGAGTCGCTCGACCCGGCAGAAAAACAATTAAATAATTATGACACTGTAGATGCTGGGCCGGGGGGTGGCAGCGGGGAGGGGGAGGAACACCCACCCTCGCCCCTTACTTTGGAGCTGGAGCACTTGGAGGGCCTGGGGATTTCCTATGGCCGGGTCTCTCCTTGTTCCCCGGTTCCTGGGGCGGAGGGGGAACCCCTTCCGCTGTCATTTCCCGACCCGGCACCATTTTTAAAAGAGCCCAGTGGGGACTCCTCTGCCGACGATCCTGGGGGTGGGATCGGGGCAGTGCCAGGGCCGGTTGGAGCGGCCGGTTCATTTGCCGTACCTTGTGCGGTCGATGGGCCGGCTGCTGGCGGCCACCTCCCGGAGGAGGACGGGGACTCGGTGGGGGACGCGGGTGAAGACCTAGAGACCACCGCCAGGGAGGCGGTGGATCTGCTCGCGGCCGCCGCTGAGGCCCTCCTCGTTCCTGCAAAGGAACTCCGGGACTTTTTGGCCCAGAGCCGGGGTCGCCGCGACCAAGCCCGACTGGCCCTGGAAAAATGGTCCGAGCCGGAGCTGATCAAGGGGTCCGTCCGCGCCGCCGTTAAAACCTTGGCCGCGGGCGGGCCCTTGACAAAGGAGCAGCACCTTGAGCTGCGCGAGCTCGAGGGACTCCTCGCTGGGCTGCGGAGGGAGCGGAGTTCAACAAAAGACTCCGCTCCCTCCCCCACAATAGGTTAAGGTAGAGGTTGCACTATGCTTTTGCCATGAAGATAACCATAGCCAGCCTCAACATCAACGGCGGCAGAGGGGCACGCCGTAGATTTGACAATTTTTCGCTCCTGCGGGAGGGGAAATATGCGGTGTGCTTCCTGCAAGAAACCCACACCGTTCCGGGAGACGAAGCCACGTGGCTCCTGGAATGGCAAGGAGAGGTCCGCATGAGCCACCTCACCGCCATTTCTAGTGGGGTGGCCATCTTGCTGGGCCCGCATTTTCAGCCGGAGATCTTGAGGGTCGAGGAGCCCGTGCCAGGCCGCTTGCTGCACGTAACGGTTCGCCTGGGGGACGTGCCGCTCCATCTCGTGAACGTGTACGCCCCTCATCCCGGCCCGCAGCAAACGCGCTTCTTTGAAGAGGTGTCCGCTCTTCTTGGCTCCGTCGACGTCGGCGACTGCATTGTCCTCGGGGGGGATTTTAACTGCACCCTCGAGGCGAGGGACCGCTCCGGTGCCCCGCAGTGCATGACGGCGATGGAGAAGTTGAGGGACCTGGTCGGGTCCTTCGACTTGGTGGACGTCTGGCGAAATCTCCACCCCGACTCCAGCGCCTTTACTTGGGTGAGGCCTGGAGTTGGATGGTCTAGAGTCGACCGCCTTTACGTGTCTCGGGCGTACGTTTCCTGCGTCCCGGCGGCCTCCATGCGGCCGGTGCCGTGTTCGGACCACCACCTGGTGTGGGCGGAGCTCGCTTCGCTCCGCGCGAGGACGGGGTCCGCGTACTGGCACTTTAACAACCGGCTGCTGGAGGACGTGCGGTTCCAGGACTCGTTCCGTCGATTCTGGTCCGACTGGAGAAGGAAGCAGGGGGGCTTCCCCTCCTTGAGGCTATGGTGGGACGTGGGCAAGGCTCACGTCCGCGTCTTCTGTCAAGAGTACGCGAGGGGGTCGACCAAGAGGCGGGCGGCCAGAGTCGGGCGCCTAGAAAAAGAGGTGCTCGACCTGGAAGCCCGTCTCGGTCAAGTCGTCCAGGACCCGGCCCTGCGGACGGTGTACGAAGCGAAGAAGGCCGCGCTGAAGGACCTGCAGCTCGTCGGGTCCCGAGGCGCGTTCGTGAGGTCGCGGATCCGGTTCCTGCGGGATCTGGACCGCGGCTCCCCCTTCTTCTACTCGCTGGAAAAAAGGCAGAGTGTCCGTAAGCAGCTCTTGACGCTGCTGGCCGACGACGGCTCTCTCGTCTCGGATCCGGAGGGCGTCAACAACAGGGTCCGTGAATATTACGGGGCTCTGTTCTCTCCGGATCCGTCCAGCGAGGAAGCGCGTAGAGTTTTGTGGGAGGACCTGCCGAAGGTCGGCCCGGAGGGCGCCGAAAATCTGGAAGCTCCGCTAAGCCTGGCGGAGCTGACCGGTGCCCTCGCCCGGCTCTCGAGGGGAAAATCCCCGGGGCTGGACGGGCTGACCGTGGAGTTCCACAGGGCGTTCTGGGACGTCCTGGGGGGCGACTACGCGCGGGTCCTGGGGGAAAGTCTGGCGACCGGGGAGATGCCCCTCTCTTGGCGCAGGGCAGTCATCGTCCTGCTGCCTAAGAAGGGCGATCTCCGCCTCCTTAAGAACTGGCGCCCGGTCTCCCTCCTCAGCACGGACTACAAAATCTTCGCCAGGGCGATGTCTGCTCGCCTTGGTGCCGTGCTGGACCACATGATCCACCCCGACCAGTCATACACGGTCCCGGGCCGGACAATCCACGACAACATCCATCTGGTCCGGGACCTCATCCATTGCTCCCAGGAGGCTGGTCTGTCGGTCGCCTTCCTATCCCTCGACCAAGAGAAGGCGTTCGACAGGGTGGATCACGACTATCTGCTCGGAACTCTGCGCGCTTTCGGGTTCGGGACGCATTTCGTCGCCCGGATCCGACTTTTGTACGCCGCCGCGGAGTGTCTGATTAAGGTTAACGGTCCTTGACGGCGCCCCTTCGCTTTAGGAGAGGGGTACGGCAGGGATGCCCCATGTCCGGCCAGTTATACGCCGTTTGCGTGGAGCCTTTCCTGCGCCTCTTGCGGACGAGGTTGACGGGACTGGCTCTGCAAGGGCCGGGCGTGGAGGTCGTCCTCTCGGCTTACGCCGATGACGTGCTCCTCGCGGTAGAGGATCCCGCTGACCTGCGGAGGATGCGTGAGTGCCAGGAGATTTACTCGGCCGCGTCCTCCGCCAGGATCAACTGGGAGAAATGTTCCGGACTCCTGGTGGGTCAGTGGCGGGTGGACTCCCTGCCGGAGGAGCTCAGGCCTTTTGCCTGGAGCACGACCCATCTCCTCTATCTGGGAGTCTACCTTAGCCCCGACGAGGAAGCCTGGCCGGCGAACTGGCAGGAGCTGGAGGCCAAGGTCGCCGCTCGCCTAGGGCGCTGGACAGGACTGCTCCGAGTGCTGTCCTACAGGGGTCGAGCGCTAGTCATAAACCAGCTGGTGGCCGCAATGCTGTGGTACCGGCTGGTCACTTTGACCCCTCCCCCTGCGTTTGTCGCCAAGATACAGAAGAAGCTGGTGGACTTCTTCTGGAACAACAGGAAGCACTGGGTCTCTGTCGCGGTCTTGAGTCTCCCGCTTGAGGAGGGCGGTCAGTCGTTGGTGTGCGTCAGCGCCCAGCTCGCGACTTTCCGTCTTCAGACCCTGCAGAGATACCTTTACGTCGAGCCCCCTCCTAGGTGGTGTGCTCTGGCGAGGTATTTCTTCCGCCAGCAGCTCGACCTCAATTATGACACGCAGCTCCTGTTTGTGAACTTGGGGGGTGCCAGGACCGCCCTCCGGGAGCTGCCTGTCTTTTACAGGGAACTCATCAGGGTCTGGAACAAAGTCTCCACCAAGCGCAGCTCTCCGCCGGCTGGAGTGGCAGCCGTCCTGCAGGAACCGCTGCTCGGGAATCCGTACCTCCACGGCCGAGGCTTCATGTGGCGGTCGGAAGAGAGGGCTGTGGCTGGTGAGGTGACCAGGGTCAGGGACCTGCTCGATGGCGGAGGAGCGGGCTGGATGGCGCCAGTCACGCTGGCGCGGCGCCTAAATTCTGCCAACGTCCGCCGCGCGGCCGATGCCATCGAGTCGCTAAAAACAGCTCTGGGCCCTGACTCCGTTAGGTGTATCGAGGAGGCTCAAGCACGTGGGGAGATCCCGTCCGAACTGACCCCCGTCCGGACGGAATTCCTCATCGGCGCCAAACCCCGGAACCTCCCTCGGGGGCCGGCGCCTCACAACTTGAGCCGCCTCGGGGAAATCCCCTCCGTGCCTTTCAGTTCCGCGCGGAGGGGTTTCCTGTACGGGCTGCTCCTGCACACCCTCAACTTTGCCATCCTCGCCGGCCGTCCGGACACGCCATGGCGTACCATCTTGCCGTCCGGAGGAGGCGGGGGTCCCCGATGGAGGGCACTCTACGCAGGGGTCCTCCCACTATTCATCGGGGACTTGGCCTGGAGGGTGGTGCACGGAGCAGTGCCGTGCAACAAATTTTTAAGCCGGTTCACGGACTCCCAGGCCGCCTGCAATTTCTGCGGTCTGGAGGAGTCCGTGTTCCATGTTTTTATTGAATGCACGAGGTTGCAGCCCCTGTTCCACTATTTGAAGGGGCTGCTCCTGAAATTCTGGCTGCACTTCAGTCCCACTCTCCTGATCTTTGGGCACCCTGTGCGGAGGGGAGCGGGTAGGTCCGAGGGCCTCCTCGTAGGACTGCTCCTGGGCACGGCCAAGGGTGCCATCAGCCGGTCCAGGCAGCGGGCGGTCGAGGGGGTCGTTCAACCTGACTGCCTGCCTCTCTTCCGCTCTTACATCCGATCCAGGGTGTCCTTGGAGATGGAGCACGCGGTGTCCACCGGTACGCTCGCGGCCTTCCGCGAGAGGTGGGCACCGGAGGGACTGGAGTGCATCATCACGCCCGGCAACCAAATTTTAATTTGATTTTACGTTTTAAAGTTTAATTTGTTTTAATTGCCGGTGCTTTTAGTGTCCCCCTCTCCTTTTATAGAGGGCACTGGAAAAAGGAAAAATTTGATTTTAGTGCCCCAAAAAAAAAACACAAAAAAATAAATAAAAAAGGGGCCTTGTAAATGTCTTGTGTGTGTCACCCAGGTCGGGTGGCACGGATACATGTTTTATGTTTTTGCAGGTGAACTCCAAAAAGAGTTTCAGGAACAAGGACCAATCGTGGAGCAGTAGAGGCGTGTCCTGCTCAGTTGGAGCTGTGAGCAGTGAGGGAAGCAGCAAGCAACTTGAGCTCCTGCCTGGAGAGCCCTGAGACCAGCCCAGGAATAGAAGGAAGGAAGGGGCTTCACCTTCAACTTTATCCAGAGGGAGAGGAGGAGAAAGCAGAAAACTTTCAACATCTTTTTCACATTTCTGCAAAGAGTTGGAGAGAGGGGGAAAAACCACAACAACCATCCAGTGTGGAAGGAGGGAGACTCTACATTCTACAGGTGGGTGTGGGTGCATTTCCCCAAACAGACTTTGTTGTATCGGTGGGGGGAGGAAAGAAGACCACTGAGGGCCGGAACATCGCGGGGGGTGTGTGTGTGTGTGGTAGTGTGTGTGGGGGCCGTGCTTACAACTGGGCCCCCCCCCACAATTGGAACCCCCCCCACCCCCCCCACATTTGCCTAGCCTGGGATAGCTGGAGCTACCAGGCTGAAGAGTCATTAATCACCCTATTGAGGATCGTTAGGAGTGCCTGGTGGCTCCAGCTACCCCAGGTGAAGACATCTTCTCCCCCCACCTGAAGACCACCCCAAAGACTTTTGTGTTTTGCCATCTGGGGAGTGCACCCACCCACAGCTGCGAGGGGAGACCTGCCCTCGCAGCCCCCCCCCCCCTTCCCACCCCACCCCCCCCTTCCCACCCCACCCCCCTCTCTCTTTTCTCTGTTACTCTGTTTCTCCCCTCTCTCTCTGAGAGCCCTTCCTTCCAAATTTAATTTAAAAAACAAACAATTTAAGACAACTGAGCAGAGGGAGCAAGGCCCCTCCCCAATTGCCAACTAGGGGAGAGGTGTGCCTCATTAAGGGCTCCTCTGCTCAGTCATTATACAAGAGGCCAATTAAGACCATTAAGGCCTGTGACTTTGGGGTGGGTGTAGCCCTTAAAGGGACCCCGTGATGGCGACCCCATCCACGCCGGTGGCAGGGCCAGCAAGGACGTATGCGCAGGTGGCAACCGCTTCCACGGCCCCTCCTGCGCCACCCGCTGCCCTGCCACCATTTAGGTTAATTACGAAAAAACACGGGGTCAAGAGCTACACTCACCCCACAATGACCATCGAGGAGTGCGTGCGGGCGATGGCTGGGGTAGTCGGCCCCTCGGCCATTGTCGCAGCCTCCAAGATGTCTGGGAAGGCCGTGTTCTTCCTGGGGTCGGAGCGGGCGGTGTCCCTGGCCCTTGAAAAGGGGCTCACGGTGGGCGGGACGTTCCTGCCGGTGGATCCTCTCGAGGCCACCGCGCAGAGGGTCATCGTGTCAAACGTCCCGCCCTTTGTTTCCGCTGAGCTCCTCCTCCCTCACCTACACCAACTGGGGGAGGTAAGGTCGGGGATCAACCCCATACCGCTCGGCCTCAGGGAGAACAGCCTGCGCCACGTGTTCTCCTTCCGCCGCCAGCTCTTTGTCCGGCTGGCGCGGGAGGACCTGACAGAAGGGCACTTTAATGTGGTGCACGAGGGGACTGCCTACCGCGTCTTCTGGACGTCGGACGGCGTGCGGTGCCATGCCTGTAGGGAGGTGGGGCACGTTCGCAAGAATTGCCCCGCCTCCAAGGCCGCCAAACCACCGAAGGCGGCCAAGGCTGGCGCCGCCGCCACCCCTCCCCCTAGTTGCGTCCGCGTGCCGGGAGCCATGGGTGCGCGGGCATCGTCGGAGGCCTTTGTTTTCAGGGCCTCCGGCGGGGGGGAGGGAGAGCGTCCGAGCGGAAAGAAGGCGCGGAAGAAGGAAAAACATCTAGAGGCGGGTCCCCTCGGTGCGCCGGAAAGTCTGACCACCGCGCTCAGCCCAACCCAGTCATCGGCGAGCGCGGGGTGCCCCGAGCCCGTGCCCGGGCCCTTGAATAACACCACAGAGGGGCCCGGGCGCGGGCAAGAAAAGGAAAAGGGGGGGGCGGAGCGGGAGGCCTCGGCAGACACAGAGGTCTCCCTGACTCCGCGCGCCCCCAGGAACAAAAAGAGGCACCGCCCCAATGAGGCGGAGGGGGAACAACATCCCTCCGCGGAGGAGTCGGTGCCCGCCGCGTGTCCCGCGTCCCCCACCAGCGCCCCCAAATTGCGCTGCAGGCGCGAGGAGTCTTTCCCCGGGGAGGGTGAGACAGTCGAGGCTGCCCAGCCGCTGCCTCCTGGGGAGGGCGTGGAAGATCTGCCTGTCGTGGGGGGCGTGGGGCCAGTGGAAGAATGCGTAGCCGCCGGGTCGAGCGTCCCGGGGACCGAGGCGGGCGAGGCCGAAAAGGCCGAACCTGAGCCCGCCCGGCTATTATCCAACTTCCCCCGGGAGTCGCTCGACCCGGCAGAGAATGAAACAATTGATTATGACACTGTAGATGCTGGGCCGGGGGGTGGCAGCGGGGAGGGGGAGGAACACCCACCCTCGCCCCTTACTTTGGAGCTGGAGCACTTGGAGGGCCTGGGGATTTCCTATGGCCGGGTCTCTCCTTGTTCTCCGGTTCCTGGGGCGGAGGGGGAACCCCTTCCGCTGTCATTTCCCGACCCGGCACCATTTTTAAAAGAGCCCAGTGGGGACTCCTCTGCCGACGATCCTGGGGGTGGGATCGGGGCAGTGCCAGGGCCGGTTGGAGCGGCCGGTTCATTTGCCGTACCTTGTGCGGTCGATGGGCCGGCTGCTGGCGGCCACCTCCCGGAGGAGGACGGGGACTCGGTGGGGGACGCGGGTGAAGACCTAGAGACCACCGCCAGGGAGGCGGTGGATCTGCTCGCGGCCGCCGCTGAGGCCCTCCTCGTTCCTGCAAAGGAACTCCGGGACTTTTTGGCCCAGAGCCGGGGTCGCCGCGACCAAGCCCGACTGGCCCTGGAAAAATGGTCCGAGCCGGAGCTGATCAAGGGGTCCGTCCGCGCCGCCGTTAAAACCTTGGCCGCGGGCGGGCCCTTGACAAAGGAGCAGCACCTTGAGCTGCGCGAGCTCGAGGGACTCCTCGCTGGGCTGCGGAGGGAGCGGAGTTCAACAAAAGACTCCGCTCCCTCCCCCACAATAGGTTAAGGTAGAGGTTGCACTATGCTTTTGCCATGAAGATAACCATAGCCAGCCTCAACATCAACGGCGGCAGAGGGGCACGCCGTAGATTTGACAATTTTTCGCTCCTGCGGGAGGGGAAATATGCGGTGTGCTTCCTGCAAGAAACCCACACCGTTCCGGGAGACGAAGCCACGTGGCTCCTGGAATGGCAAGGAGAGGTCCGCATGAGCCACCTCACCGCCATTTCTAGTGGGGTGGCCATCTTGCTGGGCCCGCATTTTCAGCCGGAGATCTTGAGGGTCGAGGAGCCCGTGCCAGGCCGCTTGCTGCACGTAACGGTTCGCCTGGGGGACGTGCCGCTCCATCTCGTGAACGTGTACGCCCCTCATCCCGGCCCGCAGCAAACGCGCTTCTTTGAAGAGGTGTCCGCTCTTCTTGGCTCCGTCGACGTCGGCGACTGCATTGTCCTCGGGGGGGATTTTAACTGCACCCTCGAGGCGAGGGACCGCTCCGGTGCCCCGCAGTGCATGACGGCGATGGAGAAGTTGAGGGACCTGGTCGGGTCCTTCGACTTGGTGGACGTCTGGCGAAATCTCCACCCCGACTCCAGCGCCTTTACTTGGGTGAGGCCTGGAGTTGGATGGTCTAGAGTCGACCGCCTTTACGTGTCTCGGGCGTACGTTTCCTGCGTCCCGGCGGCCTCCATGCGGCCGGTGCCGTGTTCGGACCACCACCTGGTGTGGGCGGAGCTCGCTTCGCTCCGCGCGAGGACGGGGTCCGCGTACTGGCACTTTAACAACCGGCTGCTGGAGGACGTGCGGTTCCAGGACTCGTTCCGTCGATTCTGGTCCGACTGGAGAAGGAAGCAGGGGGGCTTCCCCTCCTTGAGGCTATGGTGGGACGTGGGCAAGGCTCACGTCCGCGTCTTCTGTCAAGAGTACGCGAGGGGGTCGACCAAGAGGCGGGCGGCCAGAGTCGGGCGCCTAGAAAAAGAGGTGCTCGACCTGGAAGCCCGTCTCGGTCAAGTCGTCCAGGACCCGGCCCTGCGGACGGTGTACGAAGCGAAGAAGGCCGCGCTGAAGGACCTGCAGCTCGTCGGGTCCCGAGGCGCGTTCGTGAGGTCGCGGATCCGGTTCCTGCGGGATCTGGACCGCGGCTCCCCCTTCTTCTACTCGCTGGAAAAAAGGCAGAGTGTCCGTAAGCAGCTCTTGACGCTGCTGGCCGACGACGGCTCTCTCGTCTCGGATCCGGAGGGCGTCAACAACAGGGTCCGTGAATATTACGGGGCTCTGTTCTCTCCGGATCCGTCCAGCGAGGAAGCGCGTAGAGTTTTGTGGGAGGACCTGCCGAAGGTCGGCCCGGAGGGCGCCGAAAATCTGGAAGCTCCGCTAAGCCTGGCGGAGCTGACCGGTGCCCTCGCCCGGCTCTCGAGGGGAAAATCCCCGGGGCTGGACGGGCTGACCGTGGAGTTCCACAGGGCGTTCTGGGACGTCCTGGGGGGCGACTACGCGCGGGTCCTGGGGGAAAGTCTGGCGACCGGGGAGATGCCCCTCTCTTGGCGCAGGGCAGTCATCGTCCTGCTGCCTAAGAAGGGCGATCTCCGCCTCCTTAAGAACTGGCGCCCGGTCTCCCTCCTCAGCACGGACTACAAAATCTTCGCCAGGGCGATGTCTGCTCGCCTTGGTGCCGTGCTGGACCACATGATCCACCCCGACCAGTCATACACGGTCCCGGGCCGGACAATCCACGACAACATCCATCTGGTCCGGGACCTCATCCATTGCTCCCAGGAGGCTGGTCTGTCGGTCGCCTTCCTATCCCTCGACCAAGAGAAGGCGTTCGACAGGGTGGATCACGACTATCTGCTCGGAACTCTGCGCGCTTTCGGGTTCGGGACGCATTTCGTCGCCCGGATCCGACTTTTGTACGCCGCCGCGGAGTGTCTGATTAAGGTTAACGGGTCCTTGACGGCGCCCCTTCGCTTTAGGAGAGGGGTACGGCAGGGATGCCCCATGTCCGGCCAGTTATACGCCGTTTGCGTGGAGCCTTTCCTGCGCCTCTTGCGGACGAGGTTGACGGGACTGGCTCTGCAAGGGCCGGGCGTGGAGGTCGTCCTCTCGGCTTACGCCGATGACGTGCTCCTCGCGGTAGAGGATCCCGCTGACCTGCGGAGGATGCGTGAGTGCCAGGAGATTTACTCGGCCGCGTCCTCCGCCAGGATCAACTGGGAGAAATGTTCCGGACTCCTGGTGGGTCAGTGGCGGGTGGACTCCCTGCCGGAGGAGCTCAGGCCTTTTGCCTGGAGCACGACCCATCTCCTCTATCTGGGAGTCTACCTTAGCCCCGACGAGGAAGCCTGGCCGGCGAACTGGCAGGAGCTGGAGGCCAAGGTCGCCGCTCGCCTAGGGCGCTGGACAGGACTGCTCCGAGTGCTGTCCTACAGGGGTCGAGCGCTAGTCATAAACCAGCTGGTGGCCGCAATGCTGTGGTACCGGCTGGTCACTTTGACCCCTCCCCCTGCGTTTGTCGCCAAGATACAGAAGAAGCTGGTGGACTTCTTCTGGAACAACAGGAAGCACTGGGTCTCTGTCGCGGTCTTGAGTCTCCCGCTTGAGGAGGGCGGTCAGTCGTTGGTGTGCGTCAGCGCCCAGCTCGCGACTTTCCGTCTTCAGACCCTGCAGAGATACCTTTACGTCGAGCCCCCTCCTAGGTGGTGTGCTCTGGCGAGGTATTTCTTCCGCCAGCAGCTCGACCTCAATTATGACACGCAGCTCCTGTTTGTGAACTTGGGGGGTGCCAGGACCGCCCTCCGGGAGCTGCCTGTCTTTTACAGGGAACTCATCAGGGTCTGGAACAAAGTCTCCACCAAGCGCAGCTCTCCGCCGGCTGGAGTGGCAGCCGTCCTGCAGGAACCGCTGCTCGGGAATCCGTACCTCCACGGCCGAGGCTTCATGTGGCGGTCGGAAGAGAGGGCTGTGGCTGGTGAGGTGACCAGGGTCAGGGACCTGCTCGATGGCGGAGGAGCGGGCTGGATGGCGCCAGTCACGCTGGCGCGGCGCCTAAATTCTGCCAACGTCCGCCGCGCGGCCGATGCCATCGAGTCGCTAAAAACAGCTCTGGGCCCTGACTCCGTTAGGTGTATCGAGGAGGCTCAAGCACGTGGGGAGATCCCGTCCGAACTGACCCCCGTCCGGACGGAATTCCTCATCGGCGCCAAACCCCGGAACCTCCCTCGGGGGCCGGCGCCTCACAACTTGAGCCGCCTCGGGGAAATCCCCTCCGTGCCTTTCAGTTCCGCGCGGAGGGGTTTCCTGTACGGGCTGCTCCTGCACACCCTCAACTTTGCCATCCTCGCCGGCCGTCCGGACACGCCATGGCGTACCATCTTGCCGTCCGGAGGAGGCGGGGGTCCCCGATGGAGGGCACTCTACGCAGGGGTCCTCCCACTATTCATCGGGGACTTGGCCTGGAGGGTGGTGCACGGAGCAGTGCCGTGCAACAAATTTTTAAGCCGGTTCACGGACTCCCAGGCCGCCTGCAATTTCTGCGGTCTGGAGGAGTCCGTGTTCCATGTTTTTATTGAATGCACGAGGTTGCAGCCCCTGTTCCACTATTTGAAGGGGCTGCTCCTGAAATTCTGGCTGCACTTCAGTCCCACTCTCCTGATCTTTGGGCACCCTGTGCGGAGGGGAGCGGGTAGGTCCGAGGGCCTCCTCGTAGGACTGCTCCTGGGCACGGCCAAGGGTGCCATCAGCCGGTCCAGGCAGCGGGCGGTCGAGGGGGTCGTTCAACCTGACTGCCTGCCTCTCTTCCGCTCTTACATCCGATCCAGGGTGTCCTTGGAGATGGAGCACGCGGTGTCCACCGGTACGCTCGCGGCCTTCCGCGAGAGGTGGGCACCGGAGGGACTGGAGTGCATCATCACGCCCGGCAACCAAATTTTAATTTGATTTTACGTTTTAAAGTTTAATTTGTTTTAATTGCCGGTGCTTTTAGTGTCCCCCTCTCCTTTTATAGAGGGCACTGGAAAAAGGAAAAATTTGATTTTAGTGCCCCAAAAAAAAAACACAAAAAAATAAATAAAAAAGGGGCCTTGTAAATGTCTTGTGTGTGTCATCCAGGTCGGGTGGCACGGATACATGTTTTATGTTTTTGCAGGTGAACTCCAAAAAGAGTTTCAGGAACAAGGACCAATCGTGGAGCAGTAGAGGCGTGTCCTGCTCAGTTGGAGCTGTGAGCAGTGAGGGAAGCAGCAAGCAACTTGAGCTCCTGCCTGGAGAGCCCTGAGACCAGCCCAGGAATAGAAGGAAGGAAGGGGCTTCACCTTCAACTTTATCCAGAGGGAGAGGAGGAGAAAGCAGAAAACTTTCAACATCTTTTTCACATTTCTGCAAAGAGTTGGAGAGAGGGGGAAAAACCACAACAACCATCCAGTGTGGAAGGAGGGAGACTCTACATTCTACAGGTGGGTGTGGGTGCATTTCCCCAAACAGACTTTGTTGTATCGGTGGGGGGAGGAAAGAAGACCACTGAGGGCCGGAACATCGCGGGGGGTGTGTGTGTGTGTGGTAGTGTGTGTGGGGGCCGTGCTTACAACTGGGCCCCCCCCCACAATTGGAACCCCCCCCACCCCCCCCACATTTGCCTAGCCTGGGATAGCTGGAGCTACCAGGCTGAAGAGTCATTAATCACCCTATTGAGGATCGTTAGGAGTGCCTGGTGGCTCCAGCTACCCCAGGTGAAGACATCTTCTCCCCCCACCTGAAGACCACCCCAAAGACTTTTGTGTTTTGCCATCTGGGGAGTGCACCCACCCACAGCTGCGAGGGGAGACCTGCCCTCGCAGCCCCCCCCCCCCTTCCCACCCCACCCCCCCCTTCCCACCCCACCCCCCTCTCTCTTTTCTCTGTTACTCTGTTTCTCCCCTCTCTCTCTGAGAGCCCTTCCTTCCAAATTTAATTTAAAAAACAAACAATTTAAGACAACTGAGCAGAGGGAGCAAGGCCCCTCCCCAATTGCCAACTAGGGGAGAGGTGTGCCTCATTAAGGGCTCCTCTGCTCAGTCATTATACAAGAGGCCAATTAAGACCATTAAGGCCTGTGACTTTGGGGTGGGTGTAGCCCTTAAAGGGACCCCGTGATGGCGACCCCATCCACGCCGGTGGCAGGGCCAGCAAGGACGTATGCGCAGGTGGCAACCGCTTCCACGGCCCCTCCTGCGCCACCCGCTGCCCTGCCACCATTTAGGTTAATTACGAAAAAACACGGGGTCAAGAGCTACACTCACCCCACAATGACCATCGAGGAGTGCGTGCGGGCGATGGCTGGGGTAGTCGGCCCCTCGGCCATTGTCGCAGCCTCCAAGATGTCTGGGAAGGCCGTGTTCTTCCTGGGGTCGGAGCGGGCGGTGTCCCTGGCCCTTGAAAAGGGGCTCACGGTGGGCGGGACGTTCCTGCCGGTGGACCCTCTCGAGGCCACCGCGCAGAGGGTCATCGTGTCAAACGTCCCGCCCTTTGTTTCCGCTGAGCTCCTCCTCCCTCACCTACACCAACTGGGGGAGGTAAGGTCGGGGATCAACCCCATACCGCTCGGCCTCAGGGAGAACAGCCTGCGCCACGTGTTCTCCTTCCGCCGCCAGCTCTTTGTCCGGCTGGCGCGGGAGGACCTGACAGAAGGGCACTTTAATGTGGTGCACGAGGGGACTGCCTACCGCGTCTTCTGGACGTCGGACGGCGTGCGGTGCCATGCCTGTAGGGAGGTGGGGCACGTTCGCAAGAATTGCCCCGCCTCCAAGGCCGCCAAACCACCGAAGGCGGCCATAGCTGGCGCTGCCGCCACCCCTCCCCCTAGTTGCGTCCGCGTGCCGGGAGCCATGGGTGCGCGGGCATCGTCGGAGGCCTTTGTTTTCAGGGCCTCCGGCGGGGGGGAGGGAGAGCGTCCGAGCGGAAAGAAGGCGCGGAAGAAGGAAAAACATCTAGAGGCGGGTCCCCTCGGTGCGCCGGAAAGTCTGACCACCGCGCTCAGCCCAACCCAGTCATCGGCGAGCGCGGGGTGCCCCGAGCCCGTGCCCGGGCCCTTGAATAACACCACAGAGGGGCCCGGGCGCGGGCAAGAAAAGGAAAAGGGGGGGGCGGAGCGGGAGGCCTCGGCAGACATGGAGGTCTCCCTGACTCCGCGCGCCCCCAGGAACAAAAAGAGGCACCGCCCCAATGAGGCGGAGGGGGAACAACATCCCTCCGCGGAGGAGTCGGTGCCCGCCGCGTGTCCCGCGTCCCCCACCAGCGCCCCCAAATTGCGCTGCAGGCGCGAGGAGTCTTTCCCCGGGGAGGGTGAGACAGTCGAGGCTGCCCAGCCGCTGCCTCCTGGGGAGGGCGTGGAAGATCTGCCTGTCGTGGGGGGCGTGGGGCCAGTGGAAGAATGCGTAGCCGCCGGGTCGAGCGTCCCGGGGACCGAGGCGGGCGAGGCCGAAAAGGCCGAACCTGAGCCCGCCCAGCTATTATCCAACTTCCCCCGGGAGTCGCTCGACCCGGCAGAGAATGAAACAATTGATTATGACACTGTAGATGCTGGGCCGGGGGGTGGCAGCGGGGAGGGGGAGGAACACCCACCCTCGCCCCTTACTTTGGAGCTGGAGCACTTGGAGGGCCTGGGGATTTCCTATGGCCGGGTCTCTCCTTGTTCTCCGGTTCCTGGGGCGGAGGGGGAACCCCTTCCGCTGTCATTTCCCGACCCGGCACCATTTTTAAAAGAGCCCAGTGGGGACTCCTCTGCCGACGATCCTGGGGGTGGGATCGGGGCAGTGCCAGGGCCGGTTGGAGCGGCCGGTTCATTTGCCGTACCTTGTGCGGTCGATGGGCCGGCTGCTGGCGGCCACCTCCCGGAGGAGGACGGGGACTCGGTGGGGGACGCGGGTGAAGACCTAGAGACCACCGCCAGGGAGGCGGTGGATCTGCTCGCGGCCGCCGCTGAGGCCCTCCTCGTTCCTGCAAAGGAACTCCGGGACTTTTTGGCCCAGAGCCGGGGTCGCCGCGACCAAGCCCGACTGGCCCTGGAAAAATGGTCCGAGCCGGAGCTGATCAAGGGGTCCGTCCGCGCCGCCGTTAAAACCTTGGCCGCGGGCGGGCCCTTGACAAAGGAGCAGCACCTTGAGCTGCGCGAGCTCGAGGGACTCCTCGCTGGGCTGCGGAGGGAGCGGAGTTCAACAAAAGACTCCGCTCCCTCCCCCACAATAGGTTAAGGTAGAGGTTGCACTATGCTTTTGCCATGAAGATAACCATAGCCAGCCTCAACATCAACGGCGGCAGAGGGGCACGCCGTAGATTTGACAATTTTTCGCTCCTGCGGGAGGGGAAATATGCGGTGTGCTTCCTGCAAGAAACCCACACCGTTCCGGGAGACGAAGCCACGTGGCTCCTGGAATGGCAAGGAGAGGTCCGCATGAGCCACCTCACCGCCATTTCTAGTGGGGTGGCCATCTTGCTGGGCCCGCATTTTCAGCCGGAGATCTTGAGGGTCGAGGAGCCCGTGCCAGGCCGCTTGCTGCACGTAACGGTTCGCCTGGGGGACGTGCCGCTCCATCTCGTGAACGTGTACGCCCCTCATCCCGGCCCGCAGCAAACGCGCTTCTTTGAAGAGGTGTCCGCTCTTCTTGGCTCCGTCGACGTCGGCGACTGCATTGTCCTCGGGGGGGATTTTAACTGCACCCTCGAGGCGAGGGACCGCTCCGGTGCCCCGCAGTGCATGACGGCGATGGAGAAGTTGAGGGACCTGGTCGGGTCCTTCGACTTGGTGGACGTCTGGCGAAATCTCCACCCCGACTCCAGCGCCTTTACTTGGGTGAGGCCTGGAGTTGGATGGTCTAGAGTCGACCGCCTTTACGTGTCTCGGGCGTACGTTTCCTGCGTCCCGGCGGCCTCCATGCGGCCGGTGCCGTGTTCGGACCACCACCTGGTGTGGGCGGAGCTCGCTTCGCTCCGCGCGAGGACGGGGTCCGCGTACTGGCACTTTAACAACCGGCTGCTGGAGGACGTGCGGTTCCAGGACTCGTTCCGTCGATTCTGGTCCGACTGGAGAAGGAAGCAGGGGGGCTTCCCCTCCTTGAGGCTATGGTGGGACGTGGGCAAGGCTCACGTCCGCGTCTTCTGTCAAGAGTACGCGAGGGGGTCGACCAAGAGGCGGGCGGCCAGAGTCGGGCGCCTAGAAAAAGAGGTGCTCGACCTGGAAGCCCGTCTCGGTCAAGTCGTCCAGGACCCGGCCCTGCGGACGGTGTACGAAGCGAAGAAGGCCGCGCTGAAGGACCTGCAGCTCGTCGGGTCCCGAGGCGCGTTCGTGAGGTCGCGGATCCGGTTCCTGCGGGATCTGGACCGCGGCTCCCCCTTCTTCTACTCGCTGGAAAAAAGGCAGAGTGTCCGTAAGCAGCTCTTGACGCTGCTGGCCGACGACGGCTCTCTCGTCTCGGATCCGGAGGGCGTCAACAACAGGGTCCGTGAATATTACGGGGCTCTGTTCTCTCCGGATCCGTCCAGCGAGGAAGCGCGTAGAGTTTTGTGGGAGGACCTGCCGAAGGTCGGCCCGGAGGGCGCCGAAAATCTGGAAGCTCCGCTAAGCCTGGCGGAGCTGACCGGTGCCCTCGCCCGGCTCTCGAGGGGAAAATCCCCGGGGCTGGACGGGCTGACCGTGGAGTTCCACAGGGCGTTCTGGGACGTCCTGGGGGGCGACTACGCGCGGGTCCTGGGGGAAAGTCTGGCGACCGGGGAGATGCCCCTCTCTTGGCGCAGGGCAGTCATCGTCCTGCTGCCTAAGAAGGGCGATCTCCGCCTCCTTAAGAACTGGCGCCCGGTCTCCCTCCTCAGCACGGACTACAAAATCTTCGCCAGGGCGATGTCTGCTCGCCTTGGTGCCGTGCTGGACCACATGATCCACCCCGACCAGTCATACACGGTCCCGGGCCGGACAATCCACGACAACATCCATCTGGTCCGGGACCTCATCCATTGCTCCCAGGAGGCTGGTCTGTCGGTCGCCTTCCTATCCCTCGACCAAGAGAAGGCGTTCGACAGGGTGGATCACGACTATCTGCTCGGAACTCTGCGCGCTTTCGGGTTCGGGACGCATTTCGTCGCCCGGATCCGACTTTTGTACGCCGCCGCGGAGTGTCTGATTAAGGTTAACGGGTCCTTGACGGCGCCCCTTCGCTTTAGGAGAGGGGTACGGCAGGGATGCCCCATGTCCGGCCAGTTATACGCCGTTTGCGTGGAGCCTTTCCTGCGCCTCTTGCGGACGAGGTTGACGGGACTGGCTCTGCAAGGGCCGGGCGTGGAGGTCGTCCTCTCGGCTTACGCCGATGACGTGCTCCTCGCGGTAGAGGATCCCGCTGACCTGCGGAGGATGCGTGAGTGCCAGGAGATTTACTCGGCCGCGTCCTCCGCCAGGATCAACTGGGAGAAATGTTCCGGACTCCTGGTGGGTCAGTGGCGGGTGGACTCCCTGCCGGAGGAGCTCAGGCCTTTTGCCTGGAGCACGACCCATCTCCTCTATCTGGGAGTCTACCTTAGCCCCGACGAGGAAGCCTGGCCGGCGAACTGGCAGGAGCTGGAGGCCAAGGTCGCCGCTCGCCTAGGGCGCTGGACAGGACTGCTCCGAGTGCTGTCCTACAGGGGTCGAGCGCTAGTCATAAACCAGCTGGTGGCCGCAATGCTGTGGTACCGGCTGGTCACTTTGACCCCTCCCCCTGCGTTTGTCGCCAAGATACAGAAGAAGCTGGTGGACTTCTTCTGGAACAACAGGAAGCACTGGGTCTCTGTCGCGGTCTTGAGTCTCCCGCTTGAGGAGGGCGGTCAGTCGTTGGTGTGCGTCAGCGCCCAGCTCGCGACTTTCCGTCTTCAGACCCTGCAGAGATACCTTTACGTCGAGCCCCCTCCTAGGTGGTGTGCTCTGGCGAGGTATTTCTTCCGCCAGCAGCTCGACCTCAATTATGACACGCAGCTCCTGTTTGTGAACTTGGGGGGTGCCAGGACCGCCCTCCGGGAGCTGCCTGTCTTTTACAGGGAACTCATCAGGGTCTGGAACAAAGTCTCCACCAAGCGCAGCTCTCCGCCGGCTGGAGTGGCAGCCGTCCTGCAGGAACCGCTGCTCGGGAATCCGTACCTCCACGGCCGAGGCTTCATGTGGCGGTCGGAAGAGAGGGCTGTGGCTGGTGAGGTGACCAGGGTCAGGGACCTGCTCGATGGCGGAGGAGCGGGCTGGATGGCGCCAGTCACGCTGGCGCGGCGCCTAAATTCTGCCAACGTCCGCCGCGCGGCCGATGCCATCGAGTCGCTAAAAACAGCTCTGGGCCCTGACTCCGTTAGGTGTATCGAGGAGGCTCAAGCACGTGGGGAGATCCCGTCCGAACTGACCCCCGTCCGGACGGAATTCCTCATCGGCGCCAAACCCCGGAACCTCCCTCGGGGGCCGGCGCCTCACAACTTGAGCCGCCTCGGGGAAATCCCCTCCGTGCCTTTCAGTTCCGCGCGGAGGGGTTTCCTGTACGGGCTGCTCCTGCACACCCTCAACTTTGCCATCCTCGCCGGCCGTCCGGACACGCCATGGCGTACCATCTTGCCGTCCGGAGGAGGCGGGGGTCCCCGATGGAGGGCACTCTACGCAGGGGTCCTCCCACTATTCATCGGGGACTTGGCCTGGAGGGTGGTGCACGGAGCAGTGCCGTGCAACAAATTTTTAAGCCGGTTCACGGACTCCCAGGCCGCCTGCAATTTCTGCGGTCTGGAGGAGTCCGTGTTCCATGTTTTTATTGAATGCACGAGGTTGCAGCCCCTGTTCCACTATTTGAAGGGGCTGCTCCTGAAATTCTGGCTGCACTTCAGTCCCACTCTCCTGATCTTTGGGCACCCTGTGCGGAGGGGAGCGGGTAGGTCCGAGGGCCTCCTCGTAGGACTGCTCCTGGGCACGGCCAAGGGTGCCATCAGCCGGTCCAGGCAGCGGGCGGTCGAGGGGGTCGTTCAACCTGACTGCCTGCCTCTCTTCCGCTCTTACATCCGATCCAGGGTGTCCTTGGAGATGGAGCACGCGGTGTCCACCGGTACGCTCGCGGCCTTCCGCGAGAGGTGGGCACCGGAGGGACTGGAGTGCATCATCACGCCCGGCAACCAAATTTTAATTTGATTTTACGTTTTAAAGTTTAATTTGTTTTAATTGCCGGTGCTTTTAGTGTCCCCCTCTCCTTTTATAGAGGGCACTGGAAAAAGGAAAAATTTGATTTTAGTGCCCCAAAAAAAAAACACAAAAAAATAAATAAAAAAGGGGCCTTGTAAATGTCTTGTGTGTGTCATCCAGGTCGGGTGGCACGGATACATGTTTTATGTTTTTGCAGGTGAACTCCAAAAAGAGTTTCAGGAACAAGGACCAATCGTGGAGCAGTAGAGGCGTGTCCTGCTCAGTTGGAGCTGTGAGCAGTGAGGGAAGCAGCAAGCAACTTGAGCTCCTGCCTGGAGAGCCCTGAGACCAGCCCAGGAATAGAAGGAAGGAAGGGGCTTCACCTTCAACTTTATCCAGAGGGAGAGGAGGAGAAAGCAGAAAACTTTCAACATCTTTTTCACATTTCTGCAAAGAGTTGGAGAGAGGGGGAAAAACCACAACAACCATCCAGTGTGGAAGGAGGGAGACTCTACATTCTACAGGTGGGTGTGGGTGCATTTCCCCAAACAGACTTTGTTGTATCGGTGGGGGGAGGAAAGAAGACCACTGAGGGCCGGAACATCGCGGGGGGTGTGTGTGTGTGTGGTAGTGTGTGTGGGGGCCGTGCTTACAACTGGGCCCCCCCCCACAATTGGAACCCCCCCCACCCCCCCCACATTTGCCTAGCCTGGGATAGCTGGAGCTACCAGGCTGAAGAGTCATTAATCACCCTATTGAGGATCGTTAGGAGTGCCTGGTGGCTCCAGCTACCCCAGGTGAAGACATCTTCTCCCCCCACCTGAAGACCACCCCAAAGACTTTTGTGTTTTGCCATCTGGGGAGTGCACCCACCCACAGCTGCGAGGGGAGACCTGCCCTCGCAGCCCCCCCCCCCCTTCCCACCCCACCCCCCCCTTCCCACCCCACCCCCCTCTCTCTTTTCTCTGTTACTCTGTTTCTCCCCTCTCTCTCTGAGAGCCCTTCCTTCCAAATTTAATTTAAAAAACAAACAATTTAAGACAACTGAGCAGAGGGAGCAAGGCCCCTCCCCAATTGCCAACTAGGGGAGAGGTGTGCCTCATTAAGGGCTCCTCTGCTCAGTCATTATACAAGAGGCCAATTAAGACCATTAAGGCCTGTGACTTTGGGGTGGGTGTAGCCCTTAAAGGGACCCCGTGATGGCGACCCCATCCACGCCGGTGGCAGGGCCAGCAAGGACGTATGCGCAGGTGGCAACCGCTTCCACGGCCCCTCCTGCGCCACCCGCTGCCCTGCCACCATTTAGGTTAATTACGAAAAAACACGGGGTCAAGAGCTACACTCACCCCACAATGACCATCGAGGAGTGCGTGCGGGCGATGGCTGGGGTAGTCGGCCCCTCGGCCATTGTCGCAGCCTCCAAGATGTCTGGGAAGGCCGTGTTCTTCCTGGGGTCGGAGCGGGCGGTGTCCCTGGCCCTTGAAAAGGGGCTCACGGTGGGCGGGACGTTCCTGCCGGTGGACCCTCTCGAGGCCACCGCGCAGAGGGTCATCGTGTCAAACGTCCCGCCCTTTGTTTCCGCTGAGCTCCTCCTCCCTCACCTACACCAACTGGGGGAGGTAAGGTCGGGGATCAACCCCATACCGCTCGGCCTCAGGGAGAACAGCCTGCGCCACGTGTTCTCCTTCCGCCGCCAGCTCTTTGTCCGGCTGGCGCGGGAGGACCTGACAGAAGGGCACTTTAATGTGGTGCACGAGGGGACTGCCTACCGCGTCTTCTGGACGTCGGACGGCGTGCGGTGCCATGCCTGTAGGGAGGTGGGGCACGTTCGCAAGAATTGCCCCGCCTCCAAGGCCGCCAAACCACCGAAGGCGGCCATAGCTGGCGCCGCCGCCACCCCTCCCCCTAGTTGCGTCCGCGTGCCGGGAGCCATGGGTGCGCGGGCATCGTCGGAGGCCTTTGTTTTCAGGGCCTCCGGCGGGGGGGAGGGAGAGCGTCCGAGCGGAAAGAAGGCGCGGAAGAAGGAAAAACATCTAGAGGCGGGTCCCCTCGGTGCGCCGGAAAGTCTGACCACCGCGCTCAGCCCAACCCAGTCATCGGCGAGCGCGGGGTGCCCCGAGCCCGTGCCCGGGCCCTTGAATAACACCACAGAGGGGCCCAGGCGCGGGCAAGAAAAGGAAAAGGGGGGGGCGGAGCGGGAGGCCTCGGCAGACACAGAGGTCTCCCTGACTCCGCGCGCCCCCAGGAACAAAAAGAGGCACCGCCCCAATGAGGCGGAGGGGGAACAACATCCCTCCGCGGAGGAGGCGGTGCCCGCCGCGTGTCCCGCGTCCCCCACCAGCGCCCCCAAATTGCGCTGCAGGCGCGAGGAGTCTTTCCCCGGGGAGGGTGAGACAGTCGAGGCTGCCCAGCCGCTGCCTCCTGGGGAGGGCGTGGAAGATCTGCCTGTCGTGGGGGGCGTGGGGCCAGTGGAAGAATGCGTAGCCGCCGGGTCGAGCGTCCCGGGGACCGAGGCGGGCGAGGCCGAAAAGGCCGAACCTGAGCCCGCCCGGCTATTATCCAACTTCCCCCGGGAGTCGCTCGACCCGGCAGAGAATGAAACAATTGATTATGACACTGTAGATGCTGGGCCGGGGGGTGGCAGCGGGGAGGGGGAGGAACACCCACCCTCGCCCCTTACTTTGGAGCTGGAGCACTTGGAGGGCCTGGGGATTTCCTATGGCCGGGTCTCTCCTTGTTCTCCGGTTCCTGGGGCGGAGGGGGAACCCCTTCCGCTGTCATTTCCCGACCCGGCACCATTTTTAAAAGAGCCCAGTGGGGACTCCTCTGCCGACGATCCTGGGGGTGGGATCGGGGCAGTGCCAGGGCCGGTTGGAGCGGCCGGTTCATTTGCCGTACCTTGTGCGGTCGATGGGCCGGCTGCTGGCGGCCACCTCCCGGAGGAGGACGGGGACTCGGTGGGGGACGCGGGTGAAGACCTAGAGACCACCGCCAGGGAGGCGGTGGATCTGCTCGCGGCCGCCGCTGAGGCCCTCCTCGTTCCTGCAAAGGAACTCCGGGACTTTTTGGCCCAGAGCCGGGGTCGCCGCGACCAAGCCCGACTGGCCCTGGAAAAATGGTCCGAGCCGGAGCTGATCAAGGGGTCCGTCCGCGCCGCCGTTAAAACCTTGGCCGCGGGCGGGCCCTTGACAAAGGAGCAGCACCTTGAGCTGCGCGAGCTCGAGGGACTCCTCGCTGGGCTGCGGAGGGAGCGGAGTTCAACAAAAGACTCCGCTCCCTCCCCCACAATAGGTTAAGGTAGAGGTTGCACTATGCTTTTGCCATGAAGATAACCATAGCCAGCCTCAACATCAACGGCGGCAGAGGGGCACGCCGTAGATTTGACAATTTTTCGCTCCTGCGGGAGGGGAAATATGCGGTGTGCTTCCTGCAAGAAACCCACACCGTTCCGGGAGACGAAGCCACGTGGCTCCTGGAATGGCAAGGAGAGGTCCGCATGAGCCACCTCACCGCCATTTCTAGTGGGGTGGCCATCTTGCTGGGCCCGCATTTTCAGCCGGAGATCTTGAGGGTCGAGGAGCCCGTGCCAGGCCGCTTGCTGCACGTAACGGTTCGCCTGGGGGACGTGCCGCTCCATCTCGTGAACGTGTACGCCCCTCATCCCGGCCCGCAGCAAACGCGCTTCTTTGAAGAGGTGTCCGCTCTTCTTGGCTCCGTCGACGTCGGCGACTGCATTGTCCTCGGGGGGGATTTTAACTGCACCCTCGAGGCGAGGGACCGCTCCGGTGCCCCGCAGTGCATGACGGCGATGGAGAAGTTGAGGGACCTGGTCGGGTCCTTCGACTTGGTGGACGTCTGGCGAAATCTCCACCCCGACTCCAGCGCCTTTACTTGGGTGAGGCCTGGAGTTGGATGGTCTAGAGTCGACCGCCTTTACGTGTCTCGGGCGTACGTTTCCTGCGTCCCGGCGGCCTCCATGCGGCCGGTGCCGTGTTCGGACCACCACCTGGTGTGGGCGGAGCTCGCTTCGCTCCGCGCGAGGACGGGGTCCGCGTACTGGCACTTTAACAACCGGCTGCTGGAGGACGTGCGGTTCCAGGACTCGTTCCGTCGATTCTGGTCCGACTGGAGAAGGAAGCAGGGGGGCTTCCCCTCCTTGAGGCTATGGTGGGACGTGGGCAAGGCTCACGTCCGCGTCTTCTGTCAAGAGTACGCGAGGGGGTCGACCAAGAGGCGGGCGGCCAGAGTCGGGCGCCTAGAAAAAGAGGTGCTCGACCTGGAAGCCCGTCTCGGTCAAGTCGTCCAGGACCCGGCCCTGCGGACGGTGTACGAAGCGAAGAAGGCCGCGCTGAAGGACCTGCAGCTCGTCGGGTCCCGAGGCGCGTTCGTGAGGTCGCGGATCCGGTTCCTGCGGGATCTGGACCGCGGCTCCCCCTTCTTCTACTCGCTGGAAAAAAGGCAGAGTGTCCGTAAGCAGCTCTTGACGCTGCTGGCCGACGACGGCTCTCTCGTCTCGGATCCGGAGGGCGTCAACAACAGGGTCCGTGAATATTACGGGGCTCTGTTCTCTCCGGATCCGTCCAGCGAGGAAGCGCGTAGAGTTTTGTGGGAGGACCTGCCGAAGGTCGGCCCGGAGGGCGCCGAAAATCTGGAAGCTCCGCTAAGCCTGGCGGAGCTGACCGGTGCCCTCGCCCGGCTCTCGAGGGGAAAATCCCCGGGGCTGGACGGGCTGACCGTGGAGTTCCACAGGGCGTTCTGGGACGTCCTGGGGGGCGACTACGCGCGGGTCCTGGGGGAAAGTCTGGCGACCGGGGAGATGCCCCTCTCTTGGCGCAGGGCAGTCATCGTCCTGCTGCCTAAGAAGGGCGATCTCCGCCTCCTTAAGAACTGGCGCCCGGTCTCCCTCCTCAGCACGGACTACAAAATCTTCGCCAGGGCGATGTCTGCTCGCCTTGGTGCCGTGCTGGACCACATGATCCACCCCGACCAGTCATACACGGTCCCGGGCCGGACAATCCACGACAACATCCATCTGGTCCGGGACCTCATCCATTGCTCCCAGGAGGCTGGTCTGTCGGTCGCCTTCCTATCCCTCGACCAAGAGAAGGCGTTCGACAGGGTGGATCACGACTATCTGCTCGGAACTCTGCGCGCTTTCGGGTTCGGGACGCATTTCGTCGCCCGGATCCGACTTTTGTACGCCGCCGCGGAGTGTCTGATTAAGGTTAACGGGTCCTTGACGGCGCCCCTTCGCTTTAGGAGAGGGGTACGGCAGGGATGCCCCATGTCCGGCCAGTTATACGCCGTTTGCGTGGAGCCTTTCCTGCGCCTCTTGCGGACGAGGTTGACGGGACTGGCTCTGCAAGGGCCGGGCGTGGAGGTCGTCCTCTCGGCTTACGCCGATGACGTGCTCCTCGCGGTAGAGGATCCCGCTGACCTGCGGAGGATGCGTGAGTGCCAGGAGATTTACTCGGCCGCGTCCTCCGCCAGGATCAACTGGGAGAAATGTTCCGGACTCCTGGTGGGTCAGTGGCGGGTGGACTCCCTGCCGGAGGAGCTCAGGCCTTTTGCCTGGAGCACGACCCATCTCCTCTATCTGGGAGTCTACCTTAGCCCCGACGAGGAAGCCTGGCCGGCGAACTGGCAGGAGCTGGAGGCCAAGGTCGCCGCTCGCCTAGGGCGCTGGACAGGACTGCTCCGAGTGCTGTCCTACAGGGGTCGAGCGCTAGTCATAAACCAGCTGGTGGCCGCAATGCTGTGGTACCGGCTGGTCACTTTGACCCCTCCCCCTGCGTTTGTCGCCAAGATACAGAAGAAGCTGGTGGACTTCTTCTGGAACAACAGGAAGCACTGGGTCTCTGTCGCGGTCTTGAGTCTCCCGCTTGAGGAGGGCGGTCAGTCGTTGGTGTGCGTCAGCGCCCAGCTCGCGACTTTCCGTCTTCAGACCCTGCAGAGATACCTTTACGTCGAGCCCCCTCCTAGGTGGTGTGCTCTGGCGAGGTATTTCTTCCGCCAGCAGCTCGACCTCAATTATGACACGCAGCTCCTGTTTGTGAACTTGGGGGGTGCCAGGACCGCCCTCCGGGAGCTGCCTGTCTTTTACAGGGAACTCATCAGGGTCTGGAACAAAGTCTCCACCAAGCGCAGCTCTCCGCCGGCTGGAGTGGCAGCCGTCCTGCAGGAACCGCTGCTCGGGAATCCGTACCTCCACGGCCGAGGCTTCATGTGGCGGTCGGAAGAGAGGGCTGTGGCTGGTGAGGTGACCAGGGTCAGGGACCTGCTCGATGGCGGAGGAGCGGGCTGGATGGCGCCAGTCACGCTGGCGCGGCGCCTAAATTCTGCCAACGTCCGCCGCGCGGCCGATGCCATCGAGTCGCTAAAAACAGCTCTGGGCCCTGACTCCGTTAGGTGTATCGAGGAGGCTCAAGCACGTGGGGAGATCCCGTCCGAACTGACCCCCGTCCGGACGGAATTCCTCATCGGCGCCAAACCCCGGAACCTCCCTCGGGGGCCGGCGCCTCACAACTTGAGCCGCCTCGGGGAAATCCCCTCCGTGCCTTTCAGTTCCGCGCGGAGGGGTTTCCTGTACGGGCTGCTCCTGCACACCCTCAACTTTGCCATCCTCGCCGGCCGTCCGGACACGCCATGGCGTACCATCTTGCCGTCCGGAGGAGGCGGGGGTCCCCGATGGAGGGCACTCTACGCAGGGGTCCTCCCACTATTCATCGGGGACTTGGCCTGGAGGGTGGTGCACGGAGCAGTGCCGTGCAACAAATTTTTAAGCCGGTTCACGGACTCCCAGGCCGCCTGCAATTTCTGCGGTCTGGAGGAGTCCGTGTTCCATGTTTTTATTGAATGCACGAGGTTGCAGCCCCTGTTCCACTATTTGAAGGGGCTGCTCCTGAAATTCTGGCTGCACTTCAGTCCCACTCTCCTGATCTTTGGGCACCCTGTGCGGAGGGGAGCGGGTAGGTCCGAGGGCCTCCTCGTAGGACTGCTCCTGGGCACGGCCAAGGGTGCCATCAGCCGGTCCAGGCAGCGGGCGGTCGAGGGGGTCGTTCAACCTGACTGCCTGCCTCTCTTCCGCTCTTACATCCGATCCAGGGTGTCCTTGGAGATGGAGCACGCGGTGTCCACCGGTACGCTCGCGGCCTTCCGCGAGAGGTGGGCACCGGAGGGACTGGAGTGCATCATCACGCCCGGCAACCAAATTTTAATTTGATTTTACGTTTTAAAGTTTAATTTGTTTTAATTGCCGGTGCTTTTAGTGTCCCCCTCTCCTTTTATAGAGGGCACTGGAAAAAGGAAAAATTTGATTTTAGTGCCCCAAAAAAAAAACACAAAAAAATAAATAAAAAAGGGGCCTTGTAAATGTCTTGTGTGTGTCATCCAGGTCGGGTGGCACGGATACATGTTTTATGTTTTTGCAGGTGAACTCCAAAAAGAGTTTCAGGAACAAGGACCAATCGTGGAGCAGTAGAGGCGTGTCCTGCTCAGTTGGAGCTGTGAGCAGTGAGGGAAGCAGCAAGCAACTTGAGCTCCTGCCTGGAGAGCCCTGAGACCAGCCCAGGAATAGAAGGAAGGAAGGGGCTTCACCTTCAACTTTATCCAGAGGGAGAGGAGGAGAAAGCAGAAAACTTTCAACATCTTTTTCACATTTCTGCAAAGAGTTGGAGAGAGGGGGAAAAACCACAACAACCATCCAGTGTGGAAGGAGGGAGACTCTACATTCTACAGGTGGGTGTGGGTGCATTTCCCCAAACAGACTTTGTTGTATCGGTGGGGGGAGGAAAGAAGACCACTGAGGGCCGGAACATCGCGGGGGGTGTGTGTGTGTGTGGTAGTGTGTGTGGGGGCCGTGCTTACAACTGGGCCCCCCCCCACAATTGGAACCCCCCCCACCCCCCCCACATTTGCCTAGCCTGGGATAGCTGGAGCTACCAGGCTGAAGAGTCATTAATCACCATATTGAGGATCGTTAGGAGTGCCTGGTGGCTCCAGCTACCCCAGGTGAAGACATCTTCTCCCCCCACCTGAAGACCACCCCAAAGACTTTTGTGTTTTGCCATCTGGGGAGTGCACCCACCCACAGCTGCGAGGGGAGACCTGCCCTCGCAGCCCCCCCCCCCCTTCCCACCCCACCCCCCCCTTCCCACCCCACCCCCCTCTCTCTTTTCTCTGTTACTCTGTTTCTCCCCTCTCTCTCTGAGAGCCCTTCCTTCCAAATTTAATTTAAAAAACAAACAATTTAAGACAACTGAGCAGAGGGAGCAAGGCCCCTCCCCAATTGCCAACTAGGGGAGAGGTGTGCCTCATTAAGGGCTCCTCTGCTCAGTCATTATACAAGAGGCCAATTAAGACCATTAAGGCCTGTGACTTTGGGGTGGGTGTAGCCCTTAAAGGGACCCCGTGATGGCGACCCCATCCACGCCGGTGGCAGGGCCAGCAAGGACGTATGCGCAGGTGGCAACCGCTTCCACGGCCCCTCCTGCGCCACCCGCTGCCCTGCCACCATTTAGGTTAATTACGAAAAAACACGGGGTCAAGAGCTACACTCACCCCACAATGACCATCGAGGAGTGCGTGCGGGCGATGGCTGGGGTAGTCGGCCCCTCGGCCATTGTCGCAGCCTCCAAGATGTCTGGGAAGGCCGTGTTCTTCCTGGGGTCGGAGCGGGCGGTGTCCCTGGCCCTTGAAAAGGGGCTCACGGTGGGCGGGACGTTCCTGCCGGTGGACCCTCTCGAGGCCACCGCGCAGAGGGTCATCGTGTCAAACGTCCCGCCCTTTGTTTCCGCTGAGCTCCTCCTCCCTCACCTACACCAACTGGGGGAGGTAAGGTCGGGGATCAACCCCATACCGCTCGGCCTCAGGGAGAACAGCCTGCGCCACGTGTTCTCCTTCCGCCGCCAGCTCTTTGTCCGGCTGGCGCGGGAGGACCTGACAGAAGGGCACTTTAATGTGGTGCACGAGGGGACTGCCTACCGCGTCTTCTGGACGTCGGACGGCGTGCGGTGCCATGCCTGTAGGGAGGTGGGGCACGTTCGCAAGAATTGCCCCGCCTCCAAGGCCGCCAAACCACCGAAGGCGGCCATAGCTGGCGCCGCCGCCACCCCTCCCCCTAGTTGCGTCCGCGTGCCGGGAGCCATGGGTGCGCGGGCATCGTCGGAGGCCTTTGTTTTCAGGGCCTCCGGCGGGGGGGAGGGAGAGCGTCCGAGCGGAAAGAAGGCGCGGAAGAAGGAAAAACATCTAGAGGCGGGTCCCCTCGGTGCGCCGGAAAGTCTGACCACCGCGCTCAGCCCAACCCAGTCATCGGCGAGCGCGGGGTGCCCCGAGCCCGTGCCCGGGCCCTTGAATAACACCACAGAGGGGCCCGGGCGCGGGCAAGAAAAGGAAAAGGGGGGGGCGGAGCGGGAGGCCTCGGCAGACATGGAGGTCTCCCTGACTCCGCGCGCCCCCAGGAACAAAAAGAGGCACCGCCCCAATGAGGCGGAGGGGGAACAACATCCCTCCGCGGAGGAGTCGGTGCCCGCCGCGTGTCCCGCGTCCCCCACCAGCGCCCCCAAATTGCGCTGCAGGCGCGAGGAGTCTTTCCCCGGGGAGGGTGAGACAGTCGAGGCTGCCCAGCCGCTGCCTCCTGGGGAGGGCGTGGAAGATCTGCCTGTCGTGGGGGGCGTGGGGCCAGTGGAAGAATGCGTAGCCGCCGGGTCGAGCGTCCCGGGGACCGAGGCGGGCGAGGCCGAAAAGGCCGAACCTGAGCCCGCCCAGCTATTATCCAACTTCCCCCGGGAGTCGCTCGACCCGGCAGAGAATGAAACAATTGATTATGACACTGTAGATGCTGGGCCGGGGGGTGGCAGCGGGGAGGGGGAGGAACACCCACCCTCGCCCCTTACTTTGGAGCTGGAGCACTTGGAGGGCCTGGGGATTTCCTATGGCCGGGTCTCTCCTTGTTCTCCGGTTCCTGGGGCGGAGGGGGAACCCCTTCCGCTGTCATTTCCCGACCCGGCACCATTTTTAAAAGAGCCCAGTGGGGACTCCTCTGCCGACGATCCTGGGGGTGGGATCGGGGCAGTGCCAGGGCCGGTTGGAGCGGCCGGTTCATTTGCCGTACCTTGTGCGGTCGATGGGCCGGCTGCTGGCGGCCACCTCCCGGAGGAGGACGGGGACTCGGTGGGGGACGCGGGTGAAGACCTAGAGACCACCGCCAGGGAGGCGGTGGATCTGCTCGCGGCCGCCGCTGAGGCCCTCCTCGTTCCTGCAAAGGAACTCCGGGACTTTTTGGCCCAGAGCCGGGGTCGCCGCGACCAAGCCCGACTGGCCCTGGAAAAATGGTCCGAGCCGGAGCTGATCAAGGGGTCCGTCCGCGCCGCCGTTAAAACCTTGGCCGCGGGCGGGCCCTTGACAAAGGAGCAGCACCTTGAGCTGCGCGAGCTCGAGGGACTCCTCGCTGGGCTGCGGAGGGAGCGGAGTTCAACAAAAGACTCCGCTCCCTCCCCCACAATAGGTTAAGGTAGAGGTTGCACTATGCTTTTGCCATGAAGATAACCATAGCCAGCCTCAACATCAACGGCGGCAGAGGGGCACGCCGTAGATTTGACAATTTTTCGCTCCTGCGGGAGGGGAAATATGCGGTGTGCTTCCTGCAAGAAACCCACACCGTTCCGGGAGACGAAGCCACGTGGCTCCTGGAATGGCAAGGAGAGGTCCGCATGAGCCACCTCACCGCCATTTCTAGTGGGGTGGCCATCTTGCTGGGCCCGCATTTTCAGCCGGAGATCTTGAGGGTCGAGGAGCCCGTGCCAGGCCGCTTGCTGCACGTAACGGTTCGCCTGGGGGACGTGCCGCTCCATCTCGTGAACGTGTACGCCCCTCATCCCGGCCCGCAGCAAACGCGCTTCTTTGAAGAGGTGTCCGCTCTTCTTGGCTCCGTCGACGTCGGCGACTGCATTGTCCTCGGGGGGGATTTTAACTGCACCCTCGAGGCGAGGGACCGCTCCGGTGCCCCGCAGTGCATGACGGCGATGGAGAAGTTGAGGGACCTGGTCGGGTCCTTCGACTTGGTGGACGTCTGGCGAAATCTCCACCCCGACTCCAGCGCCTTTACTTGGGTGAGGCCTGGAGTTGGATGGTCTAGAGTCGACCGCCTTTACGTGTCTCGGGCGTACGTTTCCTGCGTCCCGGCGGCCTCCATGCGGCCGGTGCCGTGTTCGGACCACCACCTGGTGTGGGCGGAGCTCGCTTCGCTCCGCGCGAGGACGGGGTCCGCGTACTGGCACTTTAACAACCGGCTGCTGGAGGACGTGCGGTTCCAGGACTCGTTCCGTCGATTCTGGTCCGACTGGAGAAGGAAGCAGGGGGGCTTCCCCTCCTTGAGGCTATGGTGGGACGTGGGCAAGGCTCACGTCCGCGTCTTCTGTCAAGAGTACGCGAGGGGGTCGACCAAGAGGCGGGCGGCCAGAGTCGGGCGCCTAGAAAAAGAGGTGCTCGACCTGGAAGCCCGTCTCGGTCAAGTCGTCCAGGACCCGGCCCTGCGGACGGTGTACGAAGCGAAGAAGGCCGCGCTGAAGGACCTGCAGCTCGTCGGGTCCCGAGGCGCGTTCGTGAGGTCGCGGATCCGGTTCCTGCGGGATCTGGACCGCGGCTCCCCCTTCTTCTACTCGCTGGAAAAAAGGCAGAGTGTCCGTAAGCAGCTCTTGACGCTGCTGGCCGACGACGGCTCTCTCGTCTCGGATCCGGAGGGCGTCAACAACAGGGTCCGTGAATATTACGGGGCTCTGTTCTCTCCGGATCCGTCCAGCGAGGAAGCGCGTAGAGTTTTGTGGGAGGACCTGCCGAAGGTCGGCCCGGAGGGCGCCGAAAATCTGGAAGCTCCGCTAAGCCTGGCGGAGCTGACCGGTGCCCTCGCCCGGCTCTCGAGGGGAAAATCCCCGGGGCTGGACGGGCTGACCGTGGAGTTCCACAGGGCGTTCTGGGACGTCCTGGGGGGCGACTACGCGCGGGTCCTGGGGGAAAGTCTGGCGACCGGGGAGATGCCCCTCTCTTGGCGCAGGGCAGTCATCGTCCTGCTGCCTAAGAAGGGCGATCTCCGCCTCCTTAAGAACTGGCGCCCGGTCTCCCTCCTCAGCACGGACTACAAAATCTTCGCCAGGGCGATGTCTGCTCGCCTTGGTGCCGTGCTGGACCACATGATCCACCCCGACCAGTCATACACGGTCCCGGGCCGGACAATCCACGACAACATCCATCTGGTCCGGGACCTCATCCATTGCTCCCAGGAGGCTGGTCTGTCGGTCGCCTTCCTATCCCTCGACCAAGAGAAGGCGTTCGACAGGGTGGATCACGACTATCTGCTCGGAACTCTGCGCGCTTTCGGGTTCGGGACGCATTTCGTCGCCCGGATCCGACTTTTGTACGCCGCCGCGGAGTGTCTGATTAAGGTTAACGGGTCCTTGACGGCGCCCCTTCGCTTTAGGAGAGGGGTACGGCAGGGATGCCCCATGTCCGGCCAGTTATACGCCGTTTGCGTGGAGCCTTTCCTGCGCCTCTTGCGGACGAGGTTGACGGGACTGGCTCTGCAAGGGCCGGGCGTGGAGGTCGTCCTCTCGGCTTACGCCGATGACGTGCTCCTCGCGGTAGAGGATCCCGCTGACCTGCGGAGGATGCGTGAGTGCCAGGAGATTTACTCGGCCGCGTCCTCCGCCAGGATCAACTGGGAGAAATGTTCCGGACTCCTGGTGGGTCAGTGGCGGGTGGACTCCCTGCCGGAGGAGCTCAGGCCTTTTGCCTGGAGCACGACCCATCTCCTCTATCTGGGAGTCTACCTTAGCCCCGACGAGGAAGCCTGGCCGGCGAACTGGCAGGAGCTGGAGGCCAAGGTCGCCGCTCGCCTAGGGCGCTGGACAGGACTGCTCCGAGTGCTGTCCTACAGGGGTCGAGCGCTAGTCATAAACCAGCTGGTGGCCGCAATGCTGTGGTACCGGCTGGTCACTTTGACCCCTCCCCCTGCGTTTGTCGCCAAGATACAGAAGAAGCTGGTGGACTTCTTCTGGAACAACAGGAAGCACTGGGTCTCTGTCGCGGTCTTGAGTCTCCCGCTTGAGGAGGGCGGTCAGTCGTTGGTGTGCGTCAGCGCCCAGCTCGCGACTTTCCGTCTTCAGACCCTGCAGAGATACCTTTACGTCGAGCCCCCTCCTAGGTGGTGTGCTCTGGCGAGGTATTTCTTCCGCCAGCAGCTCGACCTCAATTATGACACGCAGCTCCTGTTTGTGAACTTGGGGGGTGCCAGGACCGCCCTCCGGGAGCTGCCTGTCTTTTACAGGGAACTCATCAGGGTCTGGAACAAAGTCTCCACCAAGCGCAGCTCTCCGCCGGCTGGAGTGGCGGCCGTCCTGCAGGAGCCGCTGCTCGGGAATCCGTACCTCCACGGCCGAGGCTTCATGTGGCGGTCGGAAGAGAGGGCTGTGGCTGGTGAGGTGACCAGGGTCAGGGACCTGCTCGATGGCGGAGGAGCGGGCTGGATGGCGCCAGTCACGCTGGCGCGGCGCCTAAATTCTGCCAACGTCCGCCGCGCGGCCGATGCCATCGAGTCGCTAAAAACAGCTCTGGGCCCTGACTCCGTTAGGTGTATCGAGGAGGCTCAAGCACGTGGGGAGATCCCGTCCGAACTGACCCCCGTCCGGACGGAATTCCTCATCGGCGCCAAACCCCGGAACCTCCCTCGGGGGCCGGCGCCTCACAACTTGAGCCGCCTCGGGGAAATCCCCTCCGTGCCTTTCAGTTCCGCGCGGAGGGGTTTCCTGTACGGGCTGCTCCTGCACACCCTCAACTTTGCCATCCTCGCCGGCCGTCCGGACACGCCATGGCGTACCATCTTGCCGTCCGGAGGAGGCGGGGGTCCCCGATGGAGGGCCCTCTACGCAGGGGTCCTCCCACTATTCATCGGGGACTTGGCCTGGAGGGTGGTGCACGGAGCAGTGCCGTGCAACAAATCTTTAAGCCGGTTCACGGACTCCCAGGCCGCCTGCAATTTCTGCGGTCTGGAGGAGTCCGTGTTCCATGTTTTTATTGAGTGCACGAGGTTGCAGCCCCTGTTCCATTATTTGAAGGGGCTGCTCCTGAAATTCTGGCTGCACTTCAGTCCCACCCTCCTGATCTTTGGGCACCCTGTGCGGAGGGGAGCGGGTAGGTCCGAAGGCCTCCTCGTAGGACTGCTCCTGGGCACGGCCAAGGGTGCCATCAGCCGGTCCAGGCAGCGGGCGGTCGAGGGGGTCGTTCAACCTGACTGCCTGCCTCTCTTCCGCTCTTACATCCGGTCCAGGGTGTCCTTGGAGATGGAGCACGCGGTGTCCACCGGTACGCTCGCGGCCTTCCGCGAGAGGTGGGCACCGGAGGGACTGGAGTGCATCATCACGCCCGGCAACTAAATTTTAATTTGATTTTACGTTTTAAAGTTTAATTTGTTTTAATTGCCGGTGCTTTTAGTGTCCCCTTCCCTTTTATAGGGGGCACTGGGGAAAAATTGTGATTTTAGTGCCCAAAAAAAAAACCAAAAAAAGAAAAACACAAAAAAAAAAAAAAAAAAAGGGGGGGGAAAAAAAGGGCCTTGTAAATGCCTGGAGTGTCACCCAGGTCGGGTGACACTCTTTAAAGTTTTATGTTTTCGCAGATAAACTCAAAAGAGTTTCAGGAACAAGGACCAATCGTGGAGCAGTAGAGGCGTGTCCTGCTCAGTTGGAGCTGTGAGCAGTGAGGGAAGCAGCAAGCAACTTGAGCTCCTGCCTGGAGAGCCCTGAGACCAGCCCAGGAATAGAAGGAAGGAAGGGGCTTCACCTTCAACTTTATCCAGAGGGAGAGGAGGAGAAAGCAGAAAACTTTCAACATCTTTTTCACATTTCTGCAAAGAGTTGGAGAGAGGGGGAAAAACCACAACAACCATCCAGTGTGGAAGGAGGGAGACTCTACATTCTACAGGTGGGTGTGGGTGCATTTCCCCAAACAGACTTTGTTGTATCGGTGGGGGGAGGAAAGAAGACCACTGAGGGCCGGAACATCGCGGGGGGTGTGTGTGTGTGTGGTAGTGTGTGTGGGGGCCGTGCTTACAACTGGGCCCCCCCCCACAATTGGAACCCCCCCCACCCCCCCCACATTTGCCTAGCCTGGGATAGCTGGAGCTACCAGGCTGAAGATTCTTTAATCACCCAATTGAAGATCGTTAGGAGTGCCTGGTGGCTCCAGCTACCCCAGGTGAAGACATCTTCTCCCCCCACCTGAAGACCACCTCAAAGACTTTTGTGTTTTGCCATCTGGGGAGTGCACCCACCCACAGCTGCGAGGAGAGACCTGCCCTCGCAGCCCCCCCCCCTTCCCACCCCCCTCTCTCTTTTCTCTGCTACTCTGTTTCTCCCCTCTCTCTCTGAGAACCCTTTCCTTCCAAATTTTAAAAAAAAAACAATTAAGACAACTGAGCAGAGGGAGCAAGGCCTCTCCCCAATTGTCAACGAGGGGAGAGGTGCCTCGTTAAGGGCTCCTCTGCTCAGTTAACATACGAGGCCATTAAAGACCATTAAGGCCTGTGACTTTGGGGTGGGTGTAGCCCTTAAAGGGACCCCGTGATGGCGACCCCATCCACGCCGGTGGCAGGGCCAGCAAGGACGTATGCGCAGGTGGCAACCGCTTCCACGGCCCCTCCTGCGCCACCCGCTGCCCTGCCACCATTTAGATTAATTACTAGAAAACACGGGGTCAAGAGCTACACTCACCCCACAATGAGCATCGAGGAGTGCGTGCGGGCGATGGCTGGGGTAGTCGGCCCCTCGGCCATTGTCGCAGCCTCCAAGATGTCTGGGAAGGCTGTTTTCTTCCTGGGGTCGGAGCGGGCGGTGTCCCTGGCCCTCGAAAAGGGGCTCACGGTGGGCGGGACGTTCCTGCCGGTGGATCCTCTCGAGGCCACCGCGCAGAGGGTCATCGTGTCGAACGTCCCGCCCTTTGTTCCCGCTGAGCTCCTCCTCCCTCACCTACAACAACTGGGGGAGGTAAGGTCAGGGATCAACCCCATACCGCTCGGCCTCAGGGAGAACAGCCTGCGCCACGTGTTCTCCTTCCGCCGCCAGCTCTTTGTCCGGCTGGCGCGGGAGGACATGACAGAAGGGAACTTTAATGTGGTGCACGAGGGGACTGCCTACCGCGTCTTCTGGACGTCGGACGGCGTGCGGTGCCATGCCTGCAGGGAGGTGGGGCATGTTCGTAAGAACTGCCCCGCCTCCAAGGCCGCCAAACCACCGAAGGCGGCCATGGCTGGCGCTGCCGCCACCCCTCCCCCTAGTTGCGTCCGCGTGCCGGGAGCCATGGGTGCGCGGGCATCGTCGGAGGCCTTTGTTTTCAGGGCCTCCGGCGGGGGGGAGGGAGAGCGTCCGACCGGAAAGAAGGCGCGGAAGAAGACAAAACATCAAGAGGCGGGTCCCCTCGGTGCGCCGGATAATTTGACCACCGCGCTCAGCCCAACCCCGTCACCGGCGAGCGCGGGGTGCCCTGAGCCCGTGCCTGAGCCCTTGAACAACACCACAGAGGGGCCCGGGCGCGGGCAAGAAAAGGAAAAGGGGGGGGCGGAGCGGGAGGCCTCGGCAGACATGGAGGTCTCCCTGACTCCGCGCGCCCCCAGGAACAAAAAGAGGCACCGCCCCAATGACGCGGAGGGGGAACAATATCCCTCCGCGGAGGAGTCGGTGCCCGCCGCGTGTACCGCGTCCCCCACCAGCGCCCCCAAATTGCGCTGCAGGCGCGAGGAGTCTTTCCCCGGGGAGGGTGAGACAGTTGAGGCTGCCCAGCCTCTGCCTCCCGGGGATGGAGTGGAAGATCTGCCTGTCGTGGGGGGCGTGGGGACCGCGGAGGAATGCGTAGCCGCCGGGTCGAGCGTCCCGGGGACTGAGGCGGGCGAGGCCGAAAAGGCCGAACCTGAGCCCGCCCAGCTATTACCCAACTTCCCCCGGGAGTCGCTCGACCCGGCAGAAAAACAATTAAATAATTATGACACTGTAGATGCTGGGCCGGGGGGTGGCAGCGGGGAGGGGGAGGAACACCCACCCTCGCCCCTTACTTTGGAGCTGGAGCACTTGGAGGGCCTGGGGATTTCCTATGGCCGGGTCTCTCCTTGTTCTCCGGTTCCTGGGGCGGAGGGGGAACCCCTTCCGCTGTCATTTCCCGACCCGGCACCATTTTTAAAAGAGCCCAGTGGGGACTCCTCTGCCGACGATCCTGGGGGTGGGATCGGGGCAGTGCCAGGGCCGGTTGGAGCGGCCGGTTCATTTGCCGTACCTTGTGCGGTCGATGGGCCGGCTGCTGGCGGCCACCTCCCGGAGGAGGACGGGGACTCGGTGGGGGACGCGGGTGAAGACCTAGAGACCACCGCCAGGGAGGCGGTGGATCTGCTCGCGGCCGCCGCTGAGGCCCTCCTCGTTCCTGCAAAGGAACTCCGGGACTTTTTGGCCCAGAGCCGGGGTCGCCGCGACCAAGCCCGACTGGCCCTGGAAAAATGGTCCGAGCCGGAGCTGATCAAGGGGTCCGTCCGCGCCGCCGTTAAAACCTTGGCCGCGGGCGGGCCCTTGACAAAGGAGCAGCACCTTGAGCTGCGCGAGCTCGAGGGACTCCTCGCTGGGCTGCGGAGGGAGCGGAGTTCAACAAAAGACTCCGCTCCCTCCCCCACAATAGGTTAAGGTAGAGGTTGCACTATGCTTTTGTCATGAAGATAACCATAGCCAGCCTCAACATCAACGGCGGCAGAGGGGCACGCCGTAGATTTGACAATTTTTCGCTCCTGCGGGAGGGGAAATATGCGGTGTGCTTCCTGCAAGAAACCCACACCGTTCCGGGAGACGAAGCCACGTGGCTCCTGGAATGGCAAGGAGAGGTCCGCATGAGCCACCTCACCGCCATTTCTAGTGGGGTGGCCATCTTGCTGGGCCCGCATTTTCAGCCGGAGATCTTGAGGGTCGAGGAGCCCGTGCCAGGCCGCTTGCTGCACGTAACGGTTCGCCTGGGGGACGTGCCGCTCCATCTCGTGAACGTGTACGCCCCTCATCCCGGCCCGCAGCAAACGCGCTTCTTTGAAGAGGTGTCCGCTCTTCTTGGCTCCGTCGACGTCGGCGACTGCATTGTCCTCGGGGGGGATTTTAACTGCACCCTCGAGGCGAGGGACCGCTCCGGTGCCCCGCAGTGCATGACGGCGATGGAGAAGTTGAGGGACCTGGTCGGGTCCTTCGACTTGGTGGACGTCTGGCGAAATCTCCACCCCGACTCCAGCGCCTTTACTTGGGTGAGGCCTGGAGTTGGATGGTCTAGAGTCGACCGCCTTTACGTGTCTCGGGCGTACGTTTCCTGCGTCCCGGCGGCCTCCATGCGGCCGGTGCCGTGTTCGGACCACCACCTGGTGTGGGCGGAGCTCGCTTCGCTCCGCGCGAGGACGGGGTCCGCGTACTGGCACTTTAACAACCGGCTGCTGGAGGACGTGCGGTTCCAGGACTCGTTCCGTCGATTCTGGTCCGACTGGAGAAGGAAGCAGGGGGGCTTCCCCTCCTTGAGGCTATGGTGGGACGTGGGCAAGGCTCACGTCCGCGTCTTCTGTCAAGAGTACGCGAGGGGGTCGACCAAGAGGCGGGCGGCCAGAGTCGGGCGCCTAGAAAAAGAGGTGCTCGACCTGGAAGCCCGTCTCGGTCAAGTCGTCCAGGACCCGGCCCTGCGGACGGTGTACGAAGCGAAGAAGGCCGCGCTGAAGGACCTGCAGCTCGTCGGGTCCCGAGGCGCGTTCGTGAGGTCGCGGATCCGGTTCCTACGGGATCTGGACCGCGGCTCCCCCTTCTTCTACTCGCTGGAAAAAAGGCAGAGTGTCCGTAAGCAGCTCTTGACGCTGCTGGCCGACGACGGCTCTCTCGTCTCGGATCCGGAGGGCGTCAACAACAGGGTCCGTGAATATTACGGGGCTCTGTTCTCTCCGGATCCGTCCAGCGAGGAAGCGCGTAGAGTTTTGTGGGAGGACCTGCCGAAGGTCGGCCCGGAGGGCGCCGAAAATCTGGAAGCTCCGCTAAGCCTGGCGGAGCTGACCGGTGCCCTCGCCCGGCTCTCGAGGGGAAAATCCCCGGGGCTGGACGGGCTGACCGTGGAGTTCCACAGGGCGTTCTGGGACGTCCTGGGGGGCGACTACGCGCGGGTCCTGGGGGAAAGTCTGGCGACCGGGGAGATGCCCCTCTCTTGGCGCAGGGCAGTCATCGTCCTGCTGCCTAAGAAGGGCGATCTCCGCCTCCTTAAGAACTGGCGCCCGGTCTCCCTCCTCAGCACGGACTACAAAATCTTCGCCAGGGCGATGTCTGCTCGCCTTGGTGCCGTGCTGGACCACATGATCCACCCCGACCAGTCATACACGGTCCCGGGCCGGACAATCCACGACAACATCCATCTGGTCCGGGACCTCATCCATTGCTCCCAGGAGGCTGGTCTGTCGGTCGCCTTCCTATCCCTCGACCAAGAGAAGGCGTTCGACAGGGTGGATCACGACTATCTGCTCGGAACTCTGCGCGCTTTCGGGTTCGGGACGCATTTCGTCGCCCGGATCCGACTTTTGTACGCCGCCGCGGAGTGTCTGATTAAGGTTAACGGGTCCTTGACGGCGCCCCTTCGCTTTAGGAGAGGGGTACGCCAGGGATGCCCCATGTCCGGCCAGTTATACGCCGTTTGCGTGGAGCCTTTCCTGCGCCTCTTGCGGACGAGGTTGACGGGACTGGCTCTGCAAGGGCCGGGCGTGGAGGTCGTCCTCTCGGCTTACGCCGATGACGTGCTCCTCGCGGTAGAGGATCCCGCTGACCTGCGGAGGATGCGTGAGTGCCAGGAGATTTACTCGGCCGCGTCCTCCGCCAGGATCAACTGGGAGAAATGTTCCGGACTCCTGGTGGGTCAGTGGCGGGTGGACTCCCTGCCGGAGGAGCTCAGGCCTTTTGCCTGGAGCACGACCCATCTCCTCTATCTGGGAGTCTACCTTAGCCCCGACGAGGAAGCCTGGCCGGCGAACTGGCAGGAGCTGGAGGCCAAGGTCGCCGCTCGCCTAGGGCGCTGGACAGGACTGCTCCGAGTGCTGTCCTACAGGGGTCGAGCGCTAGTCATAAACCAGCTGGTGGCCGCAATGCTGTGGTACCGGCTGGTCACTTTGACCCCTCCCCCTGCGTTTGTCGCCAAGATACAGAAGAAGCTGGTGGACTTCTTCTGGAACAACAGGAAGCACTGGGTCTCTGTCGCGGTCTTGAGTCTCCCGCTTGAGGAGGGCGGTCAGTCGTTGGTGTGCGTCAGCGCCCAGCTCGCGACTTTCCGTCTTCAGACCCTGCAGAGATACCTTTACGTCGAGCCCCCTCCTAGGTGGTGTGCTCTGGCGAGGTATTTCTTCCGCCAGCAGCTCGACCTCAATTATGACACGCAGCTCCTGTTTGTGAACTTGGGGGGTGCCAGGACCGCCCTCCGGGAGCTGCCTGTCTTTTACAGGGAACTCATCAGGGTCTGGAACAAAGTCTCCACCAAGCGCAGCTCTCCGCCGGCTGGAGTGGCGGCCGTCCTGCAGGAACCGCTGCTCGGGAATCCGTACCTCCACGGCCGAGGCTTCATGTGGCGGTCGGAAGAGAGGGCTGTGGCTGGTGAGGTGACCAGGGTCAGGGACCTGCTCGATGGCGGAGGAGCGGGCTGGATGGCGCCAGTCACGCTGGCGCGGCGCCTAAATTCTGCCAACGTCCGCCGCGCGGCCGATGCCATCGAGTCGCTAAAAACAGCTCTGGGCCCTGACTCCGTTAGGTGTATCGAGGAGGCTCAAGCACGTGGGGAGATCCCGTCCGAACTGACCCCCGTCCGGACGGAATTCCTCATCGGCGCCAAACCCCGGAACCTCCCTCGGGGGCCGGCGCCTCACAACTTGAGCCGCCTCGGGGAAATCCCCTCCGTGCCTTTCAGTTCCGCGCGGAGGGGTTTCCTGTACGGGCTGCTCCTGCACACCCTCAACTTTGCCATCCTCGCCGGCCGTCCGGACACGCCATGGCGTACCATCTTGCCGTCCGGAGGAGGCGGGGGTCCCCGATGGAGGGCCCTCTACGCAGGGGTCCTCCCACTATTCATCGGGGACTTGGCCTGGAGGGTGGTGCACGGAGCAGTGCCGTGCAACAAATTTTTAAGCCGGTTCACGGACTCCCAGGCCGCCTGCAATTTCTGCGGTCTGGAGGAGTCCGTGTTCCATGTTTTTATTGAGTGCACGAGGTTGCAGCCCCTGTTCCATTATTTGAAGGGGCTGCTCCTGAAATTCTGGCTGCACTTCAGTCCCACCCTCCTGATCTTTGGGCACCCTGTGCGGAGGGGAGCGGGTAGGTCCGAAGGCCTCCTCGTAGGACTGCTCCTGGGCACGGCCAAGGGTGCCATCAGCCGGTCCAGGCAGCGGGCGGTCGAGGGGGTCGTTCAACCTGACTGCCTGCCTCTCTTCCGCTCTTACATCCGGTCCAGGGTGTCCTTGGAGATGGAGCACGCGGTGTCCACCGGTACGCTCGCGGCCTTCCGCGAGAGGTGGGCACCGGAGGGACTGGAGTGCATCATCACGCCCGGCAACCAAATTTTAATTTGATTTTACGTTTTAAAGTTTAATTTGTTTTAATTGCCGGTGCTTTTAGTGTCCCCTTCCCTTTTATAGGGGGCACTGGGGAAAAATTGTGATTTTAGTGCCCAAAAAAAAAACCAAAAAAAGAAAAACACAAAAAAAAAAAAAAAAAAAGGGGGGGGAAAAAAAGGGCCTTGTAAATGCCTGGAGTGTCACCCAGGTCGGGTGACACTCTTTAAAGTTTTATGTTTTCGCAGATAAACTCAAAAGAGTTTCAGGAACAAGGACCAATCGTGGAGCAGTAGAGGCGTGTCCTGCTCAGTTGGAGCTGTGAGCAGTGAGGGAAGCAGCAAGCAACTTGAGCTCCTGCCTGGAGAGCCCTGAGACCAGCCCAGGAATAGAAGGAAGGAAGGGGCTTCACCTTCAACTTTATCCAGAGGGAGAGGAGGAGAAAGCAGAAAACTTTCAACATCTTTTTCACATTTCTGCAAAGAGTTGGAGAGAGGGGGAAAAACCACAACAACCATCCAGTGTGGAAGGAGGGAGACTCTACATTCTACAGGTGGGTGTGGGTGCATTTCCCCAAACAGACTTTGTTGTATCGGTGGGGGGAGGAAAGAAGACCACTGAGGGCCGGAACATCGCGGGGGGTGTGTGTGTGTGTGGTAGTGTGTGTGGGGGCCGTGCTTACAACTGGGCCCCCCCCCACAATTGGAACCCCCCCCACCCCCCCCACATTTGCCTAGCCTGGGATAGCTGGAGCTACCAGGCTGAAGATTCTTTAATCACCCAATTGAAGATCGTTAGGAGTGCCTGGTGGCTCCAGCTACCCCAGGTGAAGACATCTTCTCCCCCCACCTGAAGACCACCTCAAAGACTTTTGTGTTTTGCCATCTGGGGAGTGCACCCACCCACAGCTGCGAGGAGAGACCTGCCCTCGCAGCCCCCCCCCCTTCCCACCCCCCTCTCTCTTTTCTCTGCTACTCTGTTTCTCCCCTCTCTCTCTGAGAACCCTTTCCTTCCAAATTTTAAAAAAAAAACAATTAAGACAACTGAGCAGAGGGAGCAAGGCCTCTCCCCAATTGTCAACGAGGGGAGAGGTGCCTCGTTAAGGGCTCCTCTGCTCAGTTAACATACGAGGCCATTAAAGACCATTAAGGCCTGTGACTTTGGGGTGGGTGTAGCCCTTAAAGGGACCCCGTGATGGCGACCCCATCCACGCCGGTGGCAGGGCCAGCAAGGACGTATGCGCAGGTGGCAACCGCTTCCACGGCCCCTCCTGCGCCACCCGCTGCCCTGCCACCATTTAGATTAATTACTAGAAAACACGGGGTCAAGAGCTACACTCACCCCACAATGAGCATCGAGGAGTGCGTGCGGGCGATGGCTGGGGTAGTCGGCCCCTCGGCCATTGTCGCAGCCTCCAAGATGTCTGGGAAGGCTGTTTTCTTCCTGGGGTCGGAGCGGGCGGTGTCCCTGGCCCTCGAAAAGGGGCTCACGGTGGGCGGGACGTTCCTGCCGGTGGATCCTCTCGAGGCCACCGCGCAGAGGGTCATCGTGTCGAACGTCCCGCCCTTTGTTCCCGCTGAGCTCCTCCTCCCTCACCTACAACAACTGGGGGAGGTAAGGTCAGGGATCAACCCCATACCGCTCGGCCTCAGGGAGAACAGCCTGCGCCACGTGTTCTCCTTCCGCCGCCAGCTCTTTGTCCGGCTGGCGCGGGAGGACATGACAGAAGGGCACTTTAATGTGGTGCACGAGGGGACTGCCTACCGCGTCTTCTGGACGTCGGACGGCGTGCGGTGCCATGCCTGCAGGGAGGTGGGGCATGTTCGTAAGAACTGCCCCGCCTCCAAGGCCGCCAAACCACCGAAGGCGGCCATGGCTGGCGCTGCCGCCACCCCTCCCCCTAGTTGCGTCCGCGTGCCGGGAGCCATGGGTGCGCGGGCATCGTCGGAGGCCTTTGTTTTCAGGGCCTCCGGCGGGGGGGAGGGAGAGCGTCCGACCGGAAAGAAGGCGCGGAAGAAGACAAAACATCAAGAGGCGGGTCCCCTCGGTGCGCCGGATAATTTGACCACCGCGCTCAGCCCAACCCCGTCACCGGCGAGCGCGGGGTGCCCTGAGCCCGTGCCTGAGCCCTTGAACAACACCACAGAGGGGCCCGGGCGCGGGCAAGAAAAGGAAAAGGGGGGGGCGGAGCGGGAGGCCTCGGCAGACATGGAGGTCTCCCTGACTCCGCGCGCCCCCAGGAACAAAAAGAGGCACCGCCCCAATGACGCGGAGGGGGAACAATATCCCTCCGCGGAGGAGTCGGTGCCCGCCGCGTGTACCGCGTCCCCCACCAGCGCCCCCAAATTGCGCTGCAGGCGCGAGGAGTCTTTCCCCGGGGAGGGTGAGACAGTTGAGGCTGCCCAGCCTCTGCCTCCCGGGGATGGAGTGGAAGATCTGCCTGTCGTGGGGGGCGTGGGGACCGCGGAGGAATGCGTAGCCGCCGGGCCGGGCGTCCCGGGGACTGAGGCGGGCGAGGCCGAAAAGGCCGAACCTGAGCCCGCCCAGCTATTATCCAACTTCCCCCGGGAGTCGCTCGACCCGGCAGAAAAACAATTAAATAATTATGACACTGTAGATGCTGGGCCGGGGGGTGGCAGCGGGGAGGGGGAGGAACACCCACCCTCGCCCCTTACTTTGGAGCTGGAGCACTTGGAGGGCCTGGGGATTTCCTATGGCCGGGTCTCTCCTTGTTCTCCGGTTCCTGGGGCGGAGGGGGAACCCCTTCCGCTGTCATTTCCCGACCCAGCACCATTTTTAAAAGAGCCCAGTGGGAACTCCTCTGCCGACGATCCTGGGGGTGGGATCGGGGCAGTGCCAGGGCCGGTTGGAGCGGCCGGTTCATTTGCCGTACCTTGTGCGGTCGATGGGCCGGCTGCTGGCGGCCACCTCCCGGAGGAGGACGGGGACTCGGTGGGGGACGCGGGTGAAGACCTAGAGACCACCGCCAGGGAGGCGGTGGATCTGCTCGCGGCCGCCGCTGAGGCCCTCCTCGTTCCTGCAAAGGAACTCCGGGACTTTTTGGCCCAGAGCCGGGGTCGCCGCGACCAAGCCCGACTGGCCCTGGAAAAATGGTCCGAGCCGGAGCTGATCAAGGGGTCCGTCCGCGCCGCCGTTAAAACCTTGGCCGCGGGCGGGCCCTTGACAAAGGAGCAGCACCTTGAGCTGCGCGAGCTCGAGGGACTCCTCGCTGGGCTGCGGAGGGAGCGGAGTTCAACAAAAGACTCCGCTCCCTCCCCCACAATAGGTTAAGGTAGAGGTTGCACTATGCTTTTGCCATGAAGATAACCATAGCCAGCCTCAACATCAACGGCGGCAGAGGGGCACGCCGTAGATTTGACAATTTTTCGCTCCTGCGGGAGGGGAAATATGCGGTGTGCTTCCTGCAAGAAACCCACACCGTTCCGGGAGACGAAGCCACGTGGCTCCTGGAATGGCAAGGAGAGGTCCGCATGAGCCACCTCACCGCCATTTCTAGTGGGGTGGCCATCTTGCTGGGCCCGCATTTTCAGCCGGAGATCTTGGGGGTCGAGGAGCCCGTGCCAGGCCGCTTGCTGCACGTAACGGTTCGCCTGGGGGACGTGCCGCTCCATCTCGTGAACGTGTACGCCCCTCATCCCGGCCCGCAGCAGACGCGCTTCTTTGAAGAGGTGTCCGCTCTTCTTGGCTCCGTCGACGTCGGCGACTGCATTGTCCTCGGGGGGGATTTTAACTGCACCCTCGAGGCGAGGGACCGCTCCGGTGCCCCGCAGTGCATGACGGCGATGGAGAAGTTGAGGGACCTGGTCGGGTCCTTCGACTTGGTGGACGTCTGGCGAAATCTCCACCCCGACTCCAGCGCCTTTACTTGGGTGAGGCCTGGAGTTGGATGGTCTAGAGTCGACCGCCTTTACGTGTCTCGGGCGTACGTTTCCTGCGTCCCGGCGGCCTCCATGCGGCCGGTGCCGTGTTCGGACCACCACCTGGTGTGGGCGGAGCTCGCTTCGCTCCGCGCGAGGACGGGGTCCGCGTACTGGCACTTTAACAACCGGCTGCTGGAGGACGTGCGGTTCCAGGACTCGTTCCGTCGATTCTGGTCCGACTGGAGAAGGAAGCAGGGGGGCTTCCCCTCCTTGAGGCTATGGTGGGACGTGGGCAAGGCTCACGTCCGCGTCTTCTGTCAAGAGTACGCGAGGGGGTCGACCAAGAGGCGGGCGGCCAGAGTCGGGCGCCTAGAAAAAGAGGTGCTCGACCTGGAAGCCCGTCTCGGTCAAGTCGTCCAGGACCCGGCCCTGCGGACGGTGTACGAAGCGAAGAAGGCCGCGCTGAAGGACCTGCAGCTCGTCGGGTCCCGAGGCGCGTTCGTGAGGTCGCGGATCCGGTTCCTGCGGGATCTGGACCGCGGCTCCCCCTTCTTCTACTCGCTGGAAAAAAGGCAGAGTGTCCGTAAGCAGCTCTTGACGCTGCTGGCCGACGACGGCTCTCTCGTCTCGGATCCGGAGGGCGTCAACAACAGGGTCCGTGAATATTACGGGGCTCTGTTCTCTCCGGATCCGTCCAGCGAGGAAGCGCGTAGAGTTTTGTGGGAGGACCTGCCGAAGGTCGGCCCGGAGGGCGCCGAAAATCTGGAAGCTCCGCTAAGCCTGGCGGAGCTGACCGGTGCCCTCGCCCGGCTCTCGAGGGGAAAATCCCCGGGGCTGGACGGGCTGACCGTGGAGTTCCACAGGGCGTTCTGGGACGTCCTGGGGAGCGACTACGCGCGGGTCCTGGGGGAAAGTCTGGCGACCGGGGAGATGCCCCTCTCTTGGCGCAGGGCAGTCATCGTCCTGCTGCCTAAGAAGGGCGATCTCCGCCTCCTTAAGAACTGGCGCCCGGTCTCCCTCCTCAGCACGGACTACAAAATTTTCGCCAGGGCGATGTCTGCTCGCCTTGGTGCCGTGCTGGACCACATGATCCACCCCGACCAGTCATACACGGTCCCGGGCCGGACAATCCACGATAACATCCATCTGGTCCGGGACCTCATCCATTGTTCCCAGGAGGCTGGTCTGTCGGTCGCCTTCCTATCCCTCGACCAAGAGAAGGCGTTCGACAGGGTGGATCACGACTATCTGCTCGGAACTCTGCGCGCTTTCGGGTTCGGGACGCATTTCGTCGCCCGGATCCGACTTTTGTACGCCGCCGCGGAGTGTCTGATTAAGGTTAACGGGTCCTTGACGGCGCCCCTTCGCTTTAGGAGAGGGGTGCGCCAGGGATGCCCCATGTCCGGCCAGTTATACGCCGTTTGCGTGGAGCCTTTCCTGCGCCTCTTGCGGACGAGGTTGACGGGACTGGCTCTGCAAGGGCCGGGCGTGGAGGTCGTCCTCTCGGCTTACGCCGATGACGTGCTCCTCGCGATAGAGGATCCCGCTGACCTGCGGAGGATGCGTGAGTGCCAGGAGATTTACTCGGCCGCGTCCTCCGCCAGGATCAACTGGGAGAAATGTTCCGGACTCCTGGTGGGTCAGTGGCGGGTGGACTCCCTGCCGGAGGAGCTCAGGCCTTTTGCCTGGAGCACGACCCATCTCCTCTATCTGGGAGTCTACCTTAGCCCCGACGAGGGAACCTGGCCGGCGAACTGGCAGGAGCTGGAGGCCAAGGTCGCCGCTCGCCTAGGGCGCTGGACAGGACTGCTCCGAGTGCTGTCCTACAGGGGTCGAGCGCTAGTCATAAACCAGCTGGTGGCCGCAATGCTGTGGTACCGGCTGATCACTTTGACCCCTCCCCCTGCGTTTGTCGCCAAGATACAGAAGAAGCTGGTGGACTTCTTCTGGAACAACAGGAAGCACTGGGTCTCTGCCGCGGTTTTGAGTCTCCCGCTTGAGGAGGGCGGTCAGTCGTTGGTGTGCGTCAGCGCCCAGCTCGCGACTTTCCGTCTTCAGACCCTGCAGAGATACCTTTACGTCGAGCCCCCTCCTAGGTGGTGCGCTCTGGCGAGGTATTTCTTCCGCCAGCAGCTCGACCTCAATTATGACACGCAGCTCCTGTTTGTGAACTTGGGGGGTGCCAGGACCGCCCTCCGGGAGCTGCCTGTCTTTTACAGGGAACTCATCTGGGTCTGGAACAAAGTCTCCACCAAGCGCAGCTCTCCGCCGGCTGGAGTGGCGGCCGTCCTGCAGGAACCGCTGCTCGGGAATCCGTACCTCCACGGCCGAGGCTTTATGTGGCGGTCGGAAGAGAGGGCTGTGGCTGGTGAGGTGACCAGGGTCAGGGACCTGCTCGATGGCGGAGGAGCGGGCTGGATGGCGCCAGTCACGCTGGCGCGGCGCCTAAATTCTGCCAACGTCCGCCACGCGGCCGATGCCATCGAGTCGCTAAAAACAGCTCTGGGCCCTGACTCGGTTAGGTGTATCGAGGAGGCTCAAGCATGTGGGGAGATCCCGTCCGAACTGACCCCCGTCCGGACGGAATTCCTCATCGGCGCCAAACCCCGGAACCTCCCTCGGGGGCCGGCGCCTCACAACTTGAGCCGCCTCGGGGAAATCCCCTCCGTGCCTTTCAGTTCCGCGCGGAGGGGTTTCCTGTACGGGCTGCTCCTGCACACCCTCAACTTTGCCATCCTCGCCGGCCGTCCGGACACGCCATGGCGTACCATCTTGCCGTCCGGAGGAGGCGGGGGTCCCCGATGGAGGGCACTCTACGCAGGGGTCCTCCCACTATTCATCGGGGACTTGGCCTGGAGGGTGGTGCACGGAGCAGTGCCGTGCAATAAATTTTTAAGCCGGTTCACGGACTCCCAGGCCGCCTGCAATTTCTGCGGTCTGGAGGAGTCCGTGTTCCATGTTTTTATTGAGTGTACAAGGTTGCAGCCCCTGTTCCATTATTTGAAGGGGCTGCTCCTGAAATTCTGGCTGCACTTCAGTCCCACACTCCTGATCTTTGGGCACCCTGAGCGGAGGGGAGCGGGTAGGTCCGAGGGCCTCCTCGTAGGACTGCTCCTGGGCACGGCCAAGGGTGCCATCAGCCGGTCCAGGCAGCGGGCGGTCGAGGGGGTCGTTCAACCTGACTGCCTGCCTCTCTTCCGCTCTTACATCCGGTCCAGGGTGTCCTTGGAGATGGAGCACGCGGTGTCCACCGGTACGCTCGCGGCCTTCCGCGAGAGGTGGGCACCGGAGGGACTGGAGTGCATCGTCACGCCCGGCAACCAAATTTTAATTTGATTTTACGTTTTTTAAGTTTAATTTGTTTTAATTGCCGGTGCTTTTAGTGTCCCCCTTCCCTTTTATAGGGGGCACTGGGGAAAATTGTGAATTTAGTGCCCAAAAAAAAAAAAAAGAAAAAAAAAAAAAAAAGGGGGGGAAAAAAAGGGGCCTTGTAAATGTCTGGAGTGTCACCCAGGTCGGGTGGCACCGTTTAATGTTTTTATGTTTTGCAGGTAAACTTAAAAGAGTTTCAAGCACAAGGACCAATTGGGGAGCAGTGGAGGCGTGTCCTGCTCAGTTGGAGCTGTGAGCAGTGAGTGGAGCTGCTAGCAACTTGAGCTCCTGCCTGGAGAGCCCTGAGACCAGCCCAGGAAGAGAAGGAAGGAAGGGGTTTCACCTTCAACTGTTATCCAGAGGGAGAGGAGGAGAACAGAAAACTTTAAACAACTTTACCATTCTGCAAGGAGTTGGAGAGAGGGGGAAAAGACCAACAACATCCAGTGTGGAAGGAGGGAGACTCTACATTCTACAGGTGGGTGTGGGTGCATTTCCCCAAACAGACTTTGTTGTATCGGTGGGGGGAGGAAAGAAGACCACTGAGGGCCGGAAGATCGCGGGGGGTGTGTGTGTGTGTGGTAGTGTGCGTGGGGGCCGTGCTTACAACTAGGCCCCTCCCCACAATTGGAACCCCCCCCACCCCCCACATTTGCCTAGCCTGGGATAGCTGGAGCTACCAGGCTGAAGATTGTTGTTTTTCTCAATCACCCAATTAAAGATCGTTAGGAGTGCCTGGTGGCTCCAGCTACCCCAGGTGAAGACATCTTCTCCCCCCACCTGAAGACCACCCCAAAGACTTTTGTGTTTTGCCATCTGGGGAGTGCACCCACCCACAGCTGCGAGGGGAGACCTGCCCTCGCAGTCCCCCGCCCCCCCTTCCCACCCCCCTCTCTCTTTCTCTGCTACTCTGTTTCTCCCCTCTCTCTCTGAGGCCTCTTCCTTCCAAATTTACAAAAAAAAAAACCAAACCAATTAAGACAACTGAGCAGAGGGAGCAAGGCCTCTCCCCAATTGCCAACTAGGGGAGAGGTACCTCGTTAAGAGCTCCTCTGCTTCAGTCTTTTAGATAAGAGGCCTAATTAAGACCATTAAGGCCTGTGACTTTGGGGTGGGTGTAGCCCTTAAAGGGACCCCGTGATGGCGACCCCATCCACGCCGGTGGCAGGGCCAGCAAGGACGTATGCGCAGGCGGTGTCTACATCCACGGCACCTCCTGCGCCACCTGCTGCCCTGCCACCATTCAAACTAATAACCAAAAAACACGGGGTCAAGAGCTACACTCACCCCACAATGAGCATCGAGGAGTGCGTGCGGGCGATGGCTGGGGTAGTCGGCCCCTCGGCCATTGTCGCAGCCTCCAAGATGTCTGGGAAGGCCGTGTTCTTCCTGGGGTCGGAGCGGGCGGTGTCCCTGGCCCTTGAAAAGGGGCTCACGGTGGGTGGGGCGTTCCTGCCGGTGGACCCTCTCGAGGCCACCGCGCAGAGGGTCATCGTGTCAAACGTCCCGCCCTTTGTTTCCGCTGAGCTCCTCCTCCCTCACCTACACCAACTGGGGGAGGTAAGGTCGGGGATCAACCCCATACCGCTCGGCCTCAGGGAGAACAGCCTGCGCCACGTGTTCTCCTTCCGCCGCCAGCTCTTTGTCCGGCTGGCGCGGGAGGACGTGACAGAAGGGCACTTTAATGTGGTGCACGAGGGGACTGCCTACCGCGTCTTCTGGACGTCGGACGGCGTGCGGTGCCATGCCTGCAGGGAGGTGGGGCACGTTCGCAAGAACTGCCCCGCCTCCAAGGCCGCCAAACCACCGAAGGCGGCCATAGCTGGCGCCGCCGCCACCCCTCCCCCTAGTTGCGTCCGCGTGCCGGGAGCCATGGGTGCGCGGGCATCGTCGGAGGCCTTTGTTTTCAGGGCCTCCGGCGGGGGGGAGGGAGAGCGTCCGAGCGGAAAGAAGGCGCGGAAGAAGGAGAAACATCTAGAGGCGGGTCCCCTCGGTGCGCCGGAAAGTCTGACCACCGCGCTCAGCCCAACCCAGTCACCGGCGAGCGCGGGGTGCCCCGAGCCCGTGCCCGGGCCCTTGAATAACACCACAGAGGGGCCCAGGCGCGGGCAAGAAAAGGAAAAGGGGGGGCGGAGCGGGAGGCCTCGGCAGACATGGAGGTCTCCCTGCCTCCGCGCACACCCAGGAACAAAAAGAGGCACCGCCCCAATGAGGCGGAGGGGGAACAACATCCCTCCGCGGAGGAGTCGGTGCCCGCCGCGTGTCCCGCGTCCCCAACCAGCGCCCCCAAATTGCGCTGCAGGCGCGAGGAGTCTTTCCCCGGGGAGGGTGAGGCAGTCGAGGCTGCCCAGCCGCTGCCTCCCGGGGATGGAGTGGAAGATCTGCCTGTCGTGGGGGGCGTGGGGCCAGTGGAAGAATGCGTAGCCGCCGGGCCGGGCGTCCCGGGGACTGAGGCGGGCGAGGCCGAAAAGGCCGAACCTGAGCCCGCCCAGCTATTACCCAACTTCCCCCGGGAGTCGCTCGACCCGGCAGAAACACAATATATTGATTTTAATGACACTGTAGATGCTGGGCCGGGGGGTGGCAGCGGGGAGGGGGAGGAACACCCACCCTCGCCCCTTACTTTGGAGCTGGAGCACTTGGAGGGCCTGGGGATTTCCTATGGCCGGGTCTCTCCTTGTTCTCCGGTTCCTGGGGCGGAGGGGGAACCCCTTCCGCTGTCATTTCCCGACCCAGCACCATTTTTAAAAGAGCCCAGTGGGGACTCCTCTGCCGCCGATCCTGGGGGTGGGATCGGGGCAGTGCCAGGGCCGGTTGGAGCGGCCGGTTCATTTGCCGTACCTTGTGCGGTCGATGGGCCGGCTGCTGGCGGCCACCTCCCGGAGGAGGACGGGGACTCGGTGGGGGACGCGGGTGAAGACCTAGAGACCACCGCCAGGGAGGCGGTGGATCTGCTCGCGGCCGCCGCTGAGGCCCTCCTCGTTCCTGCAAAGGAACTCCGGGACTTTTTGGCCCAGAGCCGGGGTCGCCGCGACCAAGCCCGACTGGCCCTGGAAAAATGGTCCGAGCCGGAGCTGATCAAGGGGTCCGTCCGCGCCGCCGTTAAAACCTTGGCCGCGGGCGGGCCCTTGACAAAGGAGCAGCACCTTGAGCTGCGCGAGCTCGAGGGACTCCTCGCTGGGCTGCGGAGGGAGCGGAGTTCAACAAAAGACTCCGCTCCCTCCCCCACAATAGGTTAAGGTAGAGGTTGCACTATGCTTTTGTCATGAAGATAACCATAGCCAGCCTCAACATCAACGGCGGCAGAGGGGCACGCCGTAGATTTGACAATTTTTCGCTCCTGCGGGAGGGGAAATATGCGGTGTGCTTCCTGCAAGAAACCCACACCGTTCCGGGAGACGAAGCCACGTGGCTCCTGGAATGGCAAGGAGAGGTCCGCATGAGCCACCTCACCGCCATTTCTAGTGGGGTGGCCATCTTGCTGGGCCCACATTTTCAGCCGGAGATCTTGGGGGTCGAGGAGCCCGTGCCAGGCCGCTTGCTGCACGTAACGGTTCGCCTGGGGGACGTGCCGCTCCATCTCGTGAACGTGTACGCCCCTCATCCCGGCCCGCAGCAAACGCGCTTCTTTGAAGAGGTGTCCGCTCTTCTTGGCTCCGTCGACGTCGGCGACTGCATTGTCCTCGGGGGGGATTTTAACTGCACCCTCGAGGCGAGGGACCGCTCCGGTGCCCCGCAGTGCATGACGGCGATGGAGAAGTTGAGGGACCTGGTCGGGTCCTTCGACTTGGTGGACGTCTGGCGAAATCTCCACCCCGACTCCAGCGCCTTTACTTGGGTGAGGCCTGGAGTTGGATGGTCTAGAGTCGACCGCCTTTACGTGTCTCGGGCGTACGTTTCCTGCGTCCCGGCGGCCTCCATGCGGCCGGTGCCGTGTTCGGACCACCACCTGGTGTGGGCGGAGCTCGCTTCGCTCCGCGCGAGGACGGGGTCCGCGTACTGGCACTTTAACAACCGGCTGCTGGAGGACGTGCGGTTCCAGGACTCGTTCCGTCGATTCTGGTCCGACTGGAGAAGGAAGCAGGGGGGCTTCCCCTCCTTGAGGCTATGGTGGGACGTGGGCAAGGCTCACGTCCGCGTCTTCTGTCAAGAGTACGCGAGGGGGTCGACCAAGAGGCGGGCGGCCAGAGTCGGGCGCCTAGAAAAAGAGGTGCTCGACCTGGAAGCCCGTCTCGGTCAAGTCGTCCAGGACCCGGCCCTGCGGACGGTGTACGAAGCGAAGAAGGCCGCGCTGAAGGACCTGCAGCTCGTCGGGTCCCGAGGCGCGTTCGTGAGGTCGCGGATCCGGTTCCTGCGGGATCTGGACCGCGGCTCCCCCTTCTTCTACTCGCTGGAAAAAAGGCAGAGTGTCCGTAAGCAGCTCTTGACGCTGCTGGCCGACGACGGCTCTCTCGTCTCGGATCCGGAGGGCGTCAACAACAGGGTCCGTGAATATTACGGGGCTCTGTTCTCTCCGGATCCGTCCAGCGAGGAAGCGCGTAGAGTTTTGTGGGAGGACCTGCCGAAGGTCAGCCCGGAGGGCGCCGAAAATCTGGAAGCTCCGCTAAGCCTGGCGGAGCTGACCGGTGCCCTCGCCCGGCTCTCGAGGGGAAAATCCCCGGGGCTGGACGGGCTGACCGTGGAGTTCCACAGGGCGTTCTGGGACGTCCTGGGGAGCGACTACGCGCGGGTCCTGGGGGAAAGTCTGGCGACCGGGGAGATGCCCCTCTCTTGGCGCAGGGCAGTCATCGTCCTGCTGCCTAAGAAGGGCGATCTCCGCCTCCTTAAGAACTGGCGCCCGGTCTCCCTCCTCAGCACGGACTACAAAATCTTCGCCAGGGCGATGTCTGCTCGCCTTGGTGCCGTGCTGGACCACATGATTCACCCCGACCAGTCATACACGGTCCCGGGCCGGACGATCCACGACAACATCCATCTGGTCCGGGACCTCATCCATTGCTCCCAGGAGGCTGGTCTGTCGGTCGCCTTCCTATCCCTCGACCAAGAGAAGGCGTTCGACAGGGTGGATCACGACTATCTGCTCGGAACTCTGCGCGCTTTCGGGTTCGGGACGCATTTCGTCGCCCGGATCCGACTTTTGTACGCCGCCGCGGAGTGTCTGATTAAGGTTAACGGGTCCTTGACGGCGCCCCTTCGCTTTAGGAGAGGGGTGCGCCAGGGATGCCCCATGTCCGGCCAGTTATACGCCGTTTGCGTGGAGCCTTTCCTGCGCCTCTTGCGGACGAGGTTGACGGGACTGGCTCTGCAAGGGCCGGGCGTGGAGGTCGTCCTCTCGGCTTACGCCGATGACGTGCTCCTCGCGGTAGAGGATCCCGCTGACCTGCGGAGGATGCGTGAGTGCCAGGAGATTTACTCGGCCGCGTCCTCCGCCAGGATCAACTGGGAGAAATGTTCCGGACTCCTGGTGGGTCAGTGGCGGGTGGACTCCCTGCCGGAGGAGCTCAGGCCTTTTGCCTGGAGCACGACCCATCTCCTCTATCTGGGAGTCTACCTTAGCCCCGACGAGGAAGCCTGGCCGGCGAACTGGCAGGAGCTGGAGGCCAAGGTCGCCGCTCGCCTAGGGCGCTGGACAGGACTGCTCCGAGTGCTGTCCTACAGGGGTCGAGCGCTAGTCATAAACCAGCTGGTGGCCGCAATGCTGTGGTACCGGCTGGTCACTTTGACCCCTCCCCCTGCGTTTGTCGCCAAGATACAGAAGAAGCTGGTGGACTTCTTCTGGAACAACAGGAAGCACTGGGTCTCTGCCGCGGTCTTGAGTCTCCCGCTTGAGGAGGGCGGTCAGTCGTTGGTGTGCGTCAGCGCCCAGCTCGCGACTTTCCGTCTTCAGACCCTGCAGAGATACCTTTACGTCGAGCCCCCTCCTAGGTGGTGTGCTCTGGCGAGGTATTTCTTCCGCCAGCAGCGCGACCTCAATTATGACACGCAGCTCCTGTTTGTGAACTTGGGGGGTGCCAGGACCGCCTTCCGGGAGCTGCCTGTCTTTTACAGGGAACTCATCAGGGTCTGGAACAAAGTCTCCACCAAGCGCAGCTCTCCGCCGGCTGGAGTGGCGGCCGTCCTGCAGGAACCGCTGCTCGGGAATCCGTACCTCCACGGCCGAGGCTTCATGTGGCGGTCGGAAGAGAGGGCTGTGGCTGGTGAGGTGACCAGGGTCAGGGACCTGCTCGATGGCGGAGGAGCGGGCTGGATGGCGCCAGTCACGCTGGCGCGGCGCCTAAATTCTGCCAACGTCCGCCGCGCGGCCGATGCCATCGAGTCGCTAAAAACAGCTCTGGGCCCTGACTCCGTTAGGTGTATCGAGGAGGCTCAAGCACGTGGGGAGATCCCGTCCGAACTGACCCCCGTCCGGACGGAATTCCTCATCGGCGCCAAACCCCGGAACCTCCCTCGGGGGCCGGCGCCTCACAACTTGAGCCGCCTCGGGGAAATCCCCTCCGTGCCTTTCAGTTCCGCGCGGAGGGGTTTCCTGTACGGGCTGCTCCTGCACACCCTCAACTTTGCCATCCTCGCCGGCCGTCCGGACACGCCATGGCGTACCATCTTGCCGTCCGGAGGAGGCGGGGGTCCCCGATGGAGGGCACTCTACGCAGGGGTCCTCCCACTATTCATCGGGGACTTGGCCTGGAGGGTGGTGCACGGAGCAGTGCCGTGCAACAAATTTTTAAGCCGGTTCACGGACTCCCAAGCCGCCTGCAATTTCTGCGGTCTGGAGGAGTCCGTGTTCCATGTTTTTATTGAATGCACGAGGTTGCAGCCCCTGTTCCACTATTTGAAGGGGCTGCTCCTGAAATTCTGGCTGCACTTCAGTCCCACTCTCCTGATCTTTGGGCACCCTGTGCGGAGGGGAGCGGGTAGGTCCGAGGGCCTCCTCGTAGGACTGCTCCTGGGCACGGCCAAGGGTGCCATCAGCCGGTCCAGGCAGCGGGCGGTCGAGGGGGTCGTTCAACCTGACTGCCTGCCTCTCTTCCGCTCTTACATCCGATCCAGGGTGTCCTTGGAGATGGAGCACGCGGTGTCCACCGGTACGCTCGCGGCCTTCCGCGAGAGGTGGGCACCGGAGGGACTGGAGTGCATCATCACGCCCGGCAACCAAATTTTAATTTGATTTTACGTTTTAAAGTTTAATTTGTTTTAATTGCCGGTGTTTTTAGTGTCCCCCTCTCCTTTTATAGGGGGCACTGGAAAAATTTGATTTTAGCGCCCCAAAAAAAAAAAAAAAACAAAAACCAAAAAAAAAGGGGCTTGAAAATGTCTGCTGTGTCACCCAGGTCGGGTGGCACAGTTTAATGTTGTTTATGTTTTGCAGGTAGACTCCTAAAAGAGTTTCAGGAACAAGGACCAATCGTGGAGCAGTAGAGGCGTGTCCTGCTCAGTTGGAGCTGTGAGCAGTGAGAGAGGCAGCTATCAACTTGAGCTCCTGCCTGGAGAGCCCTGAGACCAGCCCAGGAGGAGAAGGAAGGAAGGGGCTTCACTACCACTTTTACCCAGAGGGAGAGGAGGAAAAAGCAGAAAACTTTAAACAACCTTACCATTTCTGCAAGGAGTTGGAGAGAGGGGGAAAAGACCAACAACAAACCAGTGTGGAAGGAGGGAGACTCTACATTCTACAGGTGGGTGTGGGTGCATTTCCCCAAACAGACTTTGTTGTATCGGTGGGGGGAGGAAAGAAGACCACTGAGGGCCGGAACATCGCGGGGGGTGTGTGTGTGTGTGGTAGTGTGTGTGGGGGCCTTGCTTACAACTAGGCCCCCCCCACAATTGGAACCCCCCCCACCCCCCCCCACATTTGCCTAGCCTGGGATAGCTGGAGCTACCAGGCTGAAGATTGTTGTTTTTCTTAATCACCCAATTAAAGATCGTTAGGAGTGCCTGGTGGCTCCAGCTACCCCAGGTGAAGACATCTTCTCCCCCCACCTGAAGACCACCTCAAAGACTTTTGTGTTTTGCCATCTGGGGAGTGCACCCACCCACAGCTGCGAGGAGAGACCTGCCCTCGCAGCCCCCCCCCCTTCCCACCCCCCTCTCTCCTCTCTCTTTTCTCTGCTACTCTGTTTCTCCCCTCTCTCTCTGAGAACCCTTTCCTTCCAAATTTGCAAAAAAAAAAACCCAATTAAGACAACTGAGCAGAGGGAGCAAGGCCTCTCCCCAATTGTCAACGAGGGGAGAGGTGCCTCGTTAAGGGCTCCTCTGCTCAGTTAAATACACGAGGCCATTAAAGACCATTAAGGCCTGTGACTTTGGGGTGGGTGTAGCCCTTAAAGGGACCCCGTGATGGCGACCCCATCCACGCCGGTGGCAGGGCCAGCAAGGACGTATGCGCAGGTGGCAACCGCTTCCACGGCCCCTCCTGCGCCACCCGCTGCCCTGCCACCATTTACACTTATAACAAACAAACACGGGGTCAAGAGCTACACTCACCCCACAATGAGCATCGAGGAGTGCGTGCGGGCGATGGCTGGGGTAGTCGGCCCCTCGGCCATTGTCGCAGCCTCCAAGATGTCTGGGAAGGCTGTTTTCTTCCTGGGGTCGGAGCGGGCGGTGTCCCTGGCCCTCGAAAAGGGGCTCACGGTGGGCGGGACGTTCCTGCCGGTGGATCCTCTCGAGGCCACCGCGCAGAGGGTCATCGTGTCGAACGTCCCGCCCTTTGTTCCCGCTGGGCTCCTCCTCCCTCACCTACAACAACTGGGGGAGGTAAGGTCAGGGATCAACCCCATACCGCTCGGCCTCAGGGAGAACAGCCTGCGCCACGTGTTCTCCTTCCGCCGCCAGCTCTTTGTCCGGCTGGCGCGGGAGGACATGACAGAAGGGCACTTTAATGTGGTGCACGAGGGGACTGCCTACCGCGTCTTCTGGACGTCGGACGGCGTGCGGTGCCATGCCTGCAGGGAGGTGGGGCATGTTCGTAAGAACTGCCCCGCCTCCAAGGCCGCCAAACCACCGAAGGCGGCCAAGGCTGGCGCTGCCGCCACCCCTCCCCCTAGTTGCGTCCGCGTGCCGGGAGCCATGGGTGCGCGGGCATCGTCGGAGGCCTTTGTTTTCAGGGCCTCCGGCGGGGGGGAGGGAGAGCGTCCGACCGGAAAGAAGGCGCGGAAGAAGACAAAACATCAAGAGGCGGGTCCCCTCGGTGCGCCGGATAATTTGACCACCGCGCTCAGCCCAACCCCGTCACCGGCGAGCGCGGGGTGCCCCGAGCCCGTGCCCGAGCCCTTGAACAACACCACAGAGGGGCCCGGGCGCGGGCAAGAAAAGGAAAAGGGGGGGGCGGAGCGGGAGGCCTCGGCAGACATGGAGGTCTCCCTGACTCCGCGCGCCCCCAGGAACAAAAAGAGGCACCGCCCCAATGACGCGGAGGGGGAACAACATCCCTCCGCGGAGGAGTCGGTGCCCGCCGCGTGTCCCGCGTCCCCCACCAGCGCCCCCAAATTGCGCTGCAGGCGCGAGGAGTCTTTCCCCGGGGAGGGTGAGACAGTCGAGGCTGCCCAGCCTCTGCCTCCCGGGGATGGAGTGGAAGATCTGCCTGTCGTGGGGGGCGTGGGGACCGCGGAGGAATGCGTAGCCGCCGGGTCGAGCGTCCCGGGGACCGAGGCGGGCGAGGCCGAAAAGGCCGAACCTGAGCCCGCCCAGCTATTACCCAACTTCCCCCGGGAGTCGCTCGACCCGGCAGAGAATGAAACAATTGATTTTAATGATACTGTAGATGCTGGGCCGGGGGGTGGCAGTGGGGAGGGGGAGGAACACCCACCCTCGCCCCTTACTTTGGAGCTGGAGCACTTGGAGGGCCTGGGGATTTCCTATGGCCGGGTCTCTCCTTGTTCCCCGGTTCCTGGGACGGAGGGGGAACCCCTTCCGCTGTCATTTCCCGACCCAGCACCATTTTTAAAAGAGCCCAGTGGGGACTCCTCTGCCGACGATCCTGGGGGTGGGATCGGGGCAGTGCCAGGGCCGGTTGGAGCGGCCGGTTCATTTGCCGTACCTTGTGCGGTCGATGGGCCGGCTGCTGGCGGCCACCTCCCGGAGGAGGACGGGGACTCGGTGGGGGACGCGGGTGAAGACCTAGAGACCACCGCCAGGGAGGCGGTGGATCTGCTCGCGGCCGCCGCTGAGGCCCTCCTCGTTCCTGCAAAGGAACTCCGGGACTTTTTGGCCCAGAGCCGGGGTCGCCGCGACCAAGCCCGACTGGCCCTGGAAAAATGGTCCGAGCCGGAGCTGATCAAGGGGTCCGTCCGCGCCGCCGTTAAAACCTTGGCCGCGGGCGGGCCCTTGACAAAGGAGCAGCACCTTGAGCTGCGCGAGCTCGAGGGACTCCTCGCTGGGCTGCGGAGGGAGCGGAGTTCAACAAAAGACTCCGCTCCCTCCCCCACAATAGGTTAAGGTAGAGGTTGCACTATGCTTTTGTCATGAAGATAACCATAGCCAGCCTCAACATCAACGGCGGCAGAGGGGCACGCCGTAGATTTGACAATTTTTCGCTCCTGCGGGAGGGGAAATATGCGGTGTGCTTCCTGCAAGAAACCCACACCGTTCCGGGAGACGAAGCCACGTGGCTCCTGGAATGGCAAGGAGAGGTCCGCATGAGCCACCTCACCGCCATTTCTAGTGGGGTGGCCATCTTGCTGGGCCCGCATTTTCAGCCGGAGATCTTGGGGGTCGAGGAGCCCGTGCCAGGCCGCTTGCTGCACGTAACGGTTCGCCTGGGGGACGTGCCGCTCCATCTCGTGAACGTGTACGCCCCTCATCCCGGCCCGCAGCAAACGCGCTTCTTTGAAGAGGTGTCCGCTCTTCTTGGCTCCGTCGACGTCGGCGACTGCATTGTCCTCGGGGGGGATTTTAACTGCACCCTCGAGGCGAGGGACCGCTCCGGTGCCCCGCAGTGCATGACGGCGATGGAGAAGTTGAGGGACCTGGTCGGGTCCTTCGACTTGGTGGACGTCTGGCGAAATCTCCACCCCGACTCCAGCGCCTTTACTTGGGTGAGGCCTGGAGTTGGATGGTCTAGAGTCGACCGCCTTTACGTGTCTCGGGCGTACGTTTCCTGCGTCCCGGCGGCCTCCATGCGGCCGGTGCCGTGTTCGGAGGACGGGGTCCGCGTACTGGCACTTTAACAACCGGCTGCTGGAGGACGTGCGGTTCCAGGACTCGTTCCGTCGATTCTGGTCCGACTGGAGAAGGAAGCAGGGGGGCTTCCCCTCCTTGAGGCTATGGTGGGACGTGGGCAAGGCTCACGTCCGCGTCTTCTGTCAAGAGTACGCGAGGGGGTCGACCAAGAGGCGGGCGGCCAGAGTCGGGCGCCTAGAAAAAGAGGTGCTCGACCTGGAAGCCCGTCTCGGTCAAGTCGTCCAGGACCCGGCCCTGCGGACGGTGTACGAAGCGAAGAAGGCCGCGCTGAAGGACCTGCAGCTCGTCGGGTCCCGAGGCGCGTTCGTGAGGTCGCGGATCCGGTTCCTGCGGGATCTGGACCGCGGCTCCCCCTTCTTCTACTCGCTGGAAAAAAGGCAGAGTGTCCGTAAGCAGCTCTTGACGCTGCTGGCCGACGACGGCTCTCTCGTCTCGGATCCGGAGGGCGTCAACAACAGGGTCCGTGAATATTACGGGGCTCTGTTCTCTCCGGATCCGTCCAGCGAGGAAGCGCGTAGAGTTTTGTGGGAGGACCTGCCGAAGGTCAGCCCGGAGGGCGCCGAAAATCTGGAAGCTCCGCTAAGCCTGGCGGAGCTGACCGGTGCCCTCGCCCGGCTCTCGAGGGGAAAATCCCCGGGGCTGGACGGGCTGACCGTGGAGTTCCACAGGGCGTTCTGGGACGTCCTGGGGAGCGACTACGCGCGGGTCCTGGGGGAAAGTCTGGCGACCGGGGAGATGCCCCTCTCTTGGCGCAGGGCAGTCATCGTCCTGCTGCCTAAGAAGGGCGATCTCCGCCTCCTTAAGAACTGGCGCCCGGTCTCCCTCCTCAGCACGGACTACAAAATCTTCGCCAGGGCGATGTCTGCTCGCCTTGGTGCCGTGCTGGACCACATGATCCACCCCGACCAGTCCTACACGGTCCCGGGCCGGACAATCCACGACAACATCCATCTGGTCCGGGACCTCATCCATTGCTCCCAGGAGGCTGGTCTGTCGGTCGCCTTCCTATCCCTCGACCAAGAGAAGGCGTTCGACAGGGTGGATCACGACTATCTGCTCGGAACTCTGCGCGCTTTCGGGTTCGGGACGCATTTCGTCGCCCGGATCCGACTTTTGTACGCCGCCGCGGAGTGTCTGATTAAGGTTAACGGGTCCTTGACGGCGCCCCTTCGCTTTAGGAGAGGGGTGCGCCAGGGATGCCCCATGTCCGGCCAGTTATACGCCGTTTGCGTGGAGCCTTTCCTGCGCCTCTTGCGGACGAGGTTGACGGGACTGGCTCTGCAAGGGCCGGGCGTGGAGGTCGTCCTCTCGGCTTACGCCGATGACGTGCTCCTCGCGGTAGAGGATCCCGCTGACCTGCGGAGGATGCGTGAGTGCCAGGAGATTTACTCGGCCGCGTCCTCCGCCAGGATCAACTGGGAGAAATGTTCCGGACTCCTGGTGGGTCAGTGGCGGGTGGACTCCCTGCCGGAGGAGCTCAGGCCTTTTGCCTGGAGCACGACCCATCTCCTCTATCTGGGAGTCTACCTTAGCCCCGACGAGGAAGCCTGGCCGGCGAACTGGCAGGAGCTGGAGGCCAAGGTCGCCGCTCGCCTAGGGCGCTGGACAGGACTGCTCCGAGTGCTGTCCTACAGGGGTCGAGCGCTAGTCATAAACCAGCTGGTGGCCGCAATGCTGTGGTACCGGCTGGTCACTTTGACCCCTCCCCCTGCGTTTGTCGCCAAGATACAGAAGAAGCTGGTGGACTTCTTCTGGAACAACAGGAAGCACTGGGTCTCTGTCGCGGTCTTGAGTCTCCCGCTTGAGGAGGGCGGTCAGTCGTTGGTGTGCGTCAGCGCCCAGCTCGCGACTTTCCGTCTTCAGACCCTGCAGAGATACCTTTACGTCGAGCCCCCTCCTAGGTGGTGTGCTCTGGCGAGGTATTTCTTCCGCCAGCAGCTCGACCTCAATTATGACACGCAGCTCCTGTTTGTGAACTTGGGGGCTGCCAGGACCGCCCTCCGGGAGCTGCCTGTCTTTTACAGGGAACTCATCAGGGTCTGGAACAAAGTCTCCACCAAGCGCAGCTCTCCACCGGCTGGAGTGGCGGCCGTCCTGCAGGAGCCGCTGCTCGGGAATCCGTACCTCCACGGCCGAGGTTTTATGTGGCGGTCGGAAGAGAGGGCTGTGGCTGGTGAGGTGACCAGGGTCAGGGACCTGCTCGATGGCGGAGGAGCGGGCTGGATGGCGCCAGTCACGCTGGCGCGGCGCCTAAATTCTGCCAACGTCCGCCGCGCGGCCGATGCCATCGAGTCGCTAAAAACAGCTCTGGGCCCTGACTCCGTTAGGTGTATCGAGGAGGCTCAAGCACGTGGGGAGATTCCGTCCGAACTGACCCCCGTCCGGACGGAATTCCTCATCGGCGCCAAACCCCGGAACCTCCCTCGGGGGCCGGCGCCTCACAACTTGAGCCGCCTCGGGGAAATCCCCTCCGTGCCTTTCAGTTCCGCGCGGAGGGGTTTCCTGTACGGGCTGCTCCTGCACACCCTCAACTTTGCCATCCTCGCCGGCCGTCCGGACACGCCATGGCGTACCATCTTGCCGTCCGGAGGAGGCGGGGGTCCCCGATGGAGGGCACTCTACGCAGGGGTCCTCCCACTATTCATCGGGGACTTGGCCTGGAGGGTGGTGCACGGAGCAGTGCCGTGCAATAAATTTTTAAGCCGGTTCACGGACTCCCAGGCCGCCTGCAATTTCTGCGGTCTGGAGGAGTCCGTGTTCCATGTTTTTATTGAATGCACGAGGTTGCAGCCCCTGTTCCACTATTTGAAGGGGCTGCTCCTGAAATTCTGGCTGCACTTCAGTCCCACTCTCCTGATCTTTGGGCACCCTGTGCGGAGGGGAGCGGGTAGGTCCGAAGGCCTCCTCGTAGGACTGCTCCTGGGCACGGCCAAGGGTGCCATCAGCCGGTCCAGGCAGCGGGCGGTCGAGGGGGTCGTTCAACCTGACTGCCTGCCTCTCTTCCGCTCTTACATCCGGTCCAGGGTGTCCTTGGAGATGGAGCACGCGGTGTCCACCGGTACGCTCGCGGCCTTCCGCGAGAGGTGGGCACCGGAGGGACTGGAGTGCATCATCACGCCCGGCAACCAAATTTTAATTTGATTTTACGTTTTAAAGTTAATTTGTTTTAATTGCCGGTGCTTTTAGTGTCCCCTTCCCTTTTATAGGGGGCACTGGGGAAAAATTGTGATTTTAGTGCCCAAAAAAAAAAACAAAAAAAAAAAGAAAAAACACAAAAAAAAAAACACAAAAAAGGGGGAAAAAAAAAAAAGGGCCTTGTAAATGTCTGGAGTGTCACCCAGGTCGGGTGGCACCGTTTAATGTTTTATGTTTTCACAGATAAACTCAAAAGAGTTTCATGCACAAGGGACCAATCGTGAAGCAGTAGAGGCGTGTCCTGCTCAGTTGGAGCTGTGAGCAGTGAGGGAAGCTGCTAGCAACTTGAGCTCCTGCCTGGGGAGCCCTGAGACCAGCCCAGGAAGAGAAGGAAGGAAGGGGCTTCACCTTCAAACTTCTATCCAGAGGGAGAGGAGGAGAAAGCAGAAAACATTTCAACAACTTTTCCATTTCTGCAAGGAGTTGGAGAGAGGGGGAAAAGACAAACAACATCCAGTGTGGAAGGAGGGAGACTCAACATTTCTACAGGTGGGTGTGGGTGCATTTCCCCAAACAGACTTTGTTGTATCGGTGGGGGGAGGAAAGAAGACCACTGAGGGCCGGAACATCGCGGGGGGTGTGTGTGTGTGTGTGGTAGTGTGCGTGGGGGCTGTGCTTACAACTGGGCCCCCCCCACAATTGGAACCCCCCCCACCCCCCCCACATTTGCCTAGCCTGGGATAGCTGGAGCTACCAGGCTGAAGAGTCATTAATCACCCTATTGAGGATCGTTGGGAGTGCCTGGTGGCTCCAGCTACCCCAGGTGAAGACATCTTCTCCCCCCACCTGAAGACCACCCCAAAGACTTTTGTGTTTTGCCATCTGGGGAGTGCACCCACCCACAGCTGCGAGGGGAGACCTGCCCTCGCAGCCCCCCCCCCTTCCCACCCCCCTCTCTCTTTCTCCGTTACCCTCTGTTTCTCCCCTCTCTCTCTGAGAACCCTTTCCTTCCAAATTAATAAAAAAAACCCAATTAAGACAACTGAGCAGAGGGAGCAAGGCCTCTCCCCAATTGTCAACGAGGGGAGAGGTGCCTCGTTAAGGGCTCCTCTGCTCAGTTAACATAAGAGGCCATTAAAGACCATTAAGGCCTGTGACTTTGGGGTGGGTGTAGCCCTTAAAGGGACCCTGTGATGGCGACCCCATCCACGCCGGTGGCAGGGCCAGCAAGGACGTATGCGCAGGCGGTGTCCACATCCACGGCACCTCCTGCGCCACCCGCTGCCCTGCCACCGTTCAGACTTATAACCAGGAAACACGGGGTCAAGAGCTACACTCACCCCACAATGAGCATTGAGGAGTGCGTGCGGGCGATGGCTGGGGTAGTCGGCCCCTCGGCCATTGTCGCAGCCTCCAAGATGTCTGGGAAGGCCGTGTTCTTCCTGGGGTCGGAGCGGGCGGTGTCCCTGGCCCTTGAAAAGGGGCTCACGGTGGGCGGGACGTTCCTGCCGGTGGACCCTCTCGAGGCCACCGCGCAGAGGGTCATCATTTCAAACGTCCCGCCCTTTGTTTCCGCTGAGCTCCTCCTCCCTCACCTACACCAACTGGGGGAGGTAAGGTCGGGGATCAACCCCATACCGCTCGGCCTCAGGGAGAGCAGCCTGCGCCACGTGTTCTCCTTCCGCCGCCAGCTCTTTGTCCGGCTGGCGCGGGAGGACACGACGGAGGGAGATTTTAATGTGGTGCACGAGGGGACTGCCTACCGCGTCTTCTGGACGTCGGACGGCGTGCGGTGCCATGCCTGCAGGGAGGTGGGGCATGTTCGCAAGAACTGCCCCGCCTCCAAGGCCGCCAAACCACCGAAGGCGGCCAAGGCTGGCGCTGCCGCCACCCCTCCCCCTAGTTGCGTCCGCGTGCCGGGAGCCATGGGTGCGCGGGCATCGTCGGAGGCCTTTGTTTTCAGGGCCTCCGGCGGGGGGGAGGGAGAGCGTCCGACCGGAAAGAAGGCGCGGAAGAAGGAGAAACATCTAGAGGCGGGTCCCCTCGGTGCGCCGGAAAGTCTGACCACCGCGCTCAGCCCAACCCAGTCACCGGCGAGCGCGGGGTGCCCCGAGCCCGTGCCCGGGCCCTTGAACAACACCACAGAGGGGCCCAGGCGCGGGCAAGAAAAGGAAAAGGGGGGGGCGGAGCGGGAGGCCTCGGCAGACATGGAGGTCTCCCTGACTCCGCGCGCCCCCAGGAACAAAAAGAGGCACCGCCCCAATGACGCGGAGGGGGAACAACATCCCTCCGCGGAGGAGTCGGTGCCCGCCGCGTGTACCGCGTCCCCCACCAGCGCCCCCAAATTGCGCTGCAGGCGCGAGGAGTCTTTCCCCGGGGAGGGTGAGACAGTTGAGGCTGCCCAGCCTCTGCCTCCCGGGGATGGAGTGGAAGATCTGCCTGTCGTGGGGGGCGTGGGGACCGCGGAGGAATGCGTAGCCGCCGGGCCGGGCGTCCCGGGGACTGAGGCGGGCGAGGCCGAAAAGGCCGAACCTGAGCCCGCCCAGCTATTACCCAACTTCCCCCGGGAGTCGCTCGACCCGGCAGAAAAACAATTAAATAATTATGACACTGTAGATGCTGGGCCGGGGGGTGGCAGCGGGGAGGGGGAGGAACACCCACCCTCGCCCCTTACTTTGGAGCTGGAGCACTTGGAGGGCCTGGGGATTTCCTATGGCCGGGTCTCTCCTTGTTCTCCGGTTCCTGGGGCGGAGGGGGAACCCCTTCCGCTGTCATTTCCCGACCCAGCACCATTTTTAAAAGAGCCCAGTGGGGACTCCTCTGCCGACGATCCTGGGGGTGGGATCGGGGCAGTGCCAGGGCCGGTTGGAGCGGCCGGTTCATTTGCCGTACCTTGTGCGGTCGATGGGCCGGCTGCTGGCGGCCACCTCCCGGAGGAGGACGGGGACTCGGTGGGGGACGCGGGTGAAGACCTAGAGACCACCGCCAGGGAGGCGGTGGATCTGCTCGCGGCCGCCGCTGAGGCCCTCCTCGTTCCTGCAAAGGAACTCCGGGACTTTTTGGCCCAGAGCCGGGGTCGCCGCGACCAAGCCCGACTGGCCCTGGAAAAATGGTCCGAGCCGGAGCTGATCAAGGGGTCCGTCCGCGCCGCCGTTAAAACCTTGGCCGCGGGCGGGCCCTTGACAAAGGAGCAGCACCTTGAGCTGCGCGAGCTCGAGGGACTCCTCGCTGGGCTGCGGAGGGAGCGGAGTTCAACAAAAGACTCCGCTCCCTCCCCCACAATAGGTTAAGGTAGAGGTTGCACTATGCTTTTGTCATGAAGATAACCATAGCCAGCCTCAACATCAACGGCGGCAGAGGGGCACGCCGTAGATTTGACAATTTTTCGCTCCTGCGGGAGGGGAAATATGCGGTGTGCTTCCTGCAAGAAACCCACACCGTTCCGGGAGACGAAGCCACGTGGCTCCTGGAATGGCAAGGAGAGGTCCGCATGAGCCACCTCACCGCCATTTCTAGTGGGGTGGCCATCTTGCTGGGCCCGCATTTTCAGCCGGAGATCTTGAGGGTCGAGGAGCCCGTGCCAGGCCGCTTGCTGCACGTAACGGTTCGCCTGGGGGACGTGCCGCTCCATCTCGTGAACGTGTACGCCCCTCATCCCGGCCCGCAGCAAACGCGCTTCTTTGAAGAGGTGTCCGCTCTTCTTGGCTCCGTCGACGTCGGCGACTGCATTGTCCTCGGGGGGGATTTTAACTGCACCCTCGAGGCGAGGGACCGCTCCGGTGCCCCGCAGTGCATGACGGCGATGGAGAAGTTGAGGGACCTGGTCGGGTCCTTCGACTTGGTGGACGTCTGGCGAAATCTCCACCCCGACTCCAGCGCCTTTACTTGGGTGAGGCCTGGAGTTGGATGGTCTAGAGTCGACCGCCTTTACGTGTCTCGGGCGTACGTTTCCTGCGTCCCGGCGGCCTCCATGCGGCCGGTGCCGTGTTCGGACCACCACCTGGTGTGGGCGGAGCTCGCTTCGCTCCGCGCGAGGACGGGGTCCGCGTACTGGCACTTTAACAACCGGCTGCTGGAGGACGTGCGGTTCCAGGACTCGTTCCGTCGATTCTGGTCCGACTGGAGAAGGAAGCAGGGGGGCTTCCCCTCCTTGAGGCTATGGTGGGACGTGGGCAAGGCTCACGTCCGCGTCTTCTGTCAAGAGTACGCGAGGGGGTCGACCAAGAGGCGGGCGGCCAGAGTCGGGCGCCTAGAAAAAGAGGTGCTCGACCTGGAAGCCCGTCTCGGTCAAGTCGTCCAGGACCCGGCCCTGCGGACGGTGTACGAAGCGAAGAAGGCCGCGCTGAAGGACCTGCAGCTCGTCGGGTCCCGAGGCGCGTTCGTGAGGTCGCGGATCCGGTTCCTACGGGATCTGGACCGCGGCTCCCCCTTCTTCTACTCGCTGGAAAAAAGGCAGAGTGTCCGTAAGCAGCTCTTGACGCTGCTGGCCGACGACGGCTCTCTCGTCTCGGATCCGGAGGGCGTCAACAACAGGGTCCGTGAATATTACGGGGCTCTGTTCTCTCCGGATCCGTCCAGCGAGGAAGCGCGTAGAGTTTTGTGGGAGGACCTGCCGAAGGTCGGCCCGGAGGGCGCCGAAAATCTGGAAGCTCCGCTAAGCCTGGCGGAGCTGACCGGTGCCCTCGCCCGGCTCTCGAGGGGAAAATCCCCGGGGCTGGACGGGCTGACCGTGGAGTTCCACAGGGCGTTCTGGGACGTCCTGGGGGGCGACTACGCGCGGGTCCTGGGGGAAAGTCTGGCGACCGGGGAGATGCCCCTCTCTTGGCGCAGGGCAGTCATCGTCCTGCTGCCTAAGAAGGGCGATCTCCGCCTCCTTAAGAACTGGCGCCCGGTCTCCCTCCTCAGCACGGACTACAAAATCTTCGCCAGGGCGATGTCTGCTCGCCTTGGTGCCGTGCTGGACCACATGATCCACCCCGACCAGTCATACACGGTCCCGGGCCGGACAATCCACGACAACATCCATCTGGTCCGGGACCTCATCCATTGCTCCCAGGAGGCTGGTCTGTCGGTCGCCTTCCTATCCCTCGACCAAGAGAAGGCGTTCGACAGGGTGGATCACGACTATCTGCTCGGAACTCTGCGCGCTTTCGGGTTCGGGACGCATTTCGTCGCCCGGATCCGACTTTTGTACGCCGCCGCGGAGTGTCTGATTAAGGTTAACGGGTCCTTGACGGCGCCCCTTCGCTTTAGGAGAGGGGTACGCCAGGGATGCCCCATGTCCGGCCAGTTATACGCCGTTTGCGTGGAGCCTTTCCTGCGCCTCTTGCGGACGAGGTTGACGGGACTGGCTCTGCAAGGGCCGGGCGTGGAGGTCGTCCTCTCGGCTTACGCCGATGACGTGCTCCTCGCGGTAGAGGATCCCGCTGACCTGCGGAGGATGCGTGAGTGCCAGGAGATTTACTCGGCCGCGTCCTCCGCCAGGATCAACTGGGAGAAATGTTCCGGACTCCTGGTGGGTCAGTGGCGGGTGGACTCCCTGCCGGAGGAGCTCAGGCCTTTTGCCTGGAGCACGACCCATCTCCTCTATCTGGGAGTCTACCTTAGCCCCGACGAGGAAGCCTGGCCGGCGAACTGGCAGGAGCTGGAGGCCAAGGTCGCCGCTCGCCTAGGGCGCTGGACAGGACTGCTCCGAGTGCTGTCCTACAGGGGTCGAGCGCTAGTCATAAACCAGCTGGTGGCCGCAATGCTGTGGTACCGGCTGGTCACTTTGACCCCTCCCCCTGCGTTTGTCGCCAAGATACAGAAGAAGCTGGTGGACTTCTTCTGGAACAACAGGAAGCACTGGGTCTCTGTCGCGGTCTTGAGTCTCCCGCTTGAGGAGGGCGGTCAGTCGTTGGTGTGCGTCAGCGCCCAGCTCGCGACTTTCCGTCTTCAGACCCTGCAGAGATACCTTTACGTCGAGCCCCCTCCTAGGTGGTGTGCTCTGGCGAGGTATTTCTTCCGCCAGCAGCTCGACCTCAATTATGACACGCAGCTCCTGTTTGTGAACTTGGGGGGTGCCAGGACCGCCCTCCGGGAGCTGCCTGTCTTTTACAGGGAACTCATCAGGGTCTGGAACAAAGTCTCCACCAAGCGCAGCTCTCCGCCGGCTGGAGTGGCGGCCGTCCTGCAGGAACCGCTGCTCGGGAATCCGTACCTCCACGGCCGAGGCTTCATGTGGCGGTCGGAAGAGAGGGCTGTGGCTGGTGAGGTGACCAGGGTCAGGGACCTGCTCGATGGCGGAGGAGCGGGCTGGATGGCGCCAGTCACGCTGGCGCGGCGCCTAAATTCTGCCAACGTCCGCCGCGCGGCCGATGCCATCGAGTCGCTAAAAACAGCTCTGGGCCCTGACTCCGTTAGGTGTATCGAGGAGGCTCAAGCACGTGGGGAGATCCCGTCCGAACTGACCCCCGTCCGGACGGAATTCCTCATCGGCGCCAAACCCCGGAACCTCCCTCGGGGGCCGGCGCCTCACAACTTGAGCCGCCTCGGGGAAATCCCCTCCGTGCCTTTCAGTTCCGCGCGGAGGGGTTTCCTGTACGGGCTGCTCCTGCACACCCTCAACTTTGCCATCCTCGCCGGCCGTCCGGACACGCCATGGCGTACCATCTTGCCGTCCGGAGGAGGCGGGGGTCCCCGATGGAGGGCCCTCTACGCAGGGGTCCTCCCACTATTCATCGGGGACTTGGCCTGGAGGGTGGTGCACGGAGCAGTGCCGTGCAACAAATTTTTAAGCCGGTTCACGGACTCCCAGGCCGCCTGCAATTTCTGCGGTCTGGAGGAGTCCGTGTTCCATGTTTTTATTGAGTGCACGAGGTTGCAGCCCCTGTTCCATTATTTGAAGGGGCTGCTCCTGAAATTCTGGCTGCACTTCAGTCCCACCCTCCTGATCTTTGGGCACCCTGTGCGGAGGGGAGCGGGTAGGTCCGAAGGCCTCCTCGTAGGACTGCTCCTGGGCACGGCCAAGGGTGCCATCAGCCGGTCCAGGCAGCGGGCGGTCGAGGGGGTCGTTCAACCTGACTGCCTGCCTCTCTTCCGCTCTTACATCCGGTCCAGGGTGTCCTTGGAGATGGAGCACGCGGTGTCCACCGGTACGCTCGCGGCCTTCCGCGAGAGGTGGGCACCGGAGGGACTGGAGTGCATCATCACGCCCGGCAACCAAATTTTAATTTGATTTTACGTTTTAAAGTTTAATTTGTTTTAATTGCCGGTGCTTTTAGTGTCCCCTTCCCTTTTATAGGGGGCACTGGGGAAAAATTGTGATTTTAGTGCCCAAAAAAAAAACCAAAAAAAGAAAAACACAAAAAAAAAAAAAAAAAAAGGGGGGGGAAAAAAAGGGCCTTGTAAATGCCTGGAGTGTCACCCAGGTCGGGTGACACTCTTTAAAGTTTTATGTTTTCGCAGATAAACTCAAAAGAGTTTCAGGAACAAGGACCAATCGTGGAGCAGTAGAGGCGTGTCCTGCTCAGTTGGAGCTGTGAGCAGTGAGGGAAGCAGCAAGCAACTTGAGCTCCTGCCTGGAGAGCCCTGAGACCAGCCCAGGAATAGAAGGAAGGAAGGGGCTTCACCTTCAACTTTATCCAGAGGGAGAGGAGGAGAAAGCAGAAAACTTTCAACATCTTTTTCACATTTCTGCAAAGAGTTGGAGAGAGGGGGAAAAACCACAACAACCATCCAGTGTGGAAGGAGGGAGACTCTACATTCTACAGGTGGGTGTGGGTGCATTTCCCCAAACAGACTTTGTTGTATCGGTGGGGGGAGGAAAGAAGACCACTGAGGGCCGGAACATCGCGGGGGGTGTGTGTGTGTGTGGTAGTGTGTGTGGGGGCCGTGCTTACAACTGGGCCCCCCCCCACAATTGGAACCCCCCCCACCCCCCCCACATTTGCCTAGCCTGGGATAGCTGGAGCTACCAGGCTGAAGAGTCATTAATCACCCAATTGAAGATCGTTAGGAGTGCCTGGTGGCTCCAGCTACCCCAGGTGAAGACATCTTCTCCCCCCACCTGAAGACCACCTCAAAGACTTTTGTGTTTTGCCATCTGGGGAGTGCACCCACCCACAGCTGCGAGGAGAGACCTGCCCTCGCAGCCCCCCCCCCTTCCCACCCCCCTCTCTCTTTTCTCTGCTACTCTGTTTCTCCCCTCTCTCTCTGAGAACCCTTTCCTTCCAAATTTAAAAAAAAACAATTAAGACAACTGAGCAGAGGGAGCAAGGCCTCTCCCCAATTGTCAACGAGGGGAGAGGTGCCTCGTTAAGGGCTCCTCTGCTCAGTTAACATACGAGGCCATTAAAGACCATTAAGGCCTGTGACTTTGGGGTGGGTGTAGCCCTTAAAGGGACCCCGTGATGGCGACCCCATCCACGCCGGTGGCAGGGCCAGCAAGGACGTATGCGCAGGTGGCAACCGCTTCCACGGCCCCTCCTGCGCCACCCGCTGCCCTGCCACCATTTAGATTAATTACTAGAAAACACGGGGTCAAGAGCTACACTCACCCCACAATGAGCATCGAGGAGTGCGTGCGGGCGATGGCTGGGGTAGTCGGCCCCTCGGCCATTGTCGCAGCCTCCAAGATGTCTGGGAAGGCTGTTTTCTTCCTGGGGTCGGAGCGGGCGGTGTCCCTGGCCCTCGAAAAGGGGCTCACGGTGGGCGGGACGTTCCTGCCGGTGGATCCTCTCGAGGCCACCGCGCAGAGGGTCATCGTGTCGAACGTCCCGCCCTTTGTTCCCGCTGAGCTCCTCCTCCCTCACCTACAACAACTGGGGGAGGTAAGGTCAGGGATCAACCCCATACCGCTCGGCCTCAGGGAGAACAGCCTGCGCCACGTGTTCTCCTTCCGCCGCCAGCTCTTTGTCCGGCTGGCGCGGGAGGACATGACAGAAGGGCACTTTAATGTGGTGCACGAGGGGACTGCCTACCGCGTCTTCTGGACGTCGGACGGCGTGCGGTGCCATGCCTGCAGGGAGGTGGGGCATGTTCGTAAGAACTGCCCCGCCTCCAAGGCCGCCAAACCACCGAAGGCGGCCATGGCTGGCGCTGCCGCCACCCCTCCCCCTAGTTGCGTCCGCGTGCCGGGAGCCATGGGTGCGCGGGCATCGTCGGAGGCCTTTGTTTTCAGGGCCTCCGGCGGGGGGGAGGGAGAGCGTCCGACCGGAAAGAAGGCGCGGAAGAAGACAAAACATCAAGAGGCGGGTCCCCTCGGTGCGCCGGATAATTTGACCACCGCGCTCAGCCCAACCCCGTCACCGGCGAGCGCGGGGTGCCCTGAGCCCGTGCCTGAGCCCTTGAACAACACCACAGAGGGGCCCGGGCGCGGGCAAGAAAAGGAAAAGGGGGGGGCGGAGCGGGAGGCCTCGGCAGACATGGAGGTCTCCCTGACTCCGCGCGCCCCCAGGAACAAAAAGAGGCACCGCCCCAATGACGCGGAGGGGGAACAATATCCCTCCGCGGAGGAGTCGGTGCCCGCCGCGTGTACCGCGTCCCCCACCAGCGCCCCCAAATTGCGCTGCAGGCGCGAGGAGTCTTTCCCCGGGGAGGGTGAGACAGTTGAGGCTGCCCAGCCTCTGCCTCCCGGGGATGGAGTGGAAGATCTGCCTGTCGTGGGGGGCGTGGGGACCGCGGAGGAATGCGTAGCCGCCGGGCCGGGCGTCCCGGGGACTGAGGCGGGCGAGGCCGAAAAGGCCGAACCTGAGCCCGCCCAGCTATTATCCAACTTCCCCCGGGAGTCGCTCGACCCGGCAGAAAAACAATTAAATAATTATGACACTGTAGATGCTGGGCCGGGGGGTGGCAGCGGGGAGGGGGAGGAACACCCACCCTCGCCCCTTACTTTGGAGCTGGAGCACTTGGAGGGCCTGGGGATTTCCTATGGCCGGGTCTCTCCTTGTTCTCCGGTTCCTGGGGCGGAGGGGGAACCCCTTCCGCTGTCATTTCCCGACCCAGCACCATTTTTAAAAGAGCCCAGTGGGAACTCCTCTGCCGACGATCCTGGGGGTGGGATCGGGGCAGTGCCAGGGCCGGTTGGAGCGGCCGGTTCATTTGCCGTACCTTGTGCGGTCGATGGGCCGGCTGCTGGCGGCCACCTCCCGGAGGAGGACGGGGACTCGGTGGGGGACGCGGGTGAAGACCTAGAGACCACCGCCAGGGAGGCGGTGGATCTGCTCGCGGCCGCCGCTGAGGCCCTCCTCGTTCCTGCAAAGGAACTCCGGGACTTTTTGGCCCAGAGCCGGGGTCGCCGCGACCAAGCCCGACTGGCCCTGGAAAAATGGTCCGAGCCGGAGCTGATCAAGGGGTCCGTCCGCGCCGCCGTTAAAACCTTGGCCGCGGGCGGGCCCTTGACAAAGGAGCAGCACCTTGAGCTGCGCGAGCTCGAGGGACTCCTCGCTGGGCTGCGGAGGGAGCGGAGTTCAACAAAAGACTCCGCTCCCTCCCCCACAATAGGTTAAGGTAGAGGTTGCACTATGCTTTTGCCATGAAGATAACCATAGCCAGCCTCAACATCAACGGCGGCAGAGGGGCACGCCGTAGATTTGACAATTTTTCGCTCCTGCGGGAGGGGAAATATGCGGTGTGCTTCCTGCAAGAAACCCACACCGTTCCGGGAGACGAAGCCACGTGGCTCCTGGAATGGCAAGGAGAGGTCCGCATGAGCCACCTCACCGCCATTTCTAGTGGGGTGGCCATCTTGCTGGGCCCGCATTTTCAGCCGGAGATCTTGGGGGTCGAGGAGCCCGTGCCAGGCCGCTTGCTGCACGTAACGGTTCGCCTGGGGGACGTGCCGCTCCATCTCGTGAACGTGTACGCCCCTCATCCCGGCCCGCAGCAGACGCGCTTCTTTGAAGAGGTGTCCGCTCTTCTTGGCTCCGTCGACGTCGGCGACTGCATTGTCCTCGGGGGGGATTTTAACTGCACCCTCGAGGCGAGGGACCGCTCCGGTGCCCCGCAGTGCATGACGGCGATGGAGAAGTTGAGGGACCTGGTCGGGTCCTTCGACTTGGTGGACGTCTGGCGAAATCTCCACCCCGACTCCAGCGCCTTTACTTGGGTGAGGCCTGGAGTTGGATGGTCTAGAGTCGACCGCCTTTACGTGTCTCGGGCGTACGTTTCCTGCGTCCCGGCGGCCTCCATGCGGCCGGTGCCGTGTTCGGACCACCACCTGGTGTGGGCGGAGCTCGCTTCGCTCCGCGCGAGGACGGGGTCCGCGTACTGGCACTTTAACAACCGGCTGCTGGAGGACGTGCGGTTCCAGGACTCGTTCCGTCGATTCTGGTCCGACTGGAGAAGGAAGCAGGGGGGCTTCCCCTCCTTGAGGCTATGGTGGGACGTGGGCAAGGCTCACGTCCGCGTCTTCTGTCAAGAGTACGCGAGGGGGTCGACCAAGAGGCGGGCGGCCAGAGTCGGGCGCCTAGAAAAAGAGGTGCTCGACCTGGAAGCCCGTCTCGGTCAAGTCGTCCAGGACCCGGCCCTGCGGACGGTGTACGAAGCGAAGAAGGCCGCGCTGAAGGACCTGCAGCTCGTCGGGTCCCGAGGCGCGTTCGTGAGGTCGCGGATCCGGTTCCTGCGGGATCTGGACCGCGGCTCCCCCTTCTTCTACTCGCTGGAAAAAAGGCAGAGTGTCCGTAAGCAGCTCTTGACGCTGCTGGCCGACGACGGCTCTCTCGTCTCGGATCCGGAGGGCGTCAACAACAGGGTCCGTGAATATTACGGGGCTCTGTTCTCTCCGGATCCGTCCAGCGAGGAAGCGCGTAGAGTTTTGTGGGAGGACCTGCCGAAGGTCGGCCCGGAGGGCGCCGAAAATCTGGAAGCTCCGCTAAGCCTGGCGGAGCTGACCGGTGCCCTCGCCCGGCTCTCGAGGGGAAAATCCCCGGGGCTGGACGGGCTGACCGTGGAGTTCCACAGGGCGTTCTGGGACGTCCTGGGGAGCGACTACGCGCGGGTCCTGGGGGAAAGTCTGGCGACCGGGGAGATGCCCCTCTCTTGGCGCAGGGCAGTCATCGTCCTGCTGCCTAAGAAGGGCGATCTCCGCCTCCTTAAGAACTGGCGCCCGGTCTCCCTCCTCAGCACGGACTACAAAATTTTCGCCAGGGCGATGTCTGCTCGCCTTGGTGCCGTGCTGGACCACATGATCCACCCCGACCAGTCATACACGGTCCCGGGCCGGACAATCCACGATAACATCCATCTGGTCCGGGACCTCATCCATTGTTCCCAGGAGGCTGGTCTGTCGGTCGCCTTCCTATCCCTCGACCAAGAGAAGGCGTTCGACAGGGTGGATCACGACTATCTGCTCGGAACTCTGCGCGCTTTCGGGTTCGGGACGCATTTCGTCGCCCGGATCCGACTTTTGTACGCCGCCGCGGAGTGTCTGATTAAGGTTAACGGGTCCTTGACGGCGCCCCTTCGCTTTAGGAGAGGGGTGCGCCAGGGATGCCCCATGTCCGGCCAGTTATACGCCGTTTGCGTGGAGCCTTTCCTGCGCCTCTTGCGGACGAGGTTGACGGGACTGGCTCTGCAAGGGCCGGGCGTGGAGGTCGTCCTCTCGGCTTACGCCGATGACGTGCTCCTCGCGATAGAGGATCCCGCTGACCTGCGGAGGATGCGTGAGTGCCAGGAGATTTACTCGGCCGCGTCCTCCGCCAGGATCAACTGGGAGAAATGTTCCGGACTCCTGGTGGGTCAGTGGCGGGTGGACTCCCTGCCGGAGGAGCTCAGGCCTTTTGCCTGGAGCACGACCCATCTCCTCTATCTGGGAGTCTACCTTAGCCCCGACGAGGGAACCTGGCCGGCGAACTGGCAGGAGCTGGAGGCCAAGGTCGCCGCTCGCCTAGGGCGCTGGACAGGACTGCTCCGAGTGCTGTCCTACAGGGGTCGAGCGCTAGTCATAAACCAGCTGGTGGCCGCAATGCTGTGGTACCGGCTGATCACTTTGACCCCTCCCCCTGCGTTTGTCGCCAAGATACAGAAGAAGCTGGTGGACTTCTTCTGGAACAACAGGAAGCACTGGGTCTCTGCCGCGGTTTTGAGTCTCCCGCTTGAGGAGGGCGGTCAGTCGTTGGTGTGCGTCAGCGCCCAGCTCGCGACTTTCCGTCTTCAGACCCTGCAGAGATACCTTTACGTCGAGCCCCCTCCTAGGTGGTGCGCTCTGGCGAGGTATTTCTTCCGCCAGCAGCTCGACCTCAATTATGACACGCAGCTCCTGTTTGTGAACTTGGGGGGTGCCAGGACCGCCCTCCGGGAGCTGCCTGTCTTTTACAGGGAACTCATCTGGGTCTGGAACAAAGTCTCCACCAAGCGCAGCTCTCCGCCGGCTGGAGTGGCGGCCGTCCTGCAGGAACCGCTGCTCGGGAATCCGTACCTCCACGGCCGAGGCTTTATGTGGCGGTCGGAAGAGAGGGCTGTGGCTGGTGAGGTGACCAGGGTCAGGGACCTGCTCGATGGCGGAGGAGCGGGCTGGATGGCGCCAGTCACGCTGGCGCGGCGCCTAAATTCTGCCAACGTCCGCCACGCGGCCGATGCCATCGAGTCGCTAAAAACAGCTCTGGGCCCTGACTCGGTTAGGTGTATCGAGGAGGCTCAAGCATGTGGGGAGATCCCGTCCGAACTGACCCCCGTCCGGACGGAATTCCTCATCGGCGCCAAACCCCGGAACCTCCCTCGGGGGCCGGCGCCTCACAACTTGAGCCGCCTCGGGGAAATCCCCTCCGTGCCTTTCAGTTCCGCGCGGAGGGGTTTCCTGTACGGGCTGCTCCTGCACACCCTCAACTTTGCCATCCTCGCCGGCCGTCCGGACACGCCATGGCGTACCATCTTGCCGTCCGGAGGAGGCGGGGGTCCCCGATGGAGGGCACTCTACGCAGGGGTCCTCCCACTATTCATCGGGGACTTGGCCTGGAGGGTGGTGCACGGAGCAGTGCCGTGCAATAAATTTTTAAGCCGGTTCACGGACTCCCAGGCCGCCTGCAATTTCTGCGGTCTGGAGGAGTCCGTGTTCCATGTTTTTATTGAGTGTACAAGGTTGCAGCCCCTGTTCCATTATTTGAAGGGGCTGCTCCTGAAATTCTGGCTGCACTTCAGTCCCACACTCCTGATCTTTGGGCACCCTGAGCGGAGGGGAGCGGGTAGGTCCGAGGGCCTCCTCGTAGGACTGCTCCTGGGCACGGCCAAGGGTGCCATCAGCCGGTCCAGGCAGCGGGCGGTCGAGGGGGTCGTTCAACCTGACTGCCTGCCTCTCTTCCGCTCTTACATCCGGTCCAGGGTGTCCTTGGAGATGGAGCACGCGGTGTCCACCGGTACGCTCGCGGCCTTCCGCGAGAGGTGGGCACCGGAGGGACTGGAGTGCATCGTCACGCCCGGCAACCAAATTTTAATTTGATTTTACGTTTTTTAAGTTTAATTTGTTTTAATTGCCGGTGCTTTTAGTGTCCCCCTTCCCTTTTATAGGGGGCACTGGGGAAAATTGTGAATTTAGTGCCCAAAAAAAAAAAAAAGAAAAAAAAAAAAAAAAGGGGGGGAAAAAAAGGGGCCTTGTAAATGTCTGGAGTGTCACCCAGGTCGGGTGGCACCGTTTAATGTTTTTATGTTTTGCAGGTAAACTTAAAAGAGTTTCAAGCACAAGGACCAATTGGGGAGCAGTGGAGGCGTGTCCTGCTCAGTTGGAGCTGTGAGCAGTGAGTGGAGCTGCTAGCAACTTGAGCTCCTGCCTGGAGAGCCCTGAGACCAGCCCAGGAAGAGAAGGAAGGAAGGGGTTTCACCTTCAACTGTTATCCAGAGGGAGAGGAGGAGAACAGAAAACTTTAAACAACTTTACCATTCTGCAAGGAGTTGGAGAGAGGGGGAAAAGACCAACAACATCCAGTGTGGAAGGAGGGAGACTCTACATTCTACAGGTGGGTGTGGGTGCATTTCCCCAAACAGACTTTGTTGTATCGGTGGGGGGAGGAAAGAAGACCACTGAGGGCCGGAAGATCGCGGGGGGTGTGTGTGTGTGTGGTAGTGTGCGTGGGGGCCGTGCTTACAACTAGGCCCCTCCCCACAATTGGAACCCCCCCCACCCCCCACATTTGCCTAGCCTGGGATAGCTGGAGCTACCAGGCTGAAGATTGTTGTTTTTCTCAATCACCCAATTAAAGATCGTTAGGAGTGCCTGGTGGCTCCAGCTACCCCAGGTGAAGACATCTTCTCCCCCCACCTGAAGACCACCCCAAAGACTTTTGTGTTTTGCCATCTGGGGAGTGCACCCACCCACAGCTGCGAGGGGAGACCTGCCCTCGCAGTCCCCCGCCCCCCCTTCCCACCCCCCTCTCTCTTTCTCTGCTACTCTGTTTCTCCCCTCTCTCTCTGAGGCCTCTTCCTTCCAAATTTACAAAAAAAAAAACCAAACCAATTAAGACAACTGAGCAGAGGGAGCAAGGCCTCTCCCCAATTGCCAACTAGGGGAGAGGTACCTCGTTAAGAGCTCCTCTGCTTCAGTCTTTTAGATAAGAGGCCTAATTAAGACCATTAAGGCCTGTGACTTTGGGGTGGGTGTAGCCCTTAAAGGGACCCCGTGATGGCGACCCCATCCACGCCGGTGGCAGGGCCAGCAAGGACGTATGCGCAGGCGGTGTCTACATCCACGGCACCTCCTGCGCCACCTGCTGCCCTGCCACCATTCAAACTAATAACCAAAAAACACGGGGTCAAGAGCTACACTCACCCCACAATGAGCATCGAGGAGTGCGTGCGGGCGATGGCTGGGGTAGTCGGCCCCTCGGCCATTGTCGCAGCCTCCAAGATGTCTGGGAAGGCCGTGTTCTTCCTGGGGTCGGAGCGGGCGGTGTCCCTGGCCCTTGAAAAGGGGCTCACGGTGGGTGGGGCGTTCCTGCCGGTGGACCCTCTCGAGGCCACCGCGCAGAGGGTCATCGTGTCAAACGTCCCGCCCTTTGTTTCCGCTGAGCTCCTCCTCCCTCACCTACACCAACTGGGGGAGGTAAGGTCGGGGATCAACCCCATACCGCTCGGCCTCAGGGAGAACAGCCTGCGCCACGTGTTCTCCTTCCGCCGCCAGCTCTTTGTCCGGCTGGCGCGGGAGGACGTGACAGAAGGGCACTTTAATGTGGTGCACGAGGGGACTGCCTACCGCGTCTTCTGGACGTCGGACGGCGTGCGGTGCCATGCCTGCAGGGAGGTGGGGCACGTTCGCAAGAACTGCCCCGCCTCCAAGGCCGCCAAACCACCGAAGGCGGCCATAGCTGGCGCCGCCGCCACCCCTCCCCCTAGTTGCGTCCGCGTGCCGGGAGCCATGGGTGCGCGGGCATCGTCGGAGGCCTTTGTTTTCAGGGCCTCCGGCGGGGGGGAGGGAGAGCGTCCGAGCGGAAAGAAGGCGCGGAAGAAGGAGAAACATCTAGAGGCGGGTCCCCTCGGTGCGCCGGAAAGTCTGACCACCGCGCTCAGCCCAACCCAGTCACCGGCGAGCGCGGGGTGCCCCGAGCCCGTGCCCGGGCCCTTGAATAACACCACAGAGGGGCCCAGGCGCGGGCAAGAAAAGGAAAAGGGGGGGCGGAGCGGGAGGCCTCGGCAGACATGGAGGTCTCCCTGCCTCCGCGCACACCCAGGAACAAAAAGAGGCACCGCCCCAATGAGGCGGAGGGGGAACAACATCCCTCCGCGGAGGAGTCGGTGCCCGCCGCGTGTCCCGCGTCCCCAACCAGCGCCCCCAAATTGCGCTGCAGGCGCGAGGAGTCTTTCCCCGGGGAGGGTGAGGCAGTCGAGGCTGCCCAGCCGCTGCCTCCCGGGGATGGAGTGGAAGATCTGCCTGTCGTGGGGGGCGTGGGGCCAGTGGAAGAATGCGTAGCCGCCGGGCCGGGCGTCCCGGGGACTGAGGCGGGCGAGGCCGAAAAGGCCGAACCTGAGCCCGCCCAGCTATTACCCAACTTCCCCCGGGAGTCGCTCGACCCGGCAGAAACACAATATATTGATTTTAATGACACTGTAGATGCTGGGCCGGGGGGTGGCAGCGGGGAGGGGGAGGAACACCCACCCTCGCCCCTTACTTTGGAGCTGGAGCACTTGGAGGGCCTGGGGATTTCCTATGGCCGGGTCTCTCCTTGTTCTCCGGTTCCTGGGGCGGAGGGGGAACCCCTTCCGCTGTCATTTCCCGACCCAGCACCATTTTTAAAAGAGCCCAGTGGGGACTCCTCTGCCGCCGATCCTGGGGGTGGGATCGGGGCAGTGCCAGGGCCGGTTGGAGCGGCCGGTTCATTTGCCGTACCTTGTGCGGTCGATGGGCCGGCTGCTGGCGGCCACCTCCCGGAGGAGGACGGGGACTCGGTGGGGGACGCGGGTGAAGACCTAGAGACCACCGCCAGGGAGGCGGTGGATCTGCTCGCGGCCGCCGCTGAGGCCCTCCTCGTTCCTGCAAAGGAACTCCGGGACTTTTTGGCCCAGAGCCGGGGTCGCCGCGACCAAGCCCGACTGGCCCTGGAAAAATGGTCCGAGCCGGAGCTGATCAAGGGGTCCGTCCGCGCCGCCGTTAAAACCTTGGCCGCGGGCGGGCCCTTGACAAAGGAGCAGCACCTTGAGCTGCGCGAGCTCGAGGGACTCCTCGCTGGGCTGCGGAGGGAGCGGAGTTCAACAAAAGACTCCGCTCCCTCCCCCACAATAGGTTAAGGTAGAGGTTGCACTATGCTTTTGTCATGAAGATAACCATAGCCAGCCTCAACATCAACGGCGGCAGAGGGGCACGCCGTAGATTTGACAATTTTTCGCTCCTGCGGGAGGGGAAATATGCGGTGTGCTTCCTGCAAGAAACCCACACCGTTCCGGGAGACGAAGCCACGTGGCTCCTGGAATGGCAAGGAGAGGTCCGCATGAGCCACCTCACCGCCATTTCTAGTGGGGTGGCCATCTTGCTGGGCCCACATTTTCAGCCGGAGATCTTGGGGGTCGAGGAGCCCGTGCCAGGCCGCTTGCTGCACGTAACGGTTCGCCTGGGGGACGTGCCGCTCCATCTCGTGAACGTGTACGCCCCTCATCCCGGCCCGCAGCAAACGCGCTTCTTTGAAGAGGTGTCCGCTCTTCTTGGCTCCGTCGACGTCGGCGACTGCATTGTCCTCGGGGGGGATTTTAACTGCACCCTCGAGGCGAGGGACCGCTCCGGTGCCCCGCAGTGCATGACGGCGATGGAGAAGTTGAGGGACCTGGTCGGGTCCTTCGACTTGGTGGACGTCTGGCGAAATCTCCACCCCGACTCCAGCGCCTTTACTTGGGTGAGGCCTGGAGTTGGATGGTCTAGAGTCGACCGCCTTTACGTGTCTCGGGCGTACGTTTCCTGCGTCCCGGCGGCCTCCATGCGGCCGGTGCCGTGTTCGGACCACCACCTGGTGTGGGCGGAGCTCGCTTCGCTCCGCGCGAGGACGGGGTCCGCGTACTGGCACTTTAACAACCGGCTGCTGGAGGACGTGCGGTTCCAGGACTCGTTCCGTCGATTCTGGTCCGACTGGAGAAGGAAGCAGGGGGGCTTCCCCTCCTTGAGGCTATGGTGGGACGTGGGCAAGGCTCACGTCCGCGTCTTCTGTCAAGAGTACGCGAGGGGGTCGACCAAGAGGCGGGCGGCCAGAGTCGGGCGCCTAGAAAAAGAGGTGCTCGACCTGGAAGCCCGTCTCGGTCAAGTCGTCCAGGACCCGGCCCTGCGGACGGTGTACGAAGCGAAGAAGGCCGCGCTGAAGGACCTGCAGCTCGTCGGGTCCCGAGGCGCGTTCGTGAGGTCGCGGATCCGGTTCCTGCGGGATCTGGACCGCGGCTCCCCCTTCTTCTACTCGCTGGAAAAAAGGCAGAGTGTCCGTAAGCAGCTCTTGACGCTGCTGGCCGACGACGGCTCTCTCGTCTCGGATCCGGAGGGCGTCAACAACAGGGTCCGTGAATATTACGGGGCTCTGTTCTCTCCGGATCCGTCCAGCGAGGAAGCGCGTAGAGTTTTGTGGGAGGACCTGCCGAAGGTCAGCCCGGAGGGCGCCGAAAATCTGGAAGCTCCGCTAAGCCTGGCGGAGCTGACCGGTGCCCTCGCCCGGCTCTCGAGGGGAAAATCCCCGGGGCTGGACGGGCTGACCGTGGAGTTCCACAGGGCGTTCTGGGACGTCCTGGGGAGCGACTACGCGCGGGTCCTGGGGGAAAGTCTGGCGACCGGGGAGATGCCCCTCTCTTGGCGCAGGGCAGTCATCGTCCTGCTGCCTAAGAAGGGCGATCTCCGCCTCCTTAAGAACTGGCGCCCGGTCTCCCTCCTCAGCACGGACTACAAAATCTTCGCCAGGGCGATGTCTGCTCGCCTTGGTGCCGTGCTGGACCACATGATTCACCCCGACCAGTCATACACGGTCCCGGGCCGGACGATCCACGACAACATCCATCTGGTCCGGGACCTCATCCATTGCTCCCAGGAGGCTGGTCTGTCGGTCGCCTTCCTATCCCTCGACCAAGAGAAGGCGTTCGACAGGGTGGATCACGACTATCTGCTCGGAACTCTGCGCGCTTTCGGGTTCGGGACGCATTTCGTCGCCCGGATCCGACTTTTGTACGCCGCCGCGGAGTGTCTGATTAAGGTTAACGGGTCCTTGACGGCGCCCCTTCGCTTTAGGAGAGGGGTGCGCCAGGGATGCCCCATGTCCGGCCAGTTATACGCCGTTTGCGTGGAGCCTTTCCTGCGCCTCTTGCGGACGAGGTTGACGGGACTGGCTCTGCAAGGGCCGGGCGTGGAGGTCGTCCTCTCGGCTTACGCCGATGACGTGCTCCTCGCGGTAGAGGATCCCGCTGACCTGCGGAGGATGCGTGAGTGCCAGGAGATTTACTCGGCCGCGTCCTCCGCCAGGATCAACTGGGAGAAATGTTCCGGACTCCTGGTGGGTCAGTGGCGGGTGGACTCCCTGCCGGAGGAGCTCAGGCCTTTTGCCTGGAGCACGACCCATCTCCTCTATCTGGGAGTCTACCTTAGCCCCGACGAGGAAGCCTGGCCGGCGAACTGGCAGGAGCTGGAGGCCAAGGTCGCCGCTCGCCTAGGGCGCTGGACAGGACTGCTCCGAGTGCTGTCCTACAGGGGTCGAGCGCTAGTCATAAACCAGCTGGTGGCCGCAATGCTGTGGTACCGGCTGGTCACTTTGACCCCTCCCCCTGCGTTTGTCGCCAAGATACAGAAGAAGCTGGTGGACTTCTTCTGGAACAACAGGAAGCACTGGGTCTCTGCCGCGGTCTTGAGTCTCCCGCTTGAGGAGGGCGGTCAGTCGTTGGTGTGCGTCAGCGCCCAGCTCGCGACTTTCCGTCTTCAGACCCTGCAGAGATACCTTTACGTCGAGCCCCCTCCTAGGTGGTGTGCTCTGGCGAGGTATTTCTTCCGCCAGCAGCGCGACCTCAATTATGACACGCAGCTCCTGTTTGTGAACTTGGGGGGTGCCAGGACCGCCTTCCGGGAGCTGCCTGTCTTTTACAGGGAACTCATCAGGGTCTGGAACAAAGTCTCCACCAAGCGCAGCTCTCCGCCGGCTGGAGTGGCGGCCGTCCTGCAGGAACCGCTGCTCGGGAATCCGTACCTCCACGGCCGAGGCTTCATGTGGCGGTCGGAAGAGAGGGCTGTGGCTGGTGAGGTGACCAGGGTCAGGGACCTGCTCGATGGCGGAGGAGCGGGCTGGATGGCGCCAGTCACGCTGGCGCGGCGCCTAAATTCTGCCAACGTCCGCCGCGCGGCCGATGCCATCGAGTCGCTAAAAACAGCTCTGGGCCCTGACTCCGTTAGGTGTATCGAGGAGGCTCAAGCACGTGGGGAGATCCCGTCCGAACTGACCCCCGTCCGGACGGAATTCCTCATCGGCGCCAAACCCCGGAACCTCCCTCGGGGGCCGGCGCCTCACAACTTGAGCCGCCTCGGGGAAATCCCCTCCGTGCCTTTCAGTTCCGCGCGGAGGGGTTTCCTGTACGGGCTGCTCCTGCACACCCTCAACTTTGCCATCCTCGCCGGCCGTCCGGACACGCCATGGCGTACCATCTTGCCGTCCGGAGGAGGCGGGGGTCCCCGATGGAGGGCACTCTACGCAGGGGTCCTCCCACTATTCATCGGGGACTTGGCCTGGAGGGTGGTGCACGGAGCAGTGCCGTGCAACAAATTTTTAAGCCGGTTCACGGACTCCCAAGCCGCCTGCAATTTCTGCGGTCTGGAGGAGTCCGTGTTCCATGTTTTTATTGAATGCACGAGGTTGCAGCCCCTGTTCCACTATTTGAAGGGGCTGCTCCTGAAATTCTGGCTGCACTTCAGTCCCACTCTCCTGATCTTTGGGCACCCTGTGCGGAGGGGAGCGGGTAGGTCCGAGGGCCTCCTCGTAGGACTGCTCCTGGGCACGGCCAAGGGTGCCATCAGCCGGTCCAGGCAGCGGGCGGTCGAGGGGGTCGTTCAACCTGACTGCCTGCCTCTCTTCCGCTCTTACATCCGATCCAGGGTGTCCTTGGAGATGGAGCACGCGGTGTCCACCGGTACGCTCGCGGCCTTCCGCGAGAGGTGGGCACCGGAGGGACTGGAGTGCATCATCACGCCCGGCAACCAAATTTTAATTTGATTTTACGTTTTAAAGTTTAATTTGTTTTAATTGCCGGTGTTTTTAGTGTCCCCCTCTCCTTTTATAGGGGGCACTGGAAAAATTTGATTTTAGCGCCCCAAAAAAAAAAAAAAAACAAAAACCAAAAAAAAAGGGGCTTGAAAATGTCTGCTGTGTCACCCAGGTCGGGTGGCACAGTTTAATGTTGTTTATGTTTTGCAGGTAGACTCCTAAAAGAGTTTCAGGAACAAGGACCAATCGTGGAGCAGTAGAGGCGTGTCCTGCTCAGTTGGAGCTGTGAGCAGTGAGAGAGGCAGCTATCAACTTGAGCTCCTGCCTGGAGAGCCCTGAGACCAGCCCAGGAGGAGAAGGAAGGAAGGGGCTTCACTACCACTTTTACCCAGAGGGAGAGGAGGAAAAAGCAGAAAACTTTAAACAACCTTACCATTTCTGCAAGGAGTTGGAGAGAGGGGGAAAAGACCAACAACAAACCAGTGTGGAAGGAGGGAGACTCTACATTCTACAGGTGGGTGTGGGTGCATTTCCCCAAACAGACTTTGTTGTATCGGTGGGGGGAGGAAAGAAGACCACTGAGGGCCGGAACATCGCGGGGGGTGTGTGTGTGTGTGGTAGTGTGTGTGGGGGCCTTGCTTACAACTAGGCCCCCCCCACAATTGGAACCCCCCCCACCCCCCCCCACATTTGCCTAGCCTGGGATAGCTGGAGCTACCAGGCTGAAGATTGTTGTTTTTCTTAATCACCCAATTAAAGATCGTTAGGAGTGCCTGGTGGCTCCAGCTACCCCAGGTGAAGACATCTTCTCCCCCCACCTGAAGACCACCTCAAAGACTTTTGTGTTTTGCCATCTGGGGAGTGCACCCACCCACAGCTGCGAGGAGAGACCTGCCCTCGCAGCCCCCCCCCCTTCCCACCCCCCTCTCTCCTCTCTCTTTTCTCTGCTACTCTGTTTCTCCCCTCTCTCTCTGAGAACCCTTTCCTTCCAAATTTGCAAAAAAAAAAACCCAATTAAGACAACTGAGCAGAGGGAGCAAGGCCTCTCCCCAATTGTCAACGAGGGGAGAGGTGCCTCGTTAAGGGCTCCTCTGCTCAGTTAAATACACGAGGCCATTAAAGACCATTAAGGCCTGTGACTTTGGGGTGGGTGTAGCCCTTAAAGGGACCCCGTGATGGCGACCCCATCCACGCCGGTGGCAGGGCCAGCAAGGACGTATGCGCAGGTGGCAACCGCTTCCACGGCCCCTCCTGCGCCACCCGCTGCCCTGCCACCATTTACACTTATAACAAACAAACACGGGGTCAAGAGCTACACTCACCCCACAATGAGCATCGAGGAGTGCGTGCGGGCGATGGCTGGGGTAGTCGGCCCCTCGGCCATTGTCGCAGCCTCCAAGATGTCTGGGAAGGCTGTTTTCTTCCTGGGGTCGGAGCGGGCGGTGTCCCTGGCCCTCGAAAAGGGGCTCACGGTGGGCGGGACGTTCCTGCCGGTGGATCCTCTCGAGGCCACCGCGCAGAGGGTCATCGTGTCGAACGTCCCGCCCTTTGTTCCCGCTGGGCTCCTCCTCCCTCACCTACAACAACTGGGGGAGGTAAGGTCAGGGATCAACCCCATACCGCTCGGCCTCAGGGAGAACAGCCTGCGCCACGTGTTCTCCTTCCGCCGCCAGCTCTTTGTCCGGCTGGCGCGGGAGGACATGACAGAAGGGCACTTTAATGTGGTGCACGAGGGGACTGCCTACCGCGTCTTCTGGACGTCGGACGGCGTGCGGTGCCATGCCTGCAGGGAGGTGGGGCATGTTCGTAAGAACTGCCCCGCCTCCAAGGCCGCCAAACCACCGAAGGCGGCCAAGGCTGGCGCTGCCGCCACCCCTCCCCCTAGTTGCGTCCGCGTGCCGGGAGCCATGGGTGCGCGGGCATCGTCGGAGGCCTTTGTTTTCAGGGCCTCCGGCGGGGGGGAGGGAGAGCGTCCGACCGGAAAGAAGGCGCGGAAGAAGACAAAACATCAAGAGGCGGGTCCCCTCGGTGCGCCGGATAATTTGACCACCGCGCTCAGCCCAACCCCGTCACCGGCGAGCGCGGGGTGCCCCGAGCCCGTGCCCGAGCCCTTGAACAACACCACAGAGGGGCCCGGGCGCGGGCAAGAAAAGGAAAAGGGGGGGGCGGAGCGGGAGGCCTCGGCAGACATGGAGGTCTCCCTGACTCCGCGCGCCCCCAGGAACAAAAAGAGGCACCGCCCCAATGACGCGGAGGGGGAACAACATCCCTCCGCGGAGGAGTCGGTGCCCGCCGCGTGTCCCGCGTCCCCCACCAGCGCCCCCAAATTGCGCTGCAGGCGCGAGGAGTCTTTCCCCGGGGAGGGTGAGACAGTCGAGGCTGCCCAGCCTCTGCCTCCCGGGGATGGAGTGGAAGATCTGCCTGTCGTGGGGGGCGTGGGGACCGCGGAGGAATGCGTAGCCGCCGGGCCGGGCGTCCCGGGGACTGAGGCGGGCGAGGCCGAAAAGGCCGAACCTGAGCCCGCCCAGCTATTACCCAACTTCCCCCGGGAGTCGCTCGACCCGGCAGAGAATGAAACAATTGATTTTAATGATACTGTAGATGCTGGGCCGGGGGGTGGCAGTGGGGAGGGGGAGGAACACCCACCCTCGCCCCTTACTTTGGAGCTGGAGCACTTGGAGGGCCTGGGGATTTCCTATGGCCGGGTCTCTCCTTGTTCCCCGGTTCCTGGGACGGAGGGGGAACCCCTTCCGCTGTCATTTCCCGACCCAGCACCATTTTTAAAAGAGCCCAGTGGGGACTCCTCTGCCGACGATCCTGGGGGTGGGATCGGGGCAGTGCCAGGGCCGGTTGGAGCGGCCGGTTCATTTGCCGTACCTTGTGCGGTCGATGGGCCGGCTGCTGGCGGCCACCTCCCGGAGGAGGACGGGGACTCGGTGGGGGACGCGGGTGAAGACCTAGAGACCACCGCCAGGGAGGCGGTGGATCTGCTCGCGGCCGCCGCTGAGGCCCTCCTCGTTCCTGCAAAGGAACTCCGGGACTTTTTGGCCCAGAGCCGGGGTCGCCGCGACCAAGCCCGACTGGCCCTGGAAAAATGGTCCGAGCCGGAGCTGATCAAGGGGTCCGTCCGCGCCGCCGTTAAAACCTTGGCCGCGGGCGGGCCCTTGACAAAGGAGCAGCACCTTGAGCTGCGCGAGCTCGAGGGACTCCTCGCTGGGCTGCGGAGGGAGCGGAGTTCAACAAAAGACTCCGCTCCCTCCCCCACAATAGGTTAAGGTAGAGGTTGCACTATGCTTTTGTCATGAAGATAACCATAGCCAGCCTCAACATCAACGGCGGCAGAGGGGCACGCCGTAGATTTGACAATTTTTCGCTCCTGCGGGAGGGGAAATATGCGGTGTGCTTCCTGCAAGAAACCCACACCGTTCCGGGAGACGAAGCCACGTGGCTCCTGGAATGGCAAGGAGAGGTCCGCATGAGCCACCTCACCGCCATTTCTAGTGGGGTGGCCATCTTGCTGGGCCCGCATTTTCAGCCGGAGATCTTGGGGGTCGAGGAGCCCGTGCCAGGCCGCTTGCTGCACGTAACGGTTCGCCTGGGGGACGTGCCGCTCCATCTCGTGAACGTGTACGCCCCTCATCCCGGCCCGCAGCAAACGCGCTTCTTTGAAGAGGTGTCCGCTCTTCTTGGCTCCGTCGACGTCGGCGACTGCATTGTCCTCGGGGGGGATTTTAACTGCACCCTCGAGGCGAGGGACCGCTCCGGTGCCCCGCAGTGCATGACGGCGATGGAGAAGTTGAGGGACCTGGTCGGGTCCTTCGACTTGGTGGACGTCTGGCGAAATCTCCACCCCGACTCCAGCGCCTTTACTTGGGTGAGGCCTGGAGTTGGATGGTCTAGAGTCGACCGCCTTTACGTGTCTCGGGCGTACGTTTCCTGCGTCCCGGCGGCCTCCATGCGGCCGGTGCCGTGTTCGGAGGACGGGGTCCGCGTACTGGCACTTTAACAACCGGCTGCTGGAGGACGTGCGGTTCCAGGACTCGTTCCGTCGATTCTGGTCCGACTGGAGAAGGAAGCAGGGGGGCTTCCCCTCCTTGAGGCTATGGTGGGACGTGGGCAAGGCTCACGTCCGCGTCTTCTGTCAAGAGTACGCGAGGGGGTCGACCAAGAGGCGGGCGGCCAGAGTCGGGCGCCTAGAAAAAGAGGTGCTCGACCTGGAAGCCCGTCTCGGTCAAGTCGTCCAGGACCCGGCCCTGCGGACGGTGTACGAAGCGAAGAAGGCCGCGCTGAAGGACCTGCAGCTCGTCGGGTCCCGAGGCGCGTTCGTGAGGTCGCGGATCCGGTTCCTGCGGGATCTGGACCGCGGCTCCCCCTTCTTCTACTCGCTGGAAAAAAGGCAGAGTGTCCGTAAGCAGCTCTTGACGCTGCTGGCCGACGACGGCTCTCTCGTCTCGGATCCGGAGGGCGTCAACAACAGGGTCCGTGAATATTACGGGGCTCTGTTCTCTCCGGATCCGTCCAGCGAGGAAGCGCGTAGAGTTTTGTGGGAGGACCTGCCGAAGGTCAGCCCGGAGGGCGCCGAAAATCTGGAAGCTCCGCTAAGCCTGGCGGAGCTGACCGGTGCCCTCGCCCGGCTCTCGAGGGGAAAATCCCCGGGGCTGGACGGGCTGACCGTGGAGTTCCACAGGGCGTTCTGGGACGTCCTGGGGAGCGACTACGCGCGGGTCCTGGGGGAAAGTCTGGCGACCGGGGAGATGCCCCTCTCTTGGCGCAGGGCAGTCATCGTCCTGCTGCCTAAGAAGGGCGATCTCCGCCTCCTTAAGAACTGGCGCCCGGTCTCCCTCCTCAGCACGGACTACAAAATCTTCGCCAGGGCGATGTCTGCTCGCCTTGGTGCCGTGCTGGACCACATGATCCACCCCGACCAGTCCTACACGGTCCCGGGCCGGACAATCCACGACAACATCCATCTGGTCCGGGACCTCATCCATTGCTCCCAGGAGGCTGGTCTGTCGGTCGCCTTCCTATCCCTCGACCAAGAGAAGGCGTTCGACAGGGTGGATCACGACTATCTGCTCGGAACTCTGCGCGCTTTCGGGTTCGGGACGCATTTCGTCGCCCGGATCCGACTTTTGTACGCCGCCGCGGAGTGTCTGATTAAGGTTAACGGGTCCTTGACGGCGCCCCTTCGCTTTAGGAGAGGGGTGCGCCAGGGATGCCCCATGTCCGGCCAGTTATACGCCGTTTGCGTGGAGCCTTTCCTGCGCCTCTTGCGGACGAGGTTGACGGGACTGGCTCTGCAAGGGCCGGGCGTGGAGGTCGTCCTCTCGGCTTACGCCGATGACGTGCTCCTCGCGGTAGAGGATCCCGCTGACCTGCGGAGGATGCGTGAGTGCCAGGAGATTTACTCGGCCGCGTCCTCCGCCAGGATCAACTGGGAGAAATGTTCCGGACTCCTGGTGGGTCAGTGGCGGGTGGACTCCCTGCCGGAGGAGCTCAGGCCTTTTGCCTGGAGCACGACCCATCTCCTCTATCTGGGAGTCTACCTTAGCCCCGACGAGGAAGCCTGGCCGGCGAACTGGCAGGAGCTGGAGGCCAAGGTCGCCGCTCGCCTAGGGCGCTGGACAGGACTGCTCCGAGTGCTGTCCTACAGGGGTCGAGCGCTAGTCATAAACCAGCTGGTGGCCGCAATGCTGTGGTACCGGCTGGTCACTTTGACCCCTCCCCCTGCGTTTGTCGCCAAGATACAGAAGAAGCTGGTGGACTTCTTCTGGAACAACAGGAAGCACTGGGTCTCTGTCGCGGTCTTGAGTCTCCCGCTTGAGGAGGGCGGTCAGTCGTTGGTGTGCGTCAGCGCCCAGCTCGCGACTTTCCGTCTTCAGACCCTGCAGAGATACCTTTACGTCGAGCCCCCTCCTAGGTGGTGTGCTCTGGCGAGGTATTTCTTCCGCCAGCAGCTCGACCTCAATTATGACACGCAGCTCCTGTTTGTGAACTTGGGGGCTGCCAGGACCGCCCTCCGGGAGCTGCCTGTCTTTTACAGGGAACTCATCAGGGTCTGGAACAAAGTCTCCACCAAGCGCAGCTCTCCACCGGCTGGAGTGGCGGCCGTCCTGCAGGAGCCGCTGCTCGGGAATCCGTACCTCCACGGCCGAGGTTTTATGTGGCGGTCGGAAGAGAGGGCTGTGGCTGGTGAGGTGACCAGGGTCAGGGACCTGCTCGATGGCGGAGGAGCGGGCTGGATGGCGCCAGTCACGCTGGCGCGGCGCCTAAATTCTGCCAACGTCCGCCGCGCGGCCGATGCCATCGAGTCGCTAAAAACAGCTCTGGGCCCTGACTCCGTTAGGTGTATCGAGGAGGCTCAAGCACGTGGGGAGATTCCGTCCGAACTGACCCCCGTCCGGACGGAATTCCTCATCGGCGCCAAACCCCGGAACCTCCCTCGGGGGCCGGCGCCTCACAACTTGAGCCGCCTCGGGGAAATCCCCTCCGTGCCTTTCAGTTCCGCGCGGAGGGGTTTCCTGTACGGGCTGCTCCTGCACACCCTCAACTTTGCCATCCTCGCCGGCCGTCCGGACACGCCATGGCGTACCATCTTGCCGTCCGGAGGAGGCGGGGGTCCCCGATGGAGGGCACTCTACGCAGGGGTCCTCCCACTATTCATCGGGGACTTGGCCTGGAGGGTGGTGCACGGAGCAGTGCCGTGCAATAAATTTTTAAGCCGGTTCACGGACTCCCAGGCCGCCTGCAATTTCTGCGGTCTGGAGGAGTCCGTGTTCCATGTTTTTATTGAATGCACGAGGTTGCAGCCCCTGTTCCACTATTTGAAGGGGCTGCTCCTGAAATTCTGGCTGCACTTCAGTCCCACTCTCCTGATCTTTGGGCACCCTGTGCGGAGGGGAGCGGGTAGGTCCGAAGGCCTCCTCGTAGGACTGCTCCTGGGCACGGCCAAGGGTGCCATCAGCCGGTCCAGGCAGCGGGCGGTCGAGGGGGTCGTTCAACCTGACTGCCTGCCTCTCTTCCGCTCTTACATCCGGTCCAGGGTGTCCTTGGAGATGGAGCACGCGGTGTCCACCGGTACGCTCGCGGCCTTCCGCGAGAGGTGGGCACCGGAGGGACTGGAGTGCATCATCACGCCCGGCAACCAAATTTTAATTTGATTTTACGTTTTAAAGTTAATTTGTTTTAATTGCCGGTGCTTTTAGTGTCCCCTTCCCTTTTATAGGGGGCACTGGGGAAAAATTGTGATTTTAGTGCCCAAAAAAAAAAACAAAAAAAAAAAGAAAAAACACAAAAAAAAAAACACAAAAAAGGGGGAAAAAAAAAAAAGGGCCTTGTAAATGTCTGGAGTGTCACCCAGGTCGGGTGGCACCGTTTAATGTTTTATGTTTTCACAGATAAACTCAAAAGAGTTTCATGCACAAGGGACCAATCGTGAAGCAGTAGAGGCGTGTCCTGCTCAGTTGGAGCTGTGAGCAGTGAGGGAAGCTGCTAGCAACTTGAGCTCCTGCCTGGGGAGCCCTGAGACCAGCCCAGGAAGAGAAGGAAGGAAGGGGCTTCACCTTCAAACTTCTATCCAGAGGGAGAGGAGGAGAAAGCAGAAAACATTTCAACAACTTTTCCATTTCTGCAAGGAGTTGGAGAGAGGGGGAAAAGACAAACAACATCCAGTGTGGAAGGAGGGAGACTCAACATTTCTACAGGTGGGTGTGGGTGCATTTCCCCAAACAGACTTTGTTGTATCGGTGGGGGGAGGAAAGAAGACCACTGAGGGCCGGAACATCGCGGGGGGTGTGTGTGTGTGTGTGGTAGTGTGCGTGGGGGCTGTGCTTACAACTGGGCCCCCCCCACAATTGGAACCCCCCCCACCCCCCCCACATTTGCCTAGCCTGGGATAGCTGGAGCTACCAGGCTGAAGAGTCATTAATCACCCTATTGAGGATCGTTGGGAGTGCCTGGTGGCTCCAGCTACCCCAGGTGAAGACATCTTCTCCCCCCACCTGAAGACCACCCCAAAGACTTTTGTGTTTTGCCATCTGGGGAGTGCACCCACCCACAGCTGCGAGGGGAGACCTGCCCTCGCAGCCCCCCCCCCTTCCCACCCCCCTCTCTCTTTCTCCGTTACCCTCTGTTTCTCCCCTCTCTCTCTGAGAACCCTTTCCTTCCAAATTAATAAAAAAAACCCAATTAAGACAACTGAGCAGAGGGAGCAAGGCCTCTCCCCAATTGTCAACGAGGGGAGAGGTGCCTCGTTAAGGGCTCCTCTGCTCAGTTAACATAAGAGGCCATTAAAGACCATTAAGGCCTGTGACTTTGGGGTGGGTGTAGCCCTTAAAGGGACCCTGTGATGGCGACCCCATCCACGCCGGTGGCAGGGCCAGCAAGGACGTATGCGCAGGCGGTGTCCACATCCACGGCACCTCCTGCGCCACCCGCTGCCCTGCCACCGTTCAGACTTATAACCAGGAAACACGGGGTCAAGAGCTACACTCACCCCACAATGAGCATTGAGGAGTGCGTGCGGGCGATGGCTGGGGTAGTCGGCCCCTCGGCCATTGTCGCAGCCTCCAAGATGTCTGGGAAGGCCGTGTTCTTCCTGGGGTCGGAGCGGGCGGTGTCCCTGGCCCTTGAAAAGGGGCTCACGGTGGGCGGGACGTTCCTGCCGGTGGACCCTCTCGAGGCCACCGCGCAGAGGGTCATCATTTCAAACGTCCCGCCCTTTGTTTCCGCTGAGCTCCTCCTCCCTCACCTACACCAACTGGGGGAGGTAAGGTCGGGGATCAACCCCATACCGCTCGGCCTCAGGGAGAGCAGCCTGCGCCACGTGTTCTCCTTCCGCCGCCAGCTCTTTGTCCGGCTGGCGCGGGAGGACACGACGGAGGGAGATTTTAATGTGGTGCACGAGGGGACTGCCTACCGCGTCTTCTGGACGTCGGACGGCGTGCGGTGCCATGCCTGCAGGGAGGTGGGGCATGTTCGCAAGAACTGCCCCGCCTCCAAGGCCGCCAAACCACCGAAGGCGGCCAAGGCTGGCGCTGCCGCCACCCCTCCCCCTAGTTGCGTCCGCGTGCCGGGAGCCATGGGTGCGCGGGCATCGTCGGAGGCCTTTGTTTTCAGGGCCTCCGGCGGGGGGGAGGGAGAGCGTCCGACCGGAAAGAAGGCGCGGAAGAAGGAGAAACATCTAGAGGCGGGTCCCCTCGGTGCGCCGGAAAGTCTGACCACCGCGCTCAGCCCAACCCAGTCACCGGCGAGCGCGGGGTGCCCCGAGCCCGTGCCCGGGCCCTTGAACAACACCACAGAGGGGCCCAGGCGCGGGCAAGAAAAGGAAAAGGGGGGGGCGGAGCGGGAGGCCTCGGCAGACATGGAGGTCTCCCTGACTCCGCGCGCCCCCAGGAACAAAAAGAGGCACCGCCCCAATGACGCGGAGGGGGAACAACATCCCTCCGCGGAGGAGTCGGTGCCCGCCGCGTGTCCCGCGTCCCCCACCAGCGCCCCCAAATTGCGCTGCAGGCGCGAGGAGTCTTTCCCCGGGGAGGGTGAGACAGTTGAGGCTGCCCAGCCTCTGCCTCCCGGGGATGGAGTGGAAGATCTGCCTGTCGTGGGGGGCGTGGGGACCGCGGAGGAATGCGTAGCCGCCGGGCCGGGCGTCCCGGGGACTGAGGCGGGCGAGGCCGAAAAGGCCGAACCTGAGCCCGCCCAGCTATTACCCAACTTCCCCCGGGAGTCGCTCGACCCGGCAGAAAAACAATTAAATAATTATGACACTGTAGATGCTGGGCCGGGGGGTGGCAGCGGGGAGGGGGAGGAACACCCACCCTCGCCCCTTACTTTGGAGCTGGAGCACTTGGAGGGCCTGGGGATTTCCTATGGCCGGGTCTCTCCTTGTTCTCCGGTTCCTGGGGCGGAGGGGGAACCCCTTCCGCTGTCATTTCCCGACCCAGCACCATTTTTAAAAGAGCCCAGTGGGGACTCCTCTGCCGACGATCCTGGGGGTGGGATCGGGGCAGTGCCAGGGCCGGTTGGAGCGGCCGGTTCATTTGCCGTACCTTGTGCGGTCGATGGGCCGGCTGCTGGCGGCCACCTCCCGGAGGAGGACGGGGACTCGGTGGGGGACGCGGGAGAAGAACTAGAGACCACCGCCAGGGAGGCGGTGGATCTGCTCGCGGCCGCCGCTGAGGCCCTCCTCATTCCTGCAAAGGAACTCCGGGACTTTTTGGCCCAGAGCCGGGGTCGCCGCGACCAAGCCCGACTGGCCCTGGAAAAATGGTCCGAGCCGGAGCTGATCAAGGGGTCCGTCCGCGCCGCCATTAAAACCTTGGCCGCGGGCGGGCCCTTGACAAAGGAGCAGCACCTTGAGCTGCGCGAGCTCGAGGGACTCCTCGCTGGGCTGCGGAGGGAGCGGAGTTCAACAAAAGACTCCGCTCCCTCCCCCACAATAGGTTAAGGTAGAGGTTGCACTATGCTTTTGCCATGAAGATAACCATAGCCAGCCTCAACATCAACGGCGGCAGAGGGGCACGCCGTAGATTTGACAATTTTTCGCTCCTGCGGGAGGGGAAATATGCGGTGTGCTTCCTGCAAGAAACCCACACCGTTCCGGGAGACGAAGCCACGTGGCTCCTGGAATGGCAAGGAGAGGTCCGCATGAGCCACCTCACCGCCATTTCTAGTGGGGTGGCCATCTTGCTGGGCCCGCATTTTCAGCCGGAGATCTTGGGGGTCGAGGAGCCCGTGCCAGGCCGCTTGCTGCACGTAACGGTTCGCCTGGGGGACGTGCCGCTCCATCTCGTGAACGTGTACGCCCCTCATCCCGGCCCGCAGCAAACGCGCTTCTTTGAAGAGGTGTCCGCTCTTCTTGGCTCCGTCGACGTCGGCGACTGCATTGTCCTCGGGGGGGATTTTAACTGCACCCTCGAAGCGAGGGACCGCTCCGGTGCCCCGCAGTGCATGACGGCGATGGAGAAGTTGAGGGACCTGGTCGGGTCCTTCGACTTGGTGGACGTCTGGCGAAATCTCCACCCCGACTCCAGCGCCTTTACTTGGGTGAGGCCTGGAGTTGGATGGTCTAGAGTCGACCGCCTTTACGTGTCTCGGGCGTACGTTTCCTGCGTCCCGGCGGCCTCCATGCGGCCGGTGCCGTGTTCGGACCACCACCTGGTGTGGGCGGAGCTCGCTTCGCTCCGCGCGAGGACGGGGTCCGCGTACTGGCACTTTAACAACCGGCTGCTGGAGGACGTGCGGTTCCAGGACTCGTTCCGTCGATTCTGGTCCAACTGGAGAAGGAAGCAGGGGGGCTTCCCCTCCTTGAGGCTATGGTGGGACGTGGGCAAGGCTCACGTCCGCGTCTTCTGTCAAGAGTACGCGAGGGGGTCGACCAAGAGGCGGGCGGCCAGAGTCGGGCGCCTAGAAAAAGAGGTGCTCGACCTGGAAGCCCGTCTCGGTCAAGTCGTCCAGGACCCGGCCCTGCGGACGGTGTACGAAGCGAAGAAGGCCGCGCTGAAGGACCTGCAGCTCGTCGGGTCCCGAGGCGCGTTCGTGAGGTCGCGGATCCGGTTCCTGCGGGATCTGGACCGCGGCTCCCCCTTCTTCTACTCGCTGGAAAAAAGGCAGAGTGTCCGTAAGCAGCTCTTGACGCTGCTGGCCGACGACGGCTCTCTCGTCTCGGATCCGGAGGGCGTCAACAACAGGGTCCGTGAATATTACGGGGCTCTGTTCTCTCCGGATCCGTCCAGCGAGGAAGCGCGTAGAGTTTTGTGGGAGGACCTGCCGAAGGTCGGCCCGGAGGGCGCCGAAAATCTGGAAGCTCCGCTAAGCCTGGCGGAGCTGACCGGTGCCCTCGCCCGGCTCTCGAGGGGAAAATCCCCGGGGCTGGACGGGCTGACCGTGGAGTTCCACAGGGCGTTCTGGGACGTCCTGGGGAGCGACTACGCGCGGGTCCTGGGGGAAAGTCTGGCGACCGGGGAGATGCCCCTCTCTTGGCGCAGGGCAGTCATCGTCCTGCTGCCTAAGAAGGGCGATCTCCGCCTCCTTAAGAACTGGCGCCCGGTCTCCCTCCTCAGCACGGACTACAAAATCTTCGCCAGGGCGATGTCTGCTCGCCTTGGTGCCGTGCTGGACCACATGATCCACCCCGACCAGTCATACACGGTCCCGGGCCGGTCAATCCACGATAACATCCATCTGGTCCGGGACCTCATCCATTGTTCCCAGGAGGCTGGTCTGTCGGTCGCCTTCCTATCCCTCGACCAAGAGAAGGCGTTCGACAGGGTGGACCACGACTATCTGCTCGGAACTCTGCGCGCTTTCGGGTTCGGGACGCATTTCGTCGCCCGGATCCGACTTTTGTACGCCGCCGCGGAGTGTCTGATTAAGGTTAACGGGTCCTTGACGGCGCCCCTTCGCTTTAGGAGAGGGGTGCGCCAGGGATGCCCCATGTCCGGCCAGTTATACGCCGTTTGCGTGGAGCCTTTCCTGCGCCTCTTGCGGACGAGGTTGACGGGACTGGCTCTGCAAGGGCCGGGCGTGGAGGTCGTCCTCTCGGCTTACGCCGATGACGTGCTCCTCGCGGTAGAGGATCCCGCTGACCTGCGGAGGATGCGTGAGTGCCAGGAGATTTACTCGGCCGCGTCCTCCGCCAGGATCAACTGGGAGAAATGTTCCGGACTCCTGGTGGGTCAGTGGCGGGTGGACTCCCTGCCGGAGGAGCTCAGGCCTTTTGCCTGGAGCACGACCCATCTCCTCTATCTGGGAGTCTACCTTAGCCCCGACGAGGGAGCCTGGCCGGCGAACTGGCAGGAGCTGGAGGCCAAGGTCGCCGCTCGCCTAGGGCGCTGGACAGGACTGCTCCGAGTGCTGTCCTACAGGGGTCGAGCGCTAGTCATAAACCAGCTGGTGGCCGCAATGCTGTGGTACCGGCTGGTCACTTTGACCCCTCCCCCTGCGTTTGTCGCCAAGATACAGAAGAAGCTGGTGGACTTCTTCTGGAACAACAGGAAGCACTGGGTCTCTGCTGCGGTCTTGAGTCTCCCGCTTGAGGAGGGCGGTCAGTCGTTGGTGTGCGTCAGCGCCCAGCTCGCGACTTTCCGTCTTCAGACCCTGCAGAGATACCTTTACGTCGAGCCCCCTCCTAGGTGGTGTGCTCTGGCGAGGTATTTCTTCCGCCAGCAGCTCGACCTCAATTATGACACGCAGCTCCTGTTTGTGAGCTTGGGGGGGTGCCAGGACCGCCCTCCGGGAGCTGCCTGTCTTTTACAGGGAACTCATCAGGGTCTGGAACAAAGTCTCCACCAAGCGCAGCTCTCCGCCGGCTGGAGTGGCGGCCGTCCTGCAGGAGCCGCTGCTCGGGAATCCGTACCTCCACGGCCGAGGCTTCATGTGGCGGTCGGAAGAGAGGGCTGTGGCTGGTGAGGTGACCAGGGTCAGGGACCTGCTCGATGGCGGAGGAGCGGGCTGGATGGCGCCAGACACGCTGGCGCGGCGCCTAAACTCTGCCAACGTCCGCCACGCGGCCGATGCCATCGAGTCGCTAAAAACAGCTCTGGGCCCTGACTCCGTTAGGTGCATCGAGGAGGCTCAAGCACGTGGGGAGATCCCGTCCGAACTGACCCCCGTCCGGACGGAATTCCTCATCGGCGCCAAACCCCGGAACCTCCCTCGGGGGCCGGCGCCTCACAACTTGAGCCGCCTCGGGGAAATCCCCTCCGTGCCTTTCAGTTCCGCGCGGAGGGGTTTCCTGTACGGGCTGCTCCTGCACACCCTCAACTTTGCCATCCTCGCCGGCCGTCCGGACACGCCATGGCGTACCATCTTGCCGTCCGGAGGAGGCGGGGGTCCCCGATGGAGGGCACTCTATGCAGGGGTCCTCCCACTATTCATCGGGGACTTGGCCTGGAGGGTGGTGCACGGAGCAGTGCCGTGCAATAAATTTTTAAGCCGGTTCACGGACTCCCAGGCCGCCTGCAATTTCTGCGGTCTGGAGGAGTCCGTGTTCCATGTTTTTATTGAATGCACGAGGTTGCAGCCCCTGTTCCACTATTTGAAGGGGCTGCTCCTGAAATTCTGGCTGCACTTCAGTCCCACTCTCCTGATCTTTGGGCACCCTGTGCGGAGGGGAGCGGGTAGGTCCGAAGGCCTCCTCGTAGGACTGCTCCTGGGCACGGCCAAGGGTGCCATCAGCCGGTCCAGGCAGCGGGCGGTCGAGGGGGTCGTTCAACCTGACTGCCTGCCTCTCTTCCGCTCTTACATCTGGTCCAGGGTGTCCTTGGAGATGGAGCACGCGGTGTCCACCGGTACGCTCGCGGCCTTCCGCGAGAGGTGGGCACCGGAGGGACTGGAGTGCATCATCACGCCCGGCAACCAAATTTTAATTTGATTTTACGTTTTAAAGTTTAATTTGTTTTCATTGCCGGTGCTTTTAGTGTCCCCCTCCCCTTTTATAGGGGGTACTTGGAAAAATGTGGTTTTAGCGCCCCAAAAAAAAAAGAAAAACAAAAAAAAAACAAAAAAAAAGGAAAAAAAAGGGGGCCTTGAAAATGTCTGCCGTGTCACCCAGGCGGGTGGCACGGTTTAATGTTTGTTTGTTTTTTCAGGTAAACTCAAAAGAGTTTCATGCACAAGGAGCCCCCAGGTCCCTCTGTACTGCTGCATGTTGTAATTTCTCCCCATTCAAATAGTATTCCCTTTTTTTGTTTTTTTTCCCCAAGGTGTATGACATCACACTTTCCGACATTGTATTCCATCTGCCAAACCTTAGCCCATTCACTTAACCTATCTAAATCTCTTTGCAGCCTCTCTGTGTCCTCTACACAACCCGCTTTCCCACTAATCTTAGTGTCATCTGCAAATTTTGTTACACTACACTCTGTCCCCTCTTCCAGGTCATTTATGTATATTGTAAACAGTTGTGGCCCCAGCACCGATCCCTGTGGCACACCACTAACCACTGATTTCCAACCCGAAAAGGACCCATTTATCCCGACTCTCTGCTTTCTGTTCGCCAGCCAATTCTCTATCCATGCTAATACATTTCCTCTGACTCCGCGTACCTTTATCTTCTGCAGTAACCTTTTGTGTGGCACCTCATCGAATGGCTTTTGAAAATCTAAATACACCACATCCATCGGTACACCTCTATCCACCATGCTCATTATATCCTCAAAGAATTCCAGTAAATTAGTTAAACATGATTTCCCCTTCATGAATCCATGCTGCGTCTGCTTGATTGCACTATTCCTATCTAGATGTCCCGCTATTTCTTCCTTAATGATAGCTTCAAGCATTTTCCCCACTACAGATGTTAAACTAACCGGCCTATAGTTACCTGCCTTTTGTCTGCCCCCTTTTTTAAACAGAGGCGTTACATTAGCTGCTTTCCAATCCGCTGGTACCTCCCCAGAGTCCAGAGAATTTTGGTAGATTATAATGAATGCATCTGCTATAACTTCCGCCATCTCTTTTAATACCCTGGGATGCATTTCATCTGGACCAGGGGACTTGTCTACCTTGAGTCCCATTAGCCTGTCCAGCACTACCCCCCTAGTGATAGTGATTGTCTCAAGGTCCTCCCTTCCCACATTCCCGTGACCAGCAATTTCTGGCATGGTTTTTGTGTCTTCCACTGTGAAGACAGAAGCAAAATAATTGTTTGAGGTCTCAGCCATTTCCACAATCCCCCTTCTCATCTTCTAAGGGACCAACATTTACTTTAGATATCAATCTGCTGGTCAGGTGGGCAGAACAGTGGCAAATGGAATTTAATTCGGAGAAGTGTGAGGGCTAATAAGGAAAGGGTATACACATTAAACAGTAGGCCACTTAGAAGTGTTGATGAACAAAGGGACCTTGGAGTGCTTGTCCACAGATCTTTGAAAGTGGATAAGGTGGTTAAGAAGGCATATGGAATGCTTACCTTTATTGGCCGAGGCATAGAATACAAGAGCAGGGAGGTTATGCTTAAATTGTACAATACACTGGTTAGGCCACAGCTGGAGTACTGGGTGCAGTTCTGGTCGCTGTATTATAGGAAGGACGTGATTGCACTGGAGAGTGCAGAGGAGATTTACGAAGATGTTGCCTGGAATGAAGAATCTTAGCTATGAGGACAGATTGGATAGACTGGGTTTGTTCTCCTTGGAACAGAGGAGGCTGAGGGGAGACCTCATTGAGGTGTAAAAAATTTTGAGGGGCCGGGATATTTCCCTTGGTGGAGGGGTTAATTACGAGGGAGCATAGGTTTATGGTTTGGAGGGGATTTGAGGGGAAGCTTCTTCATGTCGAGAATTGTGGGGGTCTGGAACTCACTGCCTGGAAAGATGGTAGAGGCAGAAACCCTCACCACATTTAAAAGGTGCTTGGATGGGCACTTGAGGTGCCTTAACTATTATGCTTATAATAAGGATGAAACTGAGTACTGTATGCAATGAATAAGTGTGACCTTAGCTCCTTTAATTAAACTCCAGAGTGCCAGTGCAGCGTGGGAGGCCTGCTTATATACAGTGCTCCCAACGGATGCTGAGATCCCTTGGGAGTCAAACAGGTAGGCCCTCTGGTGGCGTTGTGATACAGGTTGCCAAGGGTTACATACATAACATCACTCCCTCGTAAAGTCAGTAGTACACTTATTTACAGGGTGAGACCACCTGGGGATTTTCGCTTCCTTGTTGATCGTCTCGGTACAAATGCAAGTGTGGGTGAGCTGGTTGGTTCTTCACTGGGCTACTGGGCGGCTGGCCTTGCTGGGCTACTGGGGATGGTGAATTGGGCTTCGTGGTCAACCGTGATGTCGGTTGCCACCTGTGTGTGTGTTGGAGGGTCGAAGTTGGTGGTGTCCTCTTCGGGTTGCTCGTAGCTGTTAGTGAACCGCAATTTGGATTGGTACAAATGCTTCCTGCACATTAGCCCATTGGCCAATTTGACCTGAAACACCCGACTCCCTTCTTTGGCTATAACCGTGCCAGCAAGCCATTTGGGACCATGTCCATAATTGAGTACAAACACAGGGTCATTGACCTCAATATTGCGTGACAAGTTTGCGAGATCATGGTGCATGCTTTGTTGATGCCGCCTGCCCTCGACGTGATCATGGAGATCAGGGTGGACAAGAGAGAGCCTTGTTTTGAGCGCCTTTTTCATGAGCAGCTTTGCTGCGGGAACCCCGGTGAGCGAGTGGGGTCTGGTGCGGTAGCTGAGCAGGACTCGGGACAGTCAGGTCTGCAGGGAGTCTTCCGGCACGCGTTTCAAGCTTTGCTTGATGGTTTGTGTGGTGTATGTAGCACACAAATCACTGACTCCACACGGTCTGGTGTAAATCTAACTGCTGTGACCTTCGTCCTTTATTGTTCAGCTCCAGAGTGCCTCTCAGGTGTGGTGGTCAGCCTTTTATAGTGCCTGTTGCAGATACTTCCAGGTTTCCCACCACAGCGCCCTCTGTGGTGTAGCATTGTGCTTACATTACATTTAAGGTACAGGACGATACACACATCAATACATAACATCACACTTGTCCAATGGAAGGCAGGTAGACATAGACAGTGCGTTAGTATGGTACATGTTATCTGGTACATTAACTAGTTATTGACTGGTAACGGATCCCTGATTTCCTTGTTAGCCCTTATCATTAATTGTACTTCATATCCATTATTTTACACAAATACAGTGGCCATTCAGCATTAAAAAATTAATTCTTATTATAAATTCGCCATCTCACATTAACATAGCTCATTTTAGACTCGTTCTGCCTTACAGAAGTCCTTTGTGGGGACCACCTCATGGTAAGGCCCTTTTAAGACTCCCGGGTGCATTTCCTTTTTAAGGTGCCATCTTTGATGCAGGAGGATTCCACGAGACTTCTCCTTGGGCGCCGCCATCTTTGATGCTCTGGACCGAGGCTGCCGCCATCTTGCTCTCTGCCGCTCCGGATGCCCTCTGCTCCCCTCAAAAAAGTCTCTTAGCATTTGGTCAAGGAATCCATCAAATTCGCAATGTCCTGCAAGGCGCCTTCGTTCAGCGACATAGCTCGCCACTTCCTGGCCCTCCGACCGTTGACACGTGTAGAACCGATACCTCGCCATCAAAACGCTTTCCTGCAGATTTAGGTGCTCCCGGGCCAGCGTACACGATTCTTCATAGTATTTGGTTGTTGGTTTCACCGGAGCAAGAAGATTCTTCATGAGGCCAAAGGTTGTTGCCCCGCAGACGGTAAGGAGGATCGCCCTTCATTTGGCAGCGTTCTCGTCCCCGGCCACGAAGTATTGGTCCAGTCTCTTCACGAAGGCCTCCCAATTGTCCCCTTCTGAGAACTTCTCCAGGATACCAACAGTTCTTTGCATTTTCGCACGGTTGTTCGTTACCTCGTCGCCAATTATTATGCTCATAATCAGGATGAAACTGAGTACTGTATGCAATGAATAAGTGTGACCTTAGCTCCTTTAATTAAACTCCAGAGTGCCGGTAGAGCATGGGAGGCCTGCTTATATACAGTGCTCCCAAGGGATTCTGGGATCCCTTGGGACTCCAACAGGTAGGCCCTCTGGTGGCGGTGTGATACAGGTTGCCAAGGGTTACATACATAACAGTAACCTGCAGGGTTAAGGACCGAGAGCTGGTAAATGGGATTAGACTGGCGCAGATACGATGGTAAGTACGTTAGGGAATCTAATACGGCCACAGTGATCTCCTGGACTAGTTTCGATCGCCTGGATGCGTCGGAGAGGAATTTTCCTAGACTTTTTCCCTGATTGGCATGAGTTTTTTTCTGGGTTTTTGCTTCTCCCAGGAGATCGCATGGCTCAGGGTGGGGTGGAGTGTAAAATGTTGCAATACATGCGGTATCGCAGTTGTGTGGGCCGGACTGGTTGGGCTGGGTGCTCTTTATCTTTCCGCCATTGTTCATTGTTCCTAGGTTTATATGTAACCTTCAGGGCTGCTGACCGAGGGCCGTGCGGCTCTTTGTCGGCCGGCGCGGGAACGATGGGCCGATATAGCCTCCTCTGCGCTGTAAATTTCTATGTTTCTGTTTCTAAATCCAAAAAGCCCAAAATCTGTTGATGGTACATCTAGGAGTAGAGAACCGGGAAAAAAAACTCGCCAAAAAACATTCCCCATACCTTGCTCAGCCCTCAAAGATAAATCGCAAAAATAAAACAAAAAAAAACAATCACACTTACCTCATGTTGTGATTCCTTCCCTCACCGATGGCAGAACTGCTGGGACCACCCACTTTCCCGGGCGATCCCACTACTACCTATGAACAATGACGGAAAGATAAAGAGTACCCATCCCAACCAGTCCGCCTCACACAACTGCGACACCCCTTATACTGAAACATTCTACACTCCACCCCAACCGGAGCCATGTGATCTTCTAGGAGAGGCAAAAACCAGATAAAAACCCAGGCCAATTTAGAGAGAAAAAATCTGGAAAAATTCCTCTCCGACCCATCCAGGCGATCGACACTAGTCCAGGAGATCACCCTGACCGTATTCTATTCCCTGCAGTACTTACCATTATATCTGCTCCATCAAACAAAAGGTCATTCAGTCTAATCCCAATTACCAGCTCCAGGTCCGTAACCCTGCAGGTTACTGCACTTTAAGTGCCCTTCCAACCATCTCTTAAAAGTGGTGCGGGTTTCTGCGTCCACATCTCTTCCAGTGAGTTCCATATCCCCACAACCCACTGCGTAAAGAAGCCCTCCCCCAAATCCCCTCGAAACCTTCCACCAACCACTTTAAAACTATGCCCCCTCGTAATAGACCCCTCCACCAATGGAAATAGGCCCTTACTATCCACTATGTCCAGGCGCCTGAATATTTTGTACACCTCAATGAGGTCTCCTCTCAACCTCGTCTGTTCCAATGAGAACAAACCCAGCCTATCCAATCTGTCCTCATAACTAAGATTCTCCATTCCAGGCAGCATCCTAGTAAATCTCCTCTGCACCCTCTCTAGTGCAATCACGTCCTTCCTATAATACGGTGACCAGAACTGCACGCAGTACTCCAGCTGTGGCCTAACCAAAGTATTATACAATTTAAGCATAACCTCCCTACTCTTATATTCTATGCCTTGGCAATAAAGGCAAGCATTCCGTATGCCTTCTTAACCGCCTTATCCACCTGGTCTGCTAATTTCAGGAATCTGTGGACAAGCACTCCAAGGTCACTTTGTTCATGGGGATATCTATCAATCTGACCCAGCCAATGCTAACTGGTACCCATGGGGTGAAGCAGAAGTTAGGTTTTGGGATGGGGCAAATCAGGTCCCCGTAGTTGAAAGCCTGTTGGTTAGTTACCACACAGTACTTCCCCATATGCAGAGTGTGTTGGTCCAGGCTGGGCTAGATTCTAGTACACAGCCTACGGCTCAGTTGAACCCACACCCTTTCATGCTATCCCTTCCCACTGGGTGTGGACATATGGTCAGACTCCCTACCCGGCGACAACCAGAGAGGGAGACTCCTCGCATGCTCCTATTTGTTTTGGTGGCGTACTGGTCCATAGGGTGATACCGGAGGCATTTATTTCCCCGGATTAGTCCCAAGTTTTCTATCTCATACTGCAGATTCTGGTCATCACCGGGATCACAAATACCAGCCCAATCAATGTTGAATGGGAATCCACACCCCCCCCCCCCCCCCCCGCCAATACTGGGAAGACTCGGGTTATCCCCTTCAACGTACATGCGTCTAGGTTTCCGGGATGCTGGGCGAAGGAAAGCAAGTATGTGCTGTTTACCCAATCGGAGACCTTTCCTCGATTGACTTGTTCCAGTTTATGGCGGACCTGTCCCACCACCCAGTCTCCTTATATATGGCACACATCTTGTTTTACTCCATCAACTCCATCCTTGTATTCCCTATCAATTAGTTTATTGATAGTGGCTGCATGCCCTTCTAGGACCGTTACTCCCTTCAATAGCTGCTCCGCTGTCACCTTTCCCAACTGTCTACCCCCCTGTGTGTAGAAGTGTAATAATCTCCGTATCGTCTCCCGGAGATTCTCGGAGCGTGCATGTATTCCTTGTATGTCTAGGGCATTCACGAAAGATGTTCCCGTATTTACCCCTGTCAGCACGTCATTTATCAGTCCCCTTTTCTTACGATGTGGGTTTAATTTCCCCTTGGCCTGTGATGCTCCACCCGTGTCCTTTGTCTCTCTTAATACTATATCTAGCAGGCGGGTGTACTTTGGCGTTAAATTCTTCCGGTAAAACCAGGTCAGTGAGGTTCACAATCACTGCGAGGATCTCATGGTTCACATTATCATATAGCTGGACCCCTTCTGAGCATATCACTATCCCACTTTGTAGTCCCTCCGTGTGTACAGGACATGTGAGAGGAGCCTGCGTGGTTGCGGTGGACGTGACCCTCGAGGTTCCTGTTGCTAAAGTGGTTGATGGGGCGATGGTAGTGGGAGTATCGCGGCATCGGAATTGATGCACTTGGAGATTGGGCACATTCTCCACCCATCCTCCCCTGGTTGGGGTTTTCCGGAGAATTGAGCGTAACTTCTCTCGCATTTAACTTGCACACTTTCCCCAGCACACATAGGAATCCCTCATCACTCTTTTTCTTAAAACATATCATAGACATATTAGCCCATTGCATCACCACTCCTTCTTTGCTGGTGTTTCCGGGTCTACTGTCATTTACGCTCAGACCCGTCAGTCCGGAGCTACAATTTAAATGCACTGTTTTGCCAACCGCCAGTCAGTGTCCCTTGTTCTTGATCACAACTAATGTCGCCCGAGTTCCTGTAATACAGGCCTTGTTGTTCCTTTTGTTTGACCTGCACAGGTCTTTTTGTAGCGATTTTGCCGGGGAGGATCTAGACTTTCCCGCTCTCGCTTCTGCTGTTGGCCATCCGAATGCGACTTTCATATGGAACACCCCCACACGTAGGCAGGGCCGAGCGTTGAAACACTTTACACCCACCCCCATTTCCAGTACCAAAATACATCGCTTTCGCTCGGAGTCTGAATCATCGCAGCATCGGTGCTGCATTCTCCATCCCGCCCTAATCCAGGGATGTTCTCCTTTGTCTGGACCGGTGAGACTTCTCTGTCCCTTGCTAGCGGTGTGTTGTAAGCCATCGTGATCGAGATTCCCACTAGGGCTATCCACACCCTCGCGCAGCTTATCATTGTTACCTGTGGGTCATAAAGAGTAGATGCCCTGGGGCTGTCCGCTTATTGCTGGTGGGTTTCTTCAACTGTGACCAGTGTTTCCACCGTCCCTGTCCATTTATCTCCACACATGCGCATGTATCGCTAGTGAGTAATATTTCATAAGGCCATTCCCATTTGGGAGCGAACCCGGATTCCTTATTAATCACCTTAACCATCACCCTTTCTCCCACCTGGGGTGCCTCCGCTGGTGATCCCATGTCCTGCTGCTTATGCAAGCAATCTTGATGATCCCTAACCTCTTGCCGCATCCCCTTGAGTTGCTCACTGAGCTCCATGACGTACCGCCTGATCCTGTCCTGGAGGGGTCCCAGATCGGCCCCACCGGTCATAATCCCCTCCGGTAACCTCATGGCTCTTCCAGTCATCAACTCGTACGGTGTGAGTCCGGCTGTTCGGTTCAGGGTGGCTCACAGCCGCATCAAAATTGTTGGCAACAGGTCTGCCCAGGATCGACCGGTCTGTTGGATTGCCTTGGCTAGGGCTGTTTTAAGAGTTCTATTCATCCGTTCCACCATTCCCGAACTCTGCGGGTGATATGGTGTGTGGAACTTCTGCTTGATCTCCATTACCTCACACACTTTTTTTATCATCTTTCCTGTGAAATGTATACCTTCATCCCAATCTATCTGGACTGGTATTCCCCACCGGGGATCATTTCCTCGGCCAGTGTCCTTGCAACAGTTGTTGCTGTACAGTTGCAAGTGGCGAATGCCTCCACCCACCTAGTGAACTGATCCACTATAACTAGACGGTATTTCTTATCATTGCGGCTGTGACGAGTAGTCCAGTAAAATCAATCTGAATGTTTCCCACAGACACCGTGGTCAGGGCTGGTGGCTCATTCTTATCTTTACTGCCCTTCCTGGGTTGTGCTGTGCGCATGTAATATATTTCTGACAGTACTTGGCAACCTGGAGTCCCAGTGCTGGCCACCACCATTCTTTCTGTAAGCTCGTGATTATTAATATACCCCCAGTGGTCTATGCCGTGGTGTAGTTCCATCAGCACTTTCCTAATACACTCAGGGGCTATCCAGGGGCTATGACTCGATCATCACGCCTCCATACATCATCTGCGCCAGGATTCCTCCCAGGTGCTCCCATTCTGCTTTTTCCTTTTCATCTGTATAACTGTTTAATGTCCACGTCTTCCTCCCCGAGCGCTAGCGCGCAAATGGATTCTGGGTCTGGGTCCAGGGACTCAGCTGCATCGCGAACAGCTAGGTCCGCGGCCTCATTCCCTTTTTGTGTTCCGTCAACCACTTTCTGGTGAACTTTCACCTTCACCACCACTGCTTGGGCGGGTTTCGTAGAAGCGTCTAGCAGTAGTTTAATTCTCCCTTCATGCTTAATAGCTTCTCCGCCCGAAGTGACAAACCCTCATCTTCTCCAAGCTGTCATATAATCATGTACTACCCCTAAGGCATAGCGACTATCTGTATAAATGTTTGCTCTTTTTCCCTCGGCTAGTTTGAGAGCGTCTGTCAGGACTGTAAGTTCAGCCACTTGGGCAGAAAGTCCTCCGTCTAAAGCCCCGCTAAGTACAGTTTCTAAATTGTCGTTAACGACTGCCCACCCCATATGGGGTGATCCACTTATATACTTTCTGGACCCGTCTGCGTATAGGGTCAAATCATGGTTCTCCAATGGAGTTTCGCTGATATTGCCTGGGGAGTCCTCCCATTCCAGGACGCTACAATTGTGGAGTTCCCCTTCCTCCAGAAGTCCTTCTGCAGTGTTTTTCTGGTGTCTTGCACTATTTTGAGGGATTCATCTTTAGGCAACAGAACAGCTTCGCATTTCGCTCTTCTTACATTTGAGACGGCCCTTAACTTCCCTGTATTCAACATCTCTACCAGAGTGTGTCTTGTATGCAGGATGATATCTCCTGCCATCACTATCGGTTCACTAACTTTTACTGCCCAGGTACTGCAATCTGGAGCTGCCACGCATCTGGACAGCCCGGCAGCTACCGATGACAGCTGGGTTGAAAAGTAAGCTACTGGTCATTGTCTGTCACCATGTTCCTGCATGACGACTGCCCTGTAAAAGTTCTCGATATTGTCACAGTGAATGTAGAACGACAATTCCATGTTCGGGAGACTGAGTGTTGATGCTCTCATTAGAGCCTCCTTTAGCTTAACGTATTCTTCTTCTTGCTCCGTTCCCCATTCTATGGCCTCGAAGGACGGCTTTCCATCTTTTACAAGTTTTTGGATGGGCTCTGCTAGAGCCGCAAAATTCGGGATAACATTTCTGTATTAGTTAAACAACCTTACCCCCCCTTACAGTAGTTGGGCGCAGCATCGCCCTAATGGCAACCTGTCTGTCATTAGACATGGCCCGGGACCCTTGTGAGATTTTGTGCCCCAAGTACTGTACTTTGGCAAGTCCTATTTGGGCTTCCTTGGGATTCACCTTAAATCCGGCCTCGATCAGGGTCTCCAAGATGACTACCATATGTCCCCTTGGACTCTCGGAGGCGATGAGTAGGTCGTCAACGTACTGTAGGACCATACTGTTGTATGGGCCAGGTTTACATTTTCCAATGCTTGGCTCATCGTCCGGTGGAAAATGGCTGGCTATTGTGGAATCCCTGTGGCAATCTTGTCCATGTGTACTGTCGTTCACAAATGGTGAATGCAAATCTGGGCTGTGATTCTTCAGCTACTGGTATGGACCAAAACCCATTGGCAATATCTAGGACTGTGAAGATCTTGTGCTCAGCTTTAAGACCATTAAAAATGGTGGCGGGACTAGCAACTATGGGATGTTCCCGGGGTGTCACCATATTCAGTGCTGTGTAGTCGATGGTGAGACGGTATGAACCGTCTAGCTTCTTTACCGGCCACACAGGAGAATTGGTAGTGACTACAACCTCCTTCAAAACCCCGTCGGTTACCAATTCCCGTACAATCTGGGTCATTTCTTCATGTGCCTCAGGACGTATCGGGTATTGTCTGTGCGCTTTGTGTTCTGGCCCCTGGACTTTAATGGGTTCCATTCTCACAAGACCACAGTTTTGTTTCATCCTAGTCCAATCCCTGGCCAGAACCTGCACACTACCGACCTGGGCGTGGTTATCAAGCCTCTGGACTCCCCATAGGGTTGTTTTCTTAACGGCCCAAGTTATCTCACCAAACTATCCTTCGTCCCTTTGGGTCGATGATAGCTCCAAGCTGTTCTAATAGGTCAATTCCTAGTATAGTGTCTTCCGGATTTGGGCATATCCAAAGTTGTGCTGGGATCAAGACCCTGGCGATCTCCAATACTATTACTTTACTCTGTTGGGCTTTCGATACCCCGTTGACCCTCCTTATGGTCAATGATTTTCTCGTGGTCGGGAGGGGGAGGTTGGTGATTAATACCGTTGCGCCTGTGTCCACCAACATATCACACTGTCGGCCCCCGATCAATGCATTTATGTGAATTCGGGGATCAGTGTCTGTTCTAATGGGGGTCGCTGCCTTTCAATCGGAGGACATACTTTTTATGATCTTAAAGAGTTGTTCCTCAGTCATGTCCTCCATGGCTCCAGCTGCTGCTCTTTCCTTCTGTGTCGGACCCTGGCCTGCCTGTCCACCACCCGGCGCCCAACACTGTTGGTAATTATGACCTCTCTTCTTACAATTTTTGCACATGGGCCCTTCCCCCTTTTTCTTTTTAGTGGGGGCCTGACATTCGGCTATTCTGGGTCCCGTTTCCCCACAATTAAAAGATTTACCGATTAACTTAGGTTTACAGTATGTGCTTACAGCAGTTACTTCAACCTTAACAGTTCGGGTTGTCTGTAACTTGTTGTTGTCTATTTGGCATTATATCCTCAAGGGTCTGTGTTGCCACTACCCCCATTTGTAGGACTCTCTGATGCTCTGCCGATAGCCCGTCTTTAAACATTTTTATGAAGACTAGGTCGGCCTTTGCGGGATTATTTTGTCCGGCGTATTCCTGATATGCTGTCCATATCCTCTCCCCATACTCGTTCGCCCTTTCTCCCTTCTGTTGCTTAATGCCTAATATGATTCCCCAATTGGGCATAGGTGCCCCAAGGGCTGTTTTCACAGCTTCAACTAAATCGTCATAGGCGGTCTGCCGAGCGTTCCGCAAAGCACCTGGTAAGGGACACCACTCACTGCTCCTTGATCGAAGGGGCAGGGTTTCCCACTTATCCCGGGGGCACTTTGCCCGCACTAACTGGTGGACATCCTATTCATGAATGTCATACATTTCTCTTAAGAACCTCCAAAAGTCGGCATTACCATGTCGGAACTTTAGGGTTAGCAAGTCTTTTAGTAGTACCTGTTTTTCTCCGGGAGTAAAGGGTTCGTATCTCACTCTCTGGGCTCCCCCATTTGGGCCTGTTGTGGTCATTAATGGTGCCGTTGGAACCTCCTCCCAACAGACGTCGAATTCGGGAGCAGTTGCTCGTACGTCGCTATAGGAGGGAGGTCTGCTTTTACTGTCAGGGCGGTCCCGTGATTGTTTTGTTTCAATGACCGTTCAATTCCTGGTCTGGGCCATACCGAGGACTGAACAAGCATTCATTATCTCTTTCTCTCCTTTCCTTACGTAATTGACTCAATTCTACTAACTTTGGTTTTGGTTTTTCACGATAGTGCAGACATTGCCATGTTATCAAAACTCCGGCTTTGTCAGTTTTATCTTTGGTTTGTATCTCCCACCACAACTTCTGTTTGGCGGGCTGGACTGATGGGTCCCACCCATCCTTTTTCATTTTCAGAATTAGTTTCTTGCACTTATTTGCAAAATATCGTGCCAAAAATCTCTCCAGACCCCATTCGTTAGATATCGCATTAATCATGTCATAGACAGTCCCTCGGAATCGAGGAAGATTTGCTTCTAATATGTCCTTACTATACAGTATAAATGCACACGAGGCCCATACTTGAGACAAGGTCACTCTGTGATCAGTAACCTTTATTAGCCAGCACTGAAGTGAAGAAGTGGGTGGAGCTTCCCCTTTTATACCTGAAAGTCCAGGTTAGGAGTGTCTCCCACAAGTTCACCACCTAGTGGTCAATGTTCTCAAGGTGTACAACTTAGGTCAGTTTATACATGGGTTACAATGATAGTTGAATACATGACATCACCTCCCCTCCCAAAGTCTTATTGGGATCACAGGTTAAGTCTCTCTGGTGGTTTACGCTCCCTTGTAGATCGCCTGAGTTGTGGCTCCGGTTGTTGGGCGCTAGCCTGAGTGTCTGCTGCTGGCAGTGCCTCAGGCCTGTCCGGACTGCCCACAGTGACTGGTTCCTGTGTTCGGTCACCTGTGGTGCAGTGAACTCAACATCGTGTCTGTCCTCTGCTTCTTCTATGGGGTTGCTGAACCTCCTTTTTGTTTGATTCAAGTGTTTGCGGCAGATTTGTCCATTGGTAAGTTTAACTACCAGAATCCTATTCCCCTCTTTGGCAATCACAGTGCCTGCGAACCATTTAGGCCCTGCAGCGTAGTTGAGGACAAAGACAGGGTCATTGACATCAATACATCACGCCCTCGCATTCCTGTCATGGTAGTCACATTGTGACTGGCGCCTGCTCTCAACAATTTCTTTCATGTTGGGGTGTATAAGGGATAACCTGGTTTTGAGCATCCTTTTCATTAGCAGCTCTGCGGGTGGAACCCCTGTGAGCGAGTGTGGTCGGGATCTATTGGCCAACAGGAAGCGTGATAAGTGGCTTTGTAGGGAACCCCCTTGGATTCTGAGCATCCCCTGTTTGATTATCTGCACTGCTCGTTCTGCCTGGCCGTTTGAGGCTGGCTTGAACGGTGCCGTTCTGACATGGTTGATACCATTTCCTGCCATGAAGTCCTGGAATTCAATGCTTGTAAAGCACGAGCCATTGTCGCTGACCAAGACATCAGGTAGACCATCGGCGGCAAACATTGCCCGTAGACTTTCTACCATGGCAAAGGATGTGCTTGAATTGAGAATGTCACACTCGATCCATTTGGAGTAGGCGTGTACTACAACCAAAAACATTTTTCCCATGAAAGGACCTGCTTAGTCCACATGGATGCATGACTATGACTTGGCGGGCCAGGACCAGGGGCTAAGGGGATCTTCCCTGGGTGCGTTGCCCAGCTGGGCACACGTGTTGCACCTGCGAACACAAAGTTCCAGGTCTGCATCTATCCCTGGCCACCAAACGTGTGACCTGGCAATTGCCTTCATCATGACAATGCCTGGGTGCTCATTGTGGAGTTCTCTGATGAACATCTCTCTGCCCATCTGGGGCCTGACTATTCGGTTTCCCCACAGTAGGCAATCGGCCTGAATCGAGAGTTCATCCTTGCGCCTGTGAAATGGTTTGAATTCCTCAGGACATAGAAACATAGAAAATAGGTGGAGGAGTAGGCCATTCGGCCCTTCTAGCCTGCACCGCAATTCAATGAGTTCATGGCTGAACATGCAACTTCAGTACCCCATTCCTGCTTTCTCGCCATACCCCTTGATCCCCCGAGTAGTAAGGACTTCATCGAACTCCTTTTTGAATATATTTAGTGAATTGGCCTCAACAACTTTCTGTGGTAGAGAATTCCACAGGTTCACTACTCTCTGGGTGAAGAAGTTTCTCCTCATCTCGGTCCTAAATGGCTAACCACTTATCCTTCGACTGTGACCCCTGGTTCTGGACTTCCCCAACATTGGGAACATTCTTCCTGCATCTAACCTGTCTGAACCCATCAGAATTTTAAACGTTTCTATGAGGTCCCCTCTCATTCTTCTGAGCTCCAGTGAATACAAGCCCAGTTGATCCAGTCTTTCTTGATAGGTCAGTCCCGCCATCCCGGGAATCAGTCTGGTGAACCTCCACTGCACTCCCTCAATAGCACGAATGTCCTTCCTCAAGTTAGGAAACCAAAACTGTACACAATACTCCAGGTGTGGCCTCACCAAGGCCCTGTACAACTGTAGCAACACCTCCCTGCCCCTGTACTCAAATCCCCTCGCTATGAAGGCCAACATGCCATTTGCTTTCTTAACCGCCTGCTGTACCTGCATGCCAACCTTCAATGACTGATGTACCATGACACCCAGGTCTCGTTGCACCTCCCCTTTTCCTAATCTGTCACCATTCAGATAATAGTCTGTCTCTCTGTTTTTACCACCAAAGTGGATAACTTCACATTTATCCACATTATACTTCATCTGCCATGCATTTGCCCACTCACCTAACCTATCCAAGTCACTCTGCAGCCTCATAGCATCCTCCTCACAGCTCACACTGCCACCCAACTTAGTGTCATCCGCAAATTTGGAGATACTACATTTAATCCCCTCGTCTAAATCATTAATGTACAATGTAAACAGCTGGGGCCCCAGCACAGAACCTTGCGGTACCCCACTTGTCACTGACTGCCATTCTGAAAAGTACCCATTTACTCCTACTCTTTGCTTCCTGTCTGACAACTAGTTCCCAATCCATGTCAGCACACTACCCCCAATCCCATGTGCTTTAACTTTGCACATTAACCTCTTGTATGGGACCTTGTCGAAAGCCTTCTGAAAGTCCAAATATACCACATCAACTGGTTCTCCCTTGTCCACTCTACTGGAAACATTCTCAAAAAATTCCAGAAGATTTGTCAAGCATGATTTCCCTTTCACAAATCCATGCTGACTTGAACCTATCATGTCACCTCTTTCCAAATGCGCTGCTATGACATCCTTAATAATTGATTCCATCATTTTACCCACTACTGAGGTCAGGCTGACCGGTGTATAATTCCCTGTTTTCTCTCTCCCTCCTTTTTTAAAAAGTGGGGTTACATTGGCTACCCTCCACTTGATAGGAACTGATCCAGAGTCAATGGAATGTTGGAAAATGACTGTCAATGCATCCGCTATTTCCAAGGCCACCTCCTTAAGTACTCTGGGATACAGTCCATCAGGCCCTGGGGATTTATCGGCCTTCAATCCCATCAATTTCCCCAACACAATTTCCCGACTAATAAGGATTTCCCTCAGTTCCTCCTCCTTACTAGACCCTCTGACCCCTTTTATATCAGGAAGGTTGTTTGTGTCCTCCTTAGTGAATACCGAACCAAAGTACTTGTTCAATTGGTCTGCCATTTCTTTGTTCCCCGTTATGACTTCCCCTGATTCTGACTGCAGGGGACCTACATTTGTCTTTACTAACCTTTTTCTCTTTACATATCTATCAAAACTTTTGCAATCCGTCTTAATGTTCCCTGCAAGCTTCTTCTCGTACTCCATTTTCCCTGCCCTAATCAAACCCTTTGTCCTCCTCTGGTGAGTTGTAAATTTCTCCCAGTCACCGGGTTCACTGCTATTTCTGGCCAATTTGTATGCCACTTCCTTGGCTTTAATACTATCCTTGATTTCCCTTGATAGCCACGGTTGAGCCACCTTCCCTTTTTTATTTTTACGCCAGACAGGAATGTACAATTGTTGTAGTTCATCCATGCGTTCTCGAAATATCTGCCATTGCCCATCCACAGTCAACCCCTTCAGTATCATTCGCCAATCTATCCTAGCCAATTCACGCCTCATACCTTCAAAGTTACCCTTCTTTAAGTTCTGGATCATGGTCTCTGAATTAACTGTTTCATTCTCCATCCTAATGCAGAATTCCACCATATTATGGTCACTCTTCCCCAAGGGGCCTCACACAACGAGATTGCTAATTAATCCTCTCTCATTACACAACACCCAGTCTAAGATGGCCTCCCCCCTAGTTGGTTCCTCGACATATTGGTCTATACGACATGCCCTGTACGTTGCTGCCCAGTGCTCATTCAGGACACATTTCTTGACTAAAGACAATAGCTGGTCTCTATTTGTCCAGACTTTAATCTGCCGGGTTGTCACGGGTGAACCTTCACTTCCGAAGCTTCAACAGCCATGACCATCTCAGCAGCATGCTCAGTTGCCCCCTCGGTGGTGGCTAGTGGGAGCCTGCTGAGTGCATCGGCGCAGTTTTCAGTGCCCGAATAGGCGGCTAACGTGAGTGCCCACCTCTGTATGCGGGCCGATACATTTGCATTTATGGCCTTGTTTGTCATCCAAAAGGGACGTTAGGGGTTTGTGATCTGTCTCCAGCTCAAATTTCCTGCCAAACAGGTGCATTTTTTTTAACAGCATATACACATGAAAGTGCTTCCTTTTCTACAATCCCGTAGCCCCGTTCTGCCTGGGACAGACTTCTGGAGGCATAAGCTACCGGCTGTAACTGACCCTTGGCATTAACATGCTGCAACACACACCCGACACCATAGGACGACGCAGCGCACGTTAAAACAAGTTTCTTACATGGGTCATATAGCGTTAACAGATTGTTGGAGCATAACAAATTTCATGCTCTATCAAAAGCCCTTTCCTGGCTGTCCCCTCAGACCCATTCACGACCTTTGCATAGGAGCACGTGTAGCGGCTCTAACAGCATGCTCAATTTGGGAAGAAAGTTACCAAAATAGTTCAGGAGCCCCAGGAACGAACGCAGCTCCGTCGTGTTACGGGTTCTGAGTGCTCTCTGGATCGCTTCTGTTTTGGACGCTGCAGGTCTGATCCCATCTGCTGCTACCCTCATCCCCAGGAATTCTACCTCTGGAGCTAGGAAGACACACTTCGCCTTTTTCAGTCGCAGACCTCCAGGTTGTGGAGGTGTTCTTCAGTATCTCAACCCGTGATGAGGATGTCATCTTGAAAAACCATTGTCCTTGGAATTGACTTGAGGAGGCTTTCCATATTTCGTTGAAAGATCGCGGCAGCCGAGCGAATCCCAAATGGACATCTGTTGTACTCAGTTACAGGACATCTGTGTCGTGATGGTGGTCAGATTCTTCGACTCACTCGCCAGCTCCTGGGTCATGTAAGCTAAGGTCAGGTACAATTTTGAAAAAAGTTTGCCACCGGATAGCGTCACAAAGAGGTCCTCTGCTCTTGGTAGCAGGTACTGGTCTTGGAGCGACACCCGCTTGATGGTGGCTTTGCAATCACCACATATCCTGACCGACCCATCCACCTTGAGCACCGGCACAATCGGGCTCGCCCAGTCACTGAATTCGACTGGCGAGATGATGCCTTCCCTCAGCAGGCAGGCGGTCCAATTCGCATTCTATCTTTTCCCGCATCATGCACGGCACCACTCTGGCCTTGTGGTGTACTGGCCTGGCATCCGGGTTTATGTGAATCACTACCTTGGTCCCAATGCCAGGTTGAAATAGTGAGTCAAATTTGTCCAGAACCTGTGAGCATGATATTCGCTCCACAGAAGAAATTGCATTAACATCGCCCCATTTCCAGTTCATGACAGTAAGCCACCTCCTCCCCAGCAGTAGAGGACCATCCCCCGGGACAATCCAGAGTGGCAACCTGTTCTCCGAACCTTTGTGGGTCACGACTACCGTGGCACTGCCTAGCACCGGAATGATCTCCTTTGTGTATGTCCGTAGCTGTGCGTCAATCGTCAATAATTTTGGCCTCCTGGCCTTGGACGCCCACAACTTGTCAAACTGTTTGATACTCATCAGGGACTGGCTGGCCCACGTGTCTAGCTCCATTCATACTGGGATGCCATTGAGGAGCACTTTCATCATTATCAGTGGCATCCTGGTGTATGAACTGTGTATGTGCTCCACATGAACTCGCTGAACTTCAGCTTCCAGCGATTTCCCCCAGAGTCCATTTGGCCTCGTAGGGCTTACATCGGGCCCGTCCTCTTTGTACATCGACCTGGCTGCAGGCTTCCTGCACATATGCCCCAAGTGACCGCTGATGTTGCAGTTTCTGCAGGTATATTGCTGATACCTGCAAGCTCTGGCTATGTGTTTGCCTCCACACCTCCAACATGAACGTTGTTGGAAACAAAAGGTCCATTACCAGTCGATCGTCTTTGACTGTCCCTGTAATTGTCCTTAAGTGCACCATTGACAGGTGTTGATGGCCCCATTACTGGCCGCATTGTCCCTTGCGATGGCATGAATACCCGTTCAGCTAGCCATTGTCTCTGCTGAATTCCCCCTTTGGGTTCGACTACATGCTCGGGTATGCCCGATTGCCCCTGTCTGCCTGGAGAACTGTGTGCCGCGTTACCAATGTTGACTCCCTGTCCATTTGCTGCATTTGAGCCCAGATTTTTGTCAAACATCATTCTGGTCACTTCCTCCCGAGATAAATGTCTGGGCCATCAAAGCCATCGTTTCCAGGGTCAAGTCTTTGGTCTCAATCAATTTCCTGAAAACCCCAGCATGCCCAATGCCCTCAATAACAAAGTCTCGCAGCATCTCCGCTCTGCATGCATCTGGGAACTTACATAGGCTCGCCAGTCGCCGGAGGTCTGCCACGAATTCTGGAACGCTTTGCCCTTCTCGCCGCCAGGGAGTGTAAAACCGGTGTCTCGCCATGTGCATGCTGCTCGCCGGTTTAATGTGTTCCACGATCAACTTACTGAGCTCTTCAAAAGTCTTGTCCGCCGGCTTCTCTGGTGCTAGAAGGTCCTTCATCAGGGAGTACGTCCTGGATCCACAAACCGTCAGGAGATGAGCCTTGTGTTTGTCGGCTGAATCCTGTCCCAGCCATTGCTTAGTGATGAAACTTTGCTGTAGTCTCTCAATAAAATCGTTCCAATCATCACCAACACAGTAGCTCTTGACTGTGCTGCTCGTGGCCACGCGTGGCTTAAGTCCCAGTTTCTCATCGCCAATAATATGTCCTTACTATACAGTATATAGGGGCCCATACTTGAGAGAAGGTCACTCTGTGACCAGTAACCTATATTAGCCAGCACTGAAGTGAAGAAGGTGGGTGGAGCTTCCCCATTTATACCTGAAAGTCCAGGTTAGGAGTGTCTCCCACAAGTTCACCACCTAGTGGTCAATGTTCTCATGGTGTACAACTTAGGTCAGTTTATACATGGGTTACAATGACAGTTGAATACATGACAGCTTCCACTCCTGAAGTGAGTTCTTTGGTGGCTGAACAGTCCAATACGAGAGCCACAGACTCTGTCACAGGTGGGACAGATCGTCATTGAGGGAAGGGGTGGGTGGGACTGGTTTGCCGCACGCTCTTTCCGCTGTCTGCGCTTGATTTCTGCATGCTCTCGGCGTTGAGACTCGAGGTGCTCAGCGCCCTCTCGGATGCACTTCCTCCACTTAGGGCGGTCTTGGGCCAGGGACTCCCAGGTGTCAGTGTAGATGTTGCACTTTATCAGGGAGGCTTTGAGGGTGTTGTAGCATTTCCGCTGCCCACCTTTGGCTCATTTGCTGTGAAGGGGCTCCAAGTAGAGCACTTGCTTTGGGAGTCTCGTGTCGGGCATGCAGACTATGTGGCCTGCCCAGGGGAGCTGATCGAGTGTGGTCAGTGCTTCAATGCTGGGGCTGTTAGCCTGAATGAGGAGGCTGATGTTGGTGCGCCTGTCCTCCCAGGGGATTTGTAGGATCTTGCAGAAATATCGTTGGTGATATTTCTCCAGCAACTTGAGGTGTCTACTGTACATGGTCCATGTCTCTGAGCCATACAGGAGGGCAGGTATTACTACAGCCCTGTACACCATGAGCTTGGTGGCAGTTTTGAGGGCCTGGTCTTCAAACACTCTTTTCCTCAGGTGGCCGAAGGCTGCACTGGCGCACTGGAGGCGGTGTTGGATCTTGTCGTCGATGCCTGCTCTTGTTGATAGGAGGCTCCCGAGATATGGGAAGTGGTCCACGGTGTCCAGGGCCGCGCCGTGGATCTTGATGACTGGGGGGCAGTGCTGTGCAGTGAGGACAGGCTGGTGGAGGACCTTTGCCTTACGGATGTTTAGCGTAAGGCCCATGCTTTCGTATGCCTCAGTAAATACGTCGACTATATCCTGGAGTGCAGCCTCTGTATGTGCGCAGACGCAGGCGTCGTCCGCGTACTGTAGCTCGACGACAGAGGTTGGGGTGGTCTTGATCTGGCCTGGAGACGGTGCAGGTTGAACAGCTTCCCACTGGTTCTGTAGTTTAGTTCCACTCGAGCGGGGAGCTTGTTGACTGTGAGGTGGAGCATGGTGGTGAGAAAGATTGAGAAGAGGGTTGGGGTGATGACAGCTCTGTTTGACCCAGGTCCGGACATGGATTGGGTCTGTGATGGATCCGTTGGTAAGGATCTCGGCCTGCATGTCGTCGTGGAACAGGCGGAGAATGGTGACGAACTTTTGGGGGCATCCGAAATGGAGGAGGACGCTCCTTAGACCCTCGCGGTCGACAGTGTAAGGTCGAAGAAGGCCATGGATAAGGGCTGGCGCTGTTTCCTGCATTTTTCCTGTAGCTGTCGCGCTGCAAAAATCCAAGTCTGTTGTGCCCTGTAGGTGAGAAAATCCGCACTGTGACTCCAGGAGGAGCTCTTCGGCCACGGGAAGAAGACAGTTGAGGAGGACTCTAGCGACGACTTTCCAAGTGCCTGATAGCAGGGAGATTCCTCTGTAATTGCCGCAGTCAGACTTGTCCCCTTTTGTAAAGATGGCCACGATTACTGCATCTCTGAGATCCCCCGGCATGCTCTCCTCCCTCCAGATGAGAGAGATGAGGTCGTGCATTTGCGCCAGCAGTGCCTCTCCATCATACTTCAATGCCTCAGCAGGGATTCCGTCCGCACCCGTAGCCTTGTTGTTTTTAAGCTGTCTTATGGCTTTTTCTACCTCGTGCATTATTGGGGTCTCACTGAGGTGGTGGCAGGTCGCATGCTGCGGGATGGCGTCGAGAACACTCGAGTCAAAGGCAGAGTCTCGATTGAGGAGATCTTAGAAGTGCTCCTTCCAGCGGGCCCTAACTGCCTCGGTGTCCTTGATGAGTGTTTCCCCAGCAGTGGGGTGGGGCCTTGGGTGTTTGGCCCGTAGGTGACCTTGACTGCGATGAAGAATCCTCGCACATCATGGTTGTCGGCCAGCTGCTGTATCTCCTGTGCTTTCTCCATCCACCACCTGTTCTTTAGGTCCCAGGTTTTTTGTTGGACCTCAGCCTTGAGCCGTCTGTAATGCTGCTTTGCTGCTCCCATGTTGGGTTGTTGTTTAAAGCGCAGAAATGCCCTGCGCTTGCGATCTATTAGCTCTTGGATCTCCTGATCATTCTCATGAAACCAGTCCTGATGTTTCCTGGTTGAGTAACCAAATGTCTCTTTGCAGGCACTGATTATGGAGGTCTGGAGGCCAGACCAAACGCTGTGGGCATTCTGCGTTTCGGGGTCGTCAAGACATGCCAGGTTAGCTGTGAGGCTCTGGCTGTTTCGGGCTCTCTTAGCTGGGTCCTTAAGTGCTCCGGCATTGACTTTTTTGCGGCACTGCTTTTGCTGTTCCCTCCGCTTTGGGGCTATGTTAATGTTGATGATGGATAGGATTAGGCGGTGGTCTGTCCAGCAGTCGTCGGCTCCTGTCATGGCGCGGGAGATGCGCACATCCTTGCGATCCCTGGCTCGGATGATTACATAGTCGAGCAGGTGCCAGTGTTTGGAGCGAGGGTGTTGCCACAATGCCTTGTATTTGTCCCTCTGGTGGAACAAGGTGTTGGTGATGACAAGTTCATGCTCTAGACATTTTGTCAGGAATAGAGTACCACTGGAGTTGGCTTTCCCTCCCTCCTCTCTCTGCCAATCACGCCCCCCCAGAGGTCTGTGTCCTTGCCAACCCTGGCGTTGAAGTCACCGAGGAGGATCAGTTTGTCGCCTGCGGGATTGCAGGACAGGGATTTTTCGAGGTTGGTGTAAAAACCCTGTTTGGCCTCATCAGTTGCATTGAGTGTCGGGGCGTACACACTTATGACTGTGGCGCAATGGTTCCGGGATAGGGTGAGTCGAAGCATCATGAGGCGTTCGTTAGCCTCATAGGGGGAGTCTTTGAGGCGGTCAACCAGCTCGTTTTTGATGGCGAAGCCGACTCGGTAGAGGTGGCATTCTTCTTCTGGTTTCCCTTTCCAGAAGAAGGTGTAACCTCCACCTTGTTCCTTGAGCTGGCCTTCCTCTGCCCGCCGGGTCTCGCTTAGGGCACCGATGTCGCTATAAAAGCGTTTAAGTTCCCGGGCAACAATGGTGGTGCAGCGTTCCAGTTGTTGCTGCTGGAGTTGTCCATGAGGGTCCTGACGTTCCAGGTCCTGAACTTCATGTTAACGGAGTGGAAGGTGCCTGTGCGTGAGTTCTTTTAATGTGGGGTGGTCGTTGCACACCGGCAACCACACGGGCTTAGCTGAGCGAGGTCTTGATCCAGTGGCAAGAGGGTCCAAGACAACTGTAGACCAAGCACTGCTTTATGGGCCGAGTTGCCTATGGCGAGATTTTGGCCACAGGCTCAGCGCTGGATAGCCCCCTTGGTGGTAGGTGATCCGAGGCCTGGTTGGCGACAGGCACTGGGAAGGTCAGTGGCCCATCGGGGTTCAGGGTGGGAGGGCAGGGGGGTCACAGCTATGGAACTCACCTCCCACGTCGGCGACTGGTCTCCCCTCCTTCTACAGTGACGACCGGAACTCTCCTTCCCCACCGTCGATCTGGCCTCTTCTCCATCGCATTAGTAGACATTGACTCAAACTATATTCTTACCCCAAACTTACTTATTTTGATCTCTAACAGACACTTTATTGCTCGGAAATCCCATTTGACTTACACCTAACACCTGAAACACATCGGATTTGAGTGTGGTAATTTTAAAATACTCACTCAGTATGATCGCTGTCTCGTTACCCAGGGATATCCTGCCGACTACGCCAAATGAAGTGGAAATTAAATAATTAACCTCGATACAGTCTGTTAGGAATCAAACTCATGTAAATTTATTTTACTTGCAAGGGAGAAAACAGACCACAAGCCAGTCCCTACTGAACTCTCAGTACCCACTTCTCTACGAACAAAGAACACATAGGTGGGTTTTTATACAGTTACTCGGCCTATAATGGCCAAACATTCAATACATGAGACATACATTGATTCGAATGGTCAAAACCCTTGTCACTCAAAGCAAAGGTATGATACTGACCACCCTTGTCCCCAGTACTTTCTCACACCCCTCCCTGCATCCTGGGAGTGAAAAAACATCTTGGAATGTTATCTTACCTCTCTTGCGACTTGCTATGAGTTATACCAGATGGGCCCCCTGTCAGGCTGCCACATCTTAATTGTGCTTTGTTATGTGACCTTTGCTTTTCTAAGACCTGGTCCCTCACCCATCCTGTTATTTCAGGCGAGTGGTGCCTATTTTGTCCCTGCAACCCGGAGATAACTCACTGCTGTCCTGCTGCTTCAGCTGCGTAGAAGCTGTTGCTACCCTAGCTTTTGCACATTCACATTTAACTCTTTATCTGTGTCTGATTATATGTCCAGTTTGACCTATTGTCCCACTTCAGTGATCCCTTCTCTTACAGCCTTTCCTTCTCATTGGGAGTTATGAAATATCTCCTTAAATGCCTGCCACTGCTCATCAACCGTCTCACTCTGTAATCTATTTTCCCAGTCCACTTTAGCCACCTCTGCCCTCATATCTTTGTAGTCTCCTTTATTTAAGCTTAGGACACTGGTTAGAGATCCAACTTTCTCACCCTCCAATTGAATTTGAAATTCAACCATGTTATGGTCACTCATTCCTAGAGGATCCTTTACTAGGAGATTATTTATTAATCCTGTCTCATTACACAGTACCAGATCTAAGGTAGCCTGCTCCCTGGTTGGTTCCGCAACATACTGTTCAGTGAAACTATCCCGGATACATTCTATGAACTCTTCCTCGAGGCATACTCTGGCCAATTTGCTTTGTCCAATCAATGTGAAGGTTAAAATCTCCTATGATTATTGCCTTTTTTACAAGCCTCCATTATTTCTTGATTTATACTCCATCCAAAATTGTAGCTACTGTTAGGGGGCCTATAGACTATGCCCACCTGTGACTTTTTCCCCTTATTATTTGTTATCTCCACCCAAACTGATTCAACATCTTGATCTTCTGAGCCAATATCATTTCTCACTAGCACACTGATCTCATCCTTTATTAACAGTGCTACCCCACCTCCTTTTCCTTTCTGTCTCCTTCCGAATTGTCAAATACCCCTGAATATTTAGTTCCCAGTCCAGGTCACCTTGCAACCACGTCTCTGTAATGGCTATCAGATCATACCTATTGGTATCTATTTGTGCCATCAACTCATCTTTTTTGTTACGAATACTACGTGCATTCAGATAAAGAGCTTTTAAATTTGTTTTTTTTACCATTTTTCTCTGTTTTAACCCCACTTTATGTTTATACATTCTGTCCCTACCTGGCATGGTCTGGTTTTCATTTCCCCCAGTGCTACTCCTTCTCCTTATTCTTTGACTTTTAAAATTTTCGCTCACCTGAATCTTCGCTCCCACTAATTAGTTTAAAGCCCTCACTACAGCCCTAGTTATGTTACATTGACTGCCATGTGACTGTTCAGATTGACTGCTATGTGACTGGTTACATTGACTGTCATGTGACTTGTTACATTGACTGCCATGTGGCTGGTTACATTGACTGCCATGTGACTGGTTACATTGACTGCCATGTGGCTGGTTACATTGACTGCCATGTGACTGGTTACATTGACTGCCATGTGACTGGTTACATTGACTGCCATGTGACTGTTCAGATTGACTGCTATGTGACTGGTTACATTGACTGTCATGTGACTTGTTACATTGACTGTCATGTGGCTGGTTACATTGACTGCCATGTGACTGTTCAGATTGACTGCCATGTGACTGTTCAGATTGACTGTCATGTGACTGGTTACATTGACTGCCATGTGATGTGGATTTGGTGCATCATGTGTTACACATTTTGTAAGATTTCTAAATCTCTGGCATGAAATTGACCGCAAGACCAATTTTTTTTAAACAATTTGGAATAGTTTATTAAACACACACATGCACATCTATCAGAAGTCATCAGCTATCCTACGGATCTACTTAGTTACAACAGATACAATGATGTTACAATAAAAAAATTATACTTTACTTCCCTCTGGCAAAGCACATGGCCTGCTTCTTTGTCTGTCGAGGAAGATCCTGCTTTTGCCGTGTGCTTAACAAAAGAGAAGAGACCCAGCAATCTTTGGCTTGACTTATTTATACCCCTTGAGGCCATTGTTTCTCAGAAAGCCTCAGGATTGGGTGTTGGTTCCAGGGCTGTTCCTGATTGGCTTCTCCTCATACATGTGTCTGTCTGGAGGGCCGGTGCCATTCCTTGATTAGGTTAATGGCTTTCCAATTAACACCTTTTTTAGTTTGGTGAGTTTCAAGCCATGGAGACATGAATGTGGGGAAGTCATCCATTTTGTATCTTTCAACACTGCAGCCTTTCTGTATAATCTACACTTTTAACATTTATATATATAAATATAAACAGAATCAATTTTATCATTACTAAACAATTTTATTCTTACACATTCCCCCCCTTGAAGGGGAAATATCCTTATTGACTCCTCACATGGTTTATCTCCTCAGGGTTTACATATCATAAACATTGACAGGGTTCTGATAGCTCTGCTGTTTCTGTGAGGTGGATGACTGCTGTATAATGATTTTAAACTTAGAGAGAGAGAAAAGTGGATGGCTTGACTCGGTCCCCACCTCGTAAGGTGTATGCCACATGTAGGGGTTTACTATAATACAATAAGATCTCCAGCGGAGACCCTCCCCTTCCCGTATCTTCAGTGCACGTCGCTTCTCGAAGCACATTGATGATGTTCGTAAGTCATGCTGCAGCTCCCGCTTCTCCATCTTCCATCGGCTTCAGTTGTGGCCAGTATAGTCCCGACAATCATAAGGATCCATATCATGGACTGTGGGAAACAAGATCAGTGTAGTATTTACTCTTTGTCAGTTTTTAACTGATTACTGTGAAACCATTTCTTGTACTTAATGCCTTTTTCCCCCGGTAACTGAATCAAATAAACCGCGGGGTTCAGTTGGTCTATAATTGTATGCGGTCCCCATCACCGGGGCTCAAAGGCATGCTTCTTTTTCCCATAATTTGGAATAATTACCTGATATTCTTGTCAAGTTGTGTTTTTGACTTCCTCAATTTGGTGGCCACAAATCGATTCATCTGATCAGTGTGATCTACCACTTGTTCCAGCCACCTGGAACTACATGGTTTCATTGTCAGGGGACTCACCCCTGTTAGTGTTAGCTAGCCTGGCATTCTCATGAGCCTTCCCATCATGGCCTGATATGGAGACACCCCTGTTGTTTTGTGAGGTGTGGACCTCATTGCCATTAAGCACATTGACAGCATGTTAGCTCATTGAGTGGGGTGGTCTGCGCACAATATTTTTAACATTAGCTTGAGGGTCCTGTTCCCCTTTCGACCCCTCCGGACGACTGGGGGAGCTGAGCAATATGTAATTTGTGTTTTATTCCCAACATTTCCTGCAGGTGGATAAAAATTTTACCGGTGAAGTGTGAACCTTGATCGCTGTCCACTTGTACTGGTACTCCCCACCTACAAAACACATGATTTAATAGTGTTTTGGCTGCCGTGATTGTGGTGTTGGAGCGGCAGGGGAATGCTTCGATCCATTTAGTGAATTGATCCACCACCACTAGGGTATGCTGAAAATTGCCTTGCGCCTGTGGAAGTGGCCCAATGAAGTCCATCTGGAGGTGGGTCCACGGCCCTTGAGGTGGGGGTGCGCTTTGAAGCAAGGCTTGGTTAGTGATGCAGGAGGATTGTGCTGCAGGAACGGTCGGCATCATGCCATATTGGTTGATTGTTTCCCTCATGGAAGACCACCAAGCTGTGGATGCTACCTTGGAGAAGGTTACCAGGGCCGAATAGTGCTCTGCTGTGGGGTGGGAGTGAAAGAGGGAGAGCAGTTCCTGACCCACCTCTGGTGGAACACACACCACTGGGAAGGCATTTGGCTTTCTTTTGAACATCAGCAGCTGCTCATCTGAGTCAGGGGCAGTGGCTAGTATGATATTGGGAGCCAAGATGTTGGTTGAGGAAGGGGTCTGCCTTCCTCGTGCCAGGCGCTTACAACAGCATATGGCCAGTATTGCTGTTGCAGGGATTTTAAATCTAGGTGATCTGTTGGGGAGGCCCTGCTAAAAGCATTGCAGGGCTCAACAACTATATCCTCTACCTCTCCATCAATTGAAGCATCCTTGGCTGCTCTGTCTGTTCTGGAATTTCCCTCACTATGTGGACCCCCTTTTCTATGGGCGGCTACCTTTCCTATGAAGCAGGGCTGGGATCGCTGTTCAAGGTATGACCTGAGCAGGAGTAACCAGGGCCTTACCGTCTATTGTACGATAGTCGTTTTTGTGGTATGGGGGGAAGGAGAGCATTGTGTTTATAGCATAGGCACTATCTGACCAAATATTCATGGGTCTATCTGAGGTTTCCTTCACAGCATTTAGAAGTGCGGCGATTTCTGCATATTGTAAAGACTGTCTGTTGCATCTTCATTGGATGGTTCTTTCTGGCAATACCACAGCATACCCGGTGTAGGGGGATCCCTCAATGTGATATGAGGACCCATCAATATAGACATCTAGGGCCTGTATGGGCTCTTTCTGCACAGGATGGGTCTCATTGTTAATCGGGGTAACGTTCATACATGCGAGTCCCCCTCAAAGATCAGAAATTGTGGCAGCAAGGTGGTGGGTTTGGAAATGGTATCAATGTCTCTTTCCATAAATTCCAATGTCCATTCGTTGAGGCTCTGCGAGGAAACTAGCAAATCTCCAGGTTTCATCAGTAGTTTCAGAGGTGTGTGTACAGGATTGTAGCCTATGACCCAGTAATAAAAGTAAAGTGATGGACTGCCCAGAAGGGGGCCAGTAGGTGGCGCTCGCATGCGGTATATGTCTTTTCTGCCCCCTGCAGGATTCGAGACGCATATGCAATGCACAGAACTGCAGTGAAGCTTTGTTCTGTGGCCCCAACCTCGAAATGAAAGGGCTGCGTGGGATCGGGAGGGATCAGACATGCGGCCTGTATCACTGCAGTTTTCAATTTAGCCACAGCTAGGTGTGAGCATCAGTCCATGCCGGGCATATGTCATCACTCTGCAGTTTTATCAAATCATACAGGGGCTTTGCTCATTCTGCAAAGCCTGAGATAAACTTCCTTTGGTACTCCACCAAACCCAAGAATGATCGTAGGACTGTTTTGGAAGTGGGTAATGGCAGTCACTGTATTATCTGCACCTTGTGAGAGTCAGGCACGATCCCTCTGGAGAAATGGACAGTCCTAGAAAGGTGACCTGTTCTTTTACTAATTGAGCCTTACAGGAATTTAGTCCCGCCTGAGCCAACAATGTCTTAAGTTCATGAAAAAAGGGACAGATGCTCCTCCATGCTGTTGGTTGCCAGCAGTAGGTCATCTACGTACTGCAGCAAGCAGGTAGGGCAGGAAAAGTCTTTTAAAATTGCAGCTTTTGTGGAAGGTCGTTGGGGCATTGTGAAACCCCTGAGGCAGGCAATTCGAGGTGTAGCTCTGGTCCTCAAATGTGAACCCGAATTTGTACTGGTCTTTCCTTTTAACAGCGATACTCCAGAATCTATTGCCGATCTTGGTGAGGCGTGAGTCCGGGGTTGGAGACCTATAAAAAGGCCGCGATAGGCGCCGGGGAGTTCATTGGTGAGGTGTGAGTCCGGGGTCGGAGGCCTATAAAAAGGCCGCGATAGGCGCCGGGGAGTTCATTGGTGAGGTGTGAGTCCGGGGTCGGAGGCCTATAAAAAGGCTGCGATAGGCGCCGGGGAGTTCATTGGTGAGGCGTGAGTCTGGGGTCGGAGACCTATAAAAAGGCCGCGATAGGCGCCGGGGAGTTCATTGGTGAGGCGTGAGTCCGGGGTCGGAGGCCTATAAAAAGGCCGCGAGAGGTGTCGGGGAGTTCGTTGGTGAGGCATGAGTCTGGGGTCGGAGGCTTATAAAAAGGCCGCGAGAGGTGTCGGGGAGTTCGTTGGTGAGGCGTGAGTCTGGGTTCGGAGGCCTATAAAAAGGCCCCGATAGGCGCCGGGGAGTTCATTGGTGAGGCGTGAGTCCGGGGTCGGAGGCCAATAAAAAGGCCGCGATAGGCGCCAGAGAGTTCATTGGTGAGGCGTGAGTCCGGGGTCGGATGCCTATAAAAAGGCCGCGATAGGCGCCAGAGAGTTCATTGGTGAGGCGTGAGTCCGGGGTCGGAGGCCTATAAAAAGGCCCCGATAGGCATCGGGGAGTTCATTGGTGAGGCGTGAGTCCGGGGTCGGAGGCCTATAAAAAGGCCGCGATAGGCGCCGGGGAGTTCATTGGTGAGGCGTGAGTCCGGGGTCGGAGGCCTATAAAAAGGCCGCGATAGGCGCCGGGGAGTTCATTGGTGAGGCGTGAGTCCGGGGTCGGAGGCCTATAAAAAGGCCGCGATAGGCGCCGGGGAGTTCATTGGTGAGGCGTGCTTGTGCAGCTACAGGGAGAAGGCAAAAAGAAGTTGAAAGAAATCAAAAGGTGACGTCACAGCCACAGGGGTAAGTGATTGGCTGGTGATTGGTAAGTAGCTTTTCTTTCTCTTTTTTTTTCAGTAAGTAACATTTAGCATTGTTGATGCCAAATTATCTTATTCTAAGGGTAAGTCATGGCAGGAGAGCTCGGATACTTGTTATGCTCCTCCTGTACTATGTGGGAACTCAGGGATGCTTCCGGTGTCCCTGACGACTACGTGTGCGGGAAGTGTATCCACCTGCAGATCCTGACAGACTGCATTGCGGTTCTGGAGCTGCGGGTGGATTCACTCTGGAGCATCCATGATGCTGAGAATGACGTGAATAGCACGTTTAGCGAGTTGGTCTCACCGCAGGTAAAGGGTCCCCAGCCAGATAGTAAATGGGTGACCAACAGGAAGAGCAGTGGAAGGAAGGTAGTACAGGGATCCCCTGTGGTCATCCCCCTGCAAAACAGATACACCGCTTTGGGTTCTGTTGAGGGGGATGACTCATCAGGGGAGGACAGAATCAGCCAAGTTCATGGCACTGTGGGTGTCTCTGCTGCACAGTGGGTCAGGAAAAAGAGTGGGAGAGCGATAGTGATAAAGGATTCAATTGTAAGGGGAATAGATAGGCGTTTCTGCGGCCGCAACCGAGACTCCAGGATGGTATGCTGCCTCCCTGATGCAATGATCAAGGATGTCTCGGAGTGGGTGCAGGACATTCTGAAAAGGGAGGGTGAACAGCCAGTTGTCGTGGTGCACATAGGTAACAACGATATAGGCAAAAAACAGGATTAGGTCCTACAAGGCAAATTTAGGGAGCTAGGAGCTCAATTAAAAAGTAGGACCTCAAAAGTAATAATCTCAGGATTGCTACCAGTGCCACGTGCTAGTCAGAGTAGGAATCACAGGATAGCTCAGATGAATACATGGCTTGAGGAGTGGTGCAGAAGGGAGGGATTCAAATTCCTGGGGCATTGGAACCAGTTCTGGGGGAGGTGGGACCAGTACAAACCGGATGGTCTGCACCTGGACAGGACCGGAACCCAAGGGGGAGTGTTTGCTAGTGCTGTTGGGGAGGAGTTAAACTAATATGGCAGGGGGACGGGAACCTATGCAGGGAGGTAGAGGGAAATAAAAAGGAGACAGAGGCAAAAGATAGAAGGGAGAATAGTAAAAGTGGATGCCAGGGAATCCCAAGGCAAAAAACAAAAATGGCCACATTACAGCAAAATTCTAAAGGGGCAAGGTGTGTTAAAAAGACAAGCCTGAAGGCTCTGTGGCTCAATACGAGGAGTATTCGGAATAAGGTGGACAAATTAACTGCGCAGATAGCAGTTAATAGATATGATGTAATTGGTATCACAGAGACATGGCTCCAGGGTGACCAAGGCTGGGAACTCAACATCCAAGGGTATTCAACATTTAGGAAGGATAGACAGAGAGGAAAAGGAGGTGGGGTGGCGTTTCTGGTTAAAGAGGAAATTAATACAATAGTAAGGAAGGACATTAGCTTGGATGATGTGGAATCGGTATGGGTGAAGCTGCAGAATACCAAAGGGCAGAAAACGCTGGTGGGAGTTGTGTACAGGCCACCAGATAGTAGTAGGGAGATTGGGGACAGCATCAAACAAGAAATAAGGGATGTGTGCAATAAAGGTACAGCCTTTATCATGGGTGACTTTAATTTACATATAAATTGGGCTAACCACACTGGTAGCAATGCGGTAGAGGAGAATTTCCTGATGATGATTAGGGATGGTTTTCTCGACCAACTGGGGAGGTGGCCATCCTAGACTGGGTGATGTGTAATGAGAAGGGGCTAATTAGCAATCTTGTTGTGCGAGGCCCCTTGGGGAAGAGTGACCATAATATGGTAGAATTCTTTATGAAGATGGAGAGTGACACAGTTAATTCAGAAACTAGGGTCCTAAACTTAAGGAAAGGTAACTTCGATGGTATAATGCGTGAATTGGCTAGAATAGACTGGCAAATGATACTTAAAGGGTTGACTGTGGATAGGCAATGGCAAACATTTAAAGATCACATGGATGAACGTCAACAGTTGAACATCCCTATCTGGAGTAAAAATAAAACAGGGAAGGTGGCTCAACCGTGGCTAACAAGGGAAATTAAGGATAGTGTTAGATCCAAGGAAGAGGCATATAAATTGGCCAGAAAAAGCAGCAAGCCTGAGGACTGGGAGAAATTTAGAATTCAGCAGAGGAGGACAAAGGGTTTAATTAGAAGGGGGAAAATAGAGTACAGGAGGAAGCTTGCCGGGAACATAAAAACTGACTGCAAAAGCTTCTATAGATATGTGAAGAGAAAAAGATTAAATGAAGACAAACATATGTCCCTTGCAGTCGGACTCAGGTGAATTTATAATGGGGAACAAAGAAATGGCAGACCAATTGAACAAATATTTTGGTTCTGTCTTCATGAAGGAAGACACAAATAACCTTCTGGATGTACTAGGGGACAGTGGGTCTAGTGAGAAGGAGGAACTGAAGGATATCCTTATTAGGCGGGAAATTGTGTTGGAGAAATTGATGGGATTGAAGGCTGACAAATCTCCGGGGCCTGATTGTCTGCATCCCAGAGTACTTAAGGAGGTGGCCCTAGAAATAGTGGATGCATTGGTGATCATTTTCCAACAGTCTATTGACTCTGGATCCGTTCCTATGGACTGGAGAGTAGCTAATGTAACCCCACTTTTTAAAAAAGGAGGGAGAGAGAAAACGGGAAATTATAGACCGGTTAGCCTGACATCAGTAATGGGGAAAATCTTGGAATCAATTATTAAGGATGAAATAGCAGCGCATTTGGAAAGCAGTGACAGGATCGGTCCAAGTCAGCATGGATTTGTGAAAGGGAAATCATGCACGACAAATCTTCTGCAATTTTTTGAGGATGTAACTGGTAGAGTGGATAAGGGAGAACCAGTGGATATGGTGTATTTGGACTTTCAAAAGGCCTTTGACAAGGTGCCACACAAGAGATTGGTGTGCAAAATCAAAGCACATGGTATTGGAGGTAATGTACTGGCATGGATAGAGAACTGGTTGGCAGACAGGAAGCAGAGAGTCGGGATAAACGGGTCCTTTTTGAAATGGGAGTCAGTGACTAGTGGAGTGCCACAGGGCTGAGTGCTGGGACCCCAGCTCTTTACAATATACATTAATGATTTGGATGCAGGAATGGAGTGTAATATCTCCAAGTTTGAAGATGACACTAAACTGGGTGGCGGTGTGAGCTGTGAGGAGGATGCTAAAAGGCTGCAGGGTGATTTGGACAGGTTAGGTGAGTGGGCAAATGCATGGCAGATGCAGTATAATGTGGTTAAATGTGAGGTTATCCACTTTGGGGGCAAAAACAGGAAGACAGAATATTATCTGAATGGTGGCAGATTAGGAAAAGGGGAGGTGCAACAAGATCCAGGTGTCTTGGTTCACCAGACACTGAAAGTTGGCATGCAGGTACAGCAGGTGGTGAAGAAGGCAAATGGCATGTTGGCCTTCATAGCGAGGGGATTTGAGTATAGGAGCAGGGAGGTCTTACTGCAATTGTACAGGGCCTTGGTGAGGCCTCACCTGGAATATTGTGTTAGTTTTGGTCGCCTAATCTGAGGAAGGACGTTCTTGCTATTGAGGGAGTGTAGCGAAGGTTCACCAGACTGATTCCCGGGATGGCAGGACTGATATATGAGGAGAGACTGGATCAACTGGGACTTTATACATTGGAGTTTAGAAGGATGAGAGAGGATCTCATAGAAACGTATAAGATTCTGACGGGACTGGACAGGTTAGATGCGGGAAGATGTTCCCGATGTTGGGGAAGTCCAGAACCGGGGGACACAGTCTTAGGATAAGGAGTAAGTCATTTAGGACTGAGATGAGGAGAAACTTCTTCACTCAGAGAGTTGTTAACCTGTGGAATTCCCTGCCGCAGAGAGTTGTTGATGCCAGTTCATTGGATATATTCAAGAGGGAGTTAACCCTTACGGCTAAAGGGATCAAGGGGTATGGAGAGAAAGCAGGAAAGGGGTACTGAGGGAATGATCAGCCATGATCTTATTGAATGGTGGTGCAGGCTCGAAGTACCGAATGGCCTACTCCTGCACCTATATTGTATGTTTCTATGTTGAGGTTCGAGAAGTACTTGGGACTAGCAGGAATTTGAGATAATATGGTGGGCGTTTCTCTTACTACCGGTGAGCAGGCTGGTGTTACAGAATGTAACTTTCTGTAATCAATAGTCAGTCGCCAGCTGCTATCAGGTTTTCTAACCGGCCATGTGGGTGAATTGGTCGTGAAAGTGCCTGTCCTAACAACACCTTGCTTGACTAGGGATTTTATGGTGTCTCGGATGGAAGGGTGACTCTCCCTTGGGATGGGGTACTGTTTAGTGAATGAGTGGGGGGGTCCCTTAATAGACCCTTCACCTGCCATTTTTCCACAGTCATGCTTGCATGTGGCAAACACCGCTAGGTTTTCCTGAATTAGTTTAGCCACAGCTTCATTTTTATAATTTTAATAGCAAAAACCGAGTTAGCATCTGAAATTTCTATCACTCTTACATTATCTCACAATCCCATCCAAACACAGTCCCGATTGTAATCTATTACTGCGCCATACTGATCCAACTCATCAGTCCCTATGATTCCTCTTCCGTCGGGGTGGTCATCAGCATCAGTGCTGGGATATTACAGGTGAGGCCTCCCAACTGAAGTTCCCTGTATCATCATCATCACTGGCGGTCCCTCGAACGAGGATGACTTGCTTCCACGAGTTCACAGATGTTTCAATGAAGGACCCGGTATTCCAGTCCTGAACTCCAATTGAAGGGGTGGAAGATGCCTGTGCGTGGATTTTTTTAACGTGTAGTGACCGTTGCACACCAGCCACCACACGGGATTGACAGAGCTAGGCCTTAATCCAGTGGTAAAGGTAAACCAGGACGACTGGAGACCTGCTCTGCTGCACTGACCTAGTGCGCACACATACCGCAATGTGGACTGGCCCGTGCTGCCTCTGGGCCCTCGGCTCTTCTGGGCCCCGTAGCCTCATTCACTGCACCTCCGCCACGATCTCTCGCCGCTCCTCCGCCACAATAATTCGCCGCATCTCCGCCACGATCTCTCGCCGCTCCTCCGCCACAAGCATTCGCTGCACCTCCGCCGTGATCTCTCACCGCTCATCTGCCCCGACCTTCGCGCTCCTCTGCTGTACCTGGGCCCCGCCAATGTTCCTACCCACGCTCCAAATGACTACCTGGGTTTTGATGACATCACCCAGTCACCCACCTCTAAGCCGTCACACACATGGAGCCGCTCGTGCTGGAAGTTGTCGTGGTATGCTCCAGCTCTTTTATAGGCTGACCTGGGGAGGTGTTCTCTCGCAGGTCAGGGGGCCACGATGTTCCAGGCCTACTGCTCCAGCTCTTTTATAGGCTGACCTGGGGAGGTATTCTCTCGCAGGTCAGGGGGCCACGATGTTCCAGGCCTACTGCTCCAGCTCTTTTATAGCCCGACCTGGGGAGATGTTCTCTCGCAGGTCAGGGGGCCACGATGTTCCAGGCCTACTGCTCCAGCTCTTTTATAGGCTGACCTGGGGAGGTATTCTCTCGCAGGTCAGGGGGCCACGATGTTCCAGGCCTACTGCTCCAGCTCTTTTATAGGCTGACCTGGGGAGGTGTTCTCTCGCAGGTCAGGGGGCCTGCGGTGTATATGCGGTGGTTGTATCACCATTAAACCCTTTAAGGGTCATACAACTCTTTTGAGGCAGGGGGGGGAACAAAATAAACATTAGATCAAGTGCCCCCCGATCTGGGTGCCACTCCAGACACTTTTAACTGCCCCTTTATTTTTTTTAATGTTTTTTCTGGGTTTTTTGTAGGTATTTTTGTGATTTTTTTGGGGCACTAAAACCATATATTTGACAAGTGCCCCCTATAAAGGGAAGGGGGACACGAAAACCGGCAATTAAAACAAATTAAACTTTAAAACAGATAAAAATCAAATTAAAATGTGGTTGCCGGGCGTGATGATGCACTCCAGTCCCTCCGGTGCCCACCTCTCGCGGAAGGCCGCGAGCGTACCGGTGGACACCGCGTGCTCCATCTCCAAGGACACCCTGGACCGGATGTAAGAGCGGAAGAGAGGCAGGCAGTCAGGTTGAACGACCCCCTCGACTGCCCGCTGCCTGGACCGGCTGATGGCACCCTTGGCCGTGCTCAGGAGCAGTCCTACGAGGAGGCCCTCGGACCTACCCGCTCCCCTCCGCACAGGGTGCCCAAAGATCAGGAGAGTGGGACTGAAGTGCAGCCAGAATTTCAGGAGCAGCCCCTTTAAATAATGGAACAGGGGCTGCAACCTCGTACATTCAATAAAAACATGGAACACGGACTCTTCCAGACCGCAGAAATTGCAGGCGGCCTGGGAGCCCGTGAACCGGCTTAAAAATTTGTTGCACGGCACTGCTCCGTGCACCACCCTCCAGGCCAAGTCCCCGATAAATAGTGGGAGGACTCTCGCGTAGAGTGCACTCAATCGGGGACCCCCGCCTCCTCCGGACGGCAAGATGGTACGCCATGGCGTGTCCAGACGGCAGGCGAGGATGGCAAAGTTGAGGGTGTGCAGGAGCAGCCCGTACAGGAAACCCCTCCGCGCGGAACTGAAAGGCACGGAGGGGATTTCCCCGAGGCGGCTCAAGTTGTGAGGCGCCGGCCCCCGAGGGAGGTTCCAGTGTTTGGCGCCAATGAGGAATTCTGTCCGGACAGGGGTCAGTTCGGACGGGATCTCCCCACGTGCTTGAGCCTCCTCGATGCACCTAACAGAGTCAGGGCCCAGAGCTGTTTTAGCGACTCGATGGCATCGGCCGCGCGGCGGACGTCGGCCGAATTAACGCGCCGTGCTAGCATGTCTGGCACCATCCAGCCCACTCCTCCGCATCGAGCAGGTCCCTGACCCTGGTCACCTCACCAGCCACAGCCCTCTCATCCGACTGCCACCTAAAACCTCAGTCGTGGAGGTACGGATTCCCGAGCAGCGGCTCCTGCAGGACAGCCGCCACTCCAGCCGGTGGAGAGCTGCGCTTGGTGGAGACTTTGTTCCAGACCCTGATGAGTTCCTGGTAAAAGACAGGCAGCTCCTGGAAGGCGGTCCTGATGCCCCCCATGTTCACAAACAGGAGCTGCGTGTCGTAGTTGAGGCCGTGCTGCTGGCGGAAGAAATACGTCGCCAGAGCACGGCACCTAGGAGGGGGCTCAACGTAAAGGTATCTCTGCAGGGTCTGAAGCACACGCACACCAACGACTGACCATCCTCCCTGTCATGTATTCAACCAGCATTGTAACCCATGTATAAACTGACCTAAGATGTACACCGTGAGAACACTGACCACTAGGTGGGAGACACTCCTAACCTGGGCCTTCAGCCACAAAAGGGGAAGCTCCACTCACCTTCATCACTTTGAGTGCTAAGGAATAAAGGACAGGTCACAGACTGACCTTCTCTCAAGCATGGGCCTCGTGTGCATTTATACTGTGTAGTAAGGATCTATCAATGGCGACGAGAAACTGGGATTTAAACAATGCGAGCATTGCCACGAGCAGAACAGACGAGAGGTACTGTGTTAAGGAATGGTTGGGACAGAGATTCAACATTGTTAAAGCAGCACACAGTTCTCCAGGCAGACAAGGGCAGTCGGGCATGCCCCAACATGTAGTCGAACCCAGAGGGGGAGTTCGACAGAGACAATGGCAAGTTGAACGGCAATTCACGCCATTGCAAGGGACAATGCGGCCAGTAATGGGGCCATCAACACCTGTTAATGGTGCACTCAAGGACAATAACAGGGGCAGTCAGGGACGATCGACTGGCAAGGGACCTTTTGTTTCCAACAGCAGCTCATGTTGGAGGCGTGAAGGCACACACTCAGCCGGAGTTTGCAGAGATGAGCAAAATACCTGCAGAAATTGCAGAAATGAACGCTGGGGGAAATCGCTGGAAGCTGAAGTTCAGCGAGTTCATGTGGAGCATGTATACAGTTCATACACCAGGACGCCACCGATAATGATGAATGTGCTCCTCAATGGCATCCCAGTATCAATGGAGCTAGACACGGGGGCCAGCCATTCCCTGATGGGTATCAAACAATTTGAAAAGTTGTGGGCATCCAAGGCCAGGAGGCCAAAATTATCGCCGATTGACGAACAGCTACGGACTTACACAAAGCAGATCATTCCGGTGCTAGGCAGCGCCACGGTAGTCGTGACCCACAAAGATTCGGAGAACAGGTTGCCACTCTGGATTGTCCTGGGGGACGGTCCCGCACTACTGGGGAGGAGTTGGCTTGCTGTCATGAACTGGAAATGGGGCGATGTCAATGCAATTTCCTCTGTGGAGCGAGTATCATGCTCACAGATCCTGGACAAATTTGACTCATTATTTTAACCCGGTATCTGCACTTTGATGAGAGCCAAGGTATTGATTCACATAAACCCGGACGCCAGGCCAGTACACCACAAGGCCAGAGCAGTGCCGTACATGATGCGGGAAAAGATAGAAGGCGAATTGGACCGCCTGCTGAGGGAAGGCATCATCTCGCCAGTCGAATTCAGTGACTGGCCGATTGTGCCGGTGCTCAAGGCGGATGGGTCGGTCAGGATATGTGGTGATTACAAGGCCACCATCAATCGGGTGTTACTCCAAGACCAGTACCCGCTACCGAGAGCGGAGGACCTCTTTGCGACGCTATCTGGTGGCAAACTTTTTTCAAAATTGGACCTGACCTCAGTTTAAATGACCCAGGAGCTGGTGAGTGAGTCGAAGAAGCTGACCACCATCACGATACACAAGGAGTTGTTCGAGTACATCAGATGTCCATTCAGGATTCGCTCGGCTGCCGCGATCTTCCAACGAAATATGGAAAGCCTCCTCAAATCGATTCCAGGGACGGTTGTTTTTCAGGACGACATCCTCATCACGGGTTACGATACTGAAGAACACCTCCACAACCTGGAGGAGGTGCTACGCAGACTGGACCGGGTAGGGCTGCGACTGAAAAAGGCGAAGTGAGTCTTCCTAGCTCCAGAGGTAGAATTCCTGGGGATGAGTGTAGCAGCAGACGGGATCAGACCTACGGCGTCCAAAACAGAAGTGATCCAGAGAGCACCCAGACCCCGTAACATGACGGAGCTGCGTTCGTTCCTGGGGCTCCTGAACTATTTTGGTAATTTTCTTCCCAAATTGAGCACATTGTTAGAGCCACTACACGTGCTCCTACACAAAGGTCATGAATGGGTCTGGGGGGACAGCCAGGAAAGGGCTTTTAATAGAGCATGAAATTTGTTATGCTCCAACAATCTGTTAACGCTATATGACCTACGTAAGAAACTTGTTTTAACATGCGATGCGTCGTCCTATGGTGTCGGGTGTGTGTTGCAGCATGTCAATGTCAAGGGTCAGTTACAGCTGGTAGCTTATGCCTCCAGGAGTCTGTCCCAGGCAGAAAGGGGTTACGGGATGGTAGAAAAGAGGCGCTCGCATGTGTATATGCGGTAAAGAAAATGCACCAGTACCTGTTTGGCAGGAAATTTGAACTGGAGACAGATCACAAACCCCTAATGTCTCTTTTGGCCAACAACAAGGCCATAAATGCAAACGCATCGGCCCGCATACAGAGGTGGGCACTCACGTTGGCCGGCTATGACTACACAATTCGGCACAGACCAGGCACCGAAAACTGCGCCGATGCACTCAGCAGGCTCCCACTAGCCACCACTGAGGGGGCTACCGAGCATGCTGCTGAGATGGTCATGGCTGTTGAAGCTTTCGGAATTGAAGGCTCACCCGTGACAGCCCGTCAGATTAAAGTCTGGACAAATAGAGACCCGCTATTGTCTCTAGTCAATAAATGTGTCCTGAATGGGGACAGGGCAGCCACGTACAGGGCGTGCCCTGAGGAGTTTAAACCATTTCACAGGCGCAGGGATGAACTCTTGATTCAGGCCGATTGCCTACTGTGGGGAAACCGCGTAGTCATGCCCCAGATGGGCAGAGAGGTGTTCATCAGAGAACTCCACAATGGGCACCCAGGCATTGTCAAGATGAAGGCAATTGCCAGGTCACACGTTTGTTGGCCGGGGATAGACGCAGATCTGGAACTTTGTGTTTGCAGGTGCACCATGTGTGCTCAGCTGGGCAATGCACCCAGGGAAGCCCCCCCTTAGCCCCTGGCCATGGCCCGCCAAGCCTTGGTCACGCATCCATGTGGACTACGCAGGTCCTTTCATGGGACAAATGTTTTTGGTTGTAGTAGACGCCTACTCTAAATGGATCGAGTGTGACATTTTCAATTCAAGCACATCCTCTGCCATGGTAGAAAGTCTACGGGCAATGTTTGCCGCCCACAGTCCACCGGACATTTTGGTCAGTGACAATGGCCCGTGCTTCACAAGCACTGAATTACAGGACTTCATGGCAGGCAATGGAATTAACCATGTCAGAACGGCACCGTTCAAGCCGGCCTCAAACGGCCAGGCAGAACGAGCAGTACAGATAATCAAACAGGGGATGCTCAGAATCCAAGGGGGATCCTTACAAAGACACTTATCACGCCTCCTGTTGGCCTATAGATTCCGACCACACTCGCTTACAGGGGTTCCACTTGCAGAGCTGCTAATGAAAAGGACGCTCAAAACCCTGTTATCCCTTATACACCCCACCATGAAAGAAATTGTTGAGAGCAGGCGCCAGTCACAATATGACTACCATGACAGGAATGTGAGGGCGCGATGTATTGATGTAAATGATCCTGTTTTTGTCCTCAACTACGCTGCAGGGCCCAAATGGCTCGCAGGCACTGCGATTGCCAAAGAGGGAAATAGGATTCTGGTAGTTAACCTTACCAATGGACAAATCTGCCGTAAACACGTGGATCAAACAAAAAGGAGGTTCAGCAACCCCATAGAAGAAGCAGAGGAAGAATACGACGTAGAGTTTACTCCACCACAGGTGACCGAACACCGGAACCAAAGGGAGGAGAGCCCAGTCACTGTGGGCAGTCCGGACAGGCCTGAGGCACCGCAAACAGCAGACACTCAGGCCAGCACCCAACAACCGGAGCCCCAACTCAGGCGCTCTACAAGGGAGTGTAAACCACCAGAGAGACTTAACCTGTGATCCCAATAAGACTTTGGTGGGGAGGTGATGTCATGTATTCAACCAGCATTGTAACCCATGTATAATCTGACCTAAGTTGTACACTGTGAGAACAATGACCACTAGGTGGTGAACTTGTGGGAGACACTCCTAACCTGGACCTTCAAGTACAAAAGGGGAAGCTCCACCCACCTTCATCACTTTGAGTGCTAAGGAATAAAGGACAGGTCACAGACTGACGTTCTCTCAAGCATGGGCCTCGAGATCATTTATACTGTGTAGTAAGGATCTATCACTCCCGAAGCGGGAGACTCAAGACCGCGGCAGAGACCCAGTGCTTCCTGTTGTTCCAGAAGAAGTCTACCAGCTTCTTCTGCATCTTGGCGACAAACGCAGGGGGAGGGGTCAAAGTGACCAGCCCGTACCACAGCATGGTCATACAATCCTTGCCTGCCGCTGCAAGGTGTTTAGGGTCTGGGGTGTGGATGATGGTAATGGCTGAACCAGTATCGATAAGCATAATCTGCTGCCGAAAGGACTACTAGTCTCCCGCTACCATCACGTCGGAACCCCGCTTCCGACCAATTTTTGGGGACCGAACCTCATCATAGGGTGCATCCTTGAGGGGGTCTTTCTAATGTGTGTGCATCAGCGATTGTGTGCACCTGTAAATGATTTTGCATCCCCCCGTGCCAATTTGGGCTTTCATGAGGGTTATCAACTGGTTCAATCGTTGATCTGTCCCTCGGGAGGTATCTCTGTGTTGCATCATTGTCCGGTCTGGGTCTGCTGCAGTCTTTTGCTGGGTGGCTTACCTTCTTACAATTAAAGCATTGTCCCTTAAAGGGGTAACACCTAGATCCCTCCACAGTGGGTGGTGACTTCACCTTCAACTGGTCTTTTACTACCTCCCAGGCTATTTGAGCACTGGTCTCTATATCTGTCCACTGATTGGTGGGCCTCATGGCTCTGCCCAGGTGGTTTTCACTAAAGAGTGGAGTTGGGTCAGGAACATCGATTTAAATTGTTCCTAATTCTTTCCTACTGCAGCATTTTCAGGTGCCTGGTTCTGGGTACATTCACAGATATCGTTAAGGCGATTACTGAAGGCTCTAGGCATCTCTTCTGGGCGCTGCTTGGTCTGATTAAGCAGAGCCACTAAGTTTAAGTTTTGGATCCTTAATGGTTTAGGATCTTGGTCATGACTGCATCGGCCTCTGTGCCAGGCTGGGAGACTGCATCTGGCAGATTATCTTTTAGGGAAGTGGAACAGGCCAAGAGAAGGACCCATTTAAGTCTCTCTCTTCTAACTTGGGGTGACTTCTCCTGAAATTTGCCCAATTCCTGTTAACTCCCAGTGGGTCGCCCCCACCATTCGTGGGCCCCAACTCGTGGCTACCCACCAGATATGGGCCGTGAGTCGGTATGGTTGCTGGTGATGTGACCATGTGCATTACGTCATAAAGAAGTGGTTACTACTGCTACGGTTGGCCCTGGTGTCTCCAAGGTATCCCATCCTTCACCACCATCCTGATTGCCTTCCTCTTCCCAATCTGTCTCCTCCTTGTCCCCTTCTGTTGTCTCTGTTACTGCAGATACCAGGGCCTGCTACTCCCCTAATTTACTTTTTAGCCTCGCTATTTCTAGTTGGCACCGGGAGTGGTCTGCCTCCCTATGTGATTGCTTAATCACTTCCCGTAATGACCCCTAGTATCTTCTACCTCTTGCCGGAGCCCCAAGTTTTACAATTTATATTTTTTTTACTTTAATTTGTTTTCATTTGCTTCAACGACGGCTGCTGTGGCATTTAAATTTGAAAGGATTTGTTGCTGTAGCAATGAAGCTGCCAGTTCAGCCCCCCTTTGTAATTGCCTAATACCTTGGTTTAATCGATCAATTTCTTGTCTCAAATGCTGTATTTCTCCCTCCTTTAACTGCCAAATAAGTTGAAGGCTTCCTTTTGTTCTTTTATATTTTGAATCTCTATTTCGTTTAGTTGAACCTCTTTTACTTGCAATTCTTTTAAATCTTGTATCTCTTTTGCCCTTTGGTCTTTTAAATCTTGTATCACTTCCTTTAAACTTTGAATCTCTTTTGCCTCATTAATTCCTCATCTCTCCAAGTGCAGTAATGTGCGATGTATGCCAAGAGACTGTTTGCCTGTTTTGGCCTTAGCTCTCCTTGATTTACTTTGCCCTGGATAAATGCCATGAGCTCCCCAAAGGACGCATGTTGGCCCTTACGGAAGTATGGTGCCTGTGCTTGAAACTGTGTCCTTTATAGATACCTTTTCGTATACTTTCTCCTCCTAGACTACCTGTATATCTTTAGCTGGTTTTTGTACATGACCGATCCCTTCTTTTGAATTTAACTACTGATAGATCCCCATTTAAACAGTTCCAACTATCGAGACAACTGTTCCTTAAGATGCAACTTCTCCCGATCCGTTTAAAAGTTTATAGTTTACACTTTGCAACACAGGTTAAATCACAACTCCCAAGATTTACAATTGTTCAAAAGAATGATCAAAAGCTGTCTCGCTAGATCCTGGACGAGCCCCCAATTTTGTGAAATTTCTAAATCTCTGCCATGAAATTGACAGCAAAAGCGATTCTTTTAAAACAATTTGGAATAGTTTATTAAATACACACATGCACATCTATCAGCAGTCGTCAGCTATGCCACTGATCTACTTAGTTACAACAGATACAATGATGTTACAATAAAAAACGTATACTTTACTTCCCTCTGGCAAAGCACATGGCCTGCTTCTTTGTCTGTAGAGGAAGATCCTGCTTTCACCGTGTGCTTAACAAAAGAGAAGAGACCCAGCAATCTTTGGCTTGACATTATACCCCTGGAGGCCATTGTTTCTCAGAAAGCCTCAGGATTGGATGTTGGTTCCAGGGCCATTCCTGATTAGCTTCTCCTCATACATGTGTCTGTCTGGAGGGCTAGTGCCATTCCTTGATTAGGTTAATGGCTTTCCAATGAACACCTTTTCAAGTTTGGTGAATTTCAAAGCCATGGAGACATGAATTTGGGGAAGTCATCCATTTTGTATCTTTCAACACTGCAGCCTTTCCATATAATCTACACTTTTAACATTTATATTTATATATACAGAATCAATTTTATCATTACTAAACACTTTTAATCTTACAACGGTGCCTCACCCTCAGTGTGTGAGTGTAGAGATTATGGGGGCAATGTATATAATGGAGTTCAGCAATAACTCCACACACAGTACAAGCCTGTTATCTGACTGAGTTTATTCAGCACATTGCAGTGTACAGTCAGAAGCAACATTTCAACAATTCCAATCAATCACCTTAAGCAACAGCCAGTAATGATAATAATTAAACTCAGAGTGTAATTCAGTGAGTGATCCTATTACAGAGGGACCTTCAGCGTTAGACTGAGTGACAGAGATCAGATTATTACAGGTCTGTTCACCAGAAAGAAAAGCACCATCATTGTATTAGCGTGTTATTGCAAAGCATGTTCTCTGCTTACACAATGTGTGGCCATGTATTGTTCAGTTTCATCTGCAGTTAGGGCAATCTGCTTTGTCCATTTTAATATCTTTGTATCTTCCCTCAGCCACATCACTCTTCTTTAGTTTCAGCAGGTTTGGCAAATCTTTGGGGAATGATATGAGTTAAAATGCATCAACTGGAACAGTGCGAACGTTATCTGGTCCAATGACTGTATCTGGTTATCTGGCAAAACACTTCACACAGGAGAAGGAATCTTCCAGATTCAGAAAAAACCCCGAGTTCCAGGCTATGCCAAACCGTGCTCTGAGCTTTACAAATCCTCCCACAGACTCATTCTCCATTATACTGTCCCACTGTGGGGTCAGACTAAACCAGACAGTGTTCTGATCTTTATAAACCACCCTCAGACATCATCCATCTGTAACTCTTACTGCATGTCTTTGTAACTAGCAGGGTAGATAAGAGATTTAGATAGGTTCCCTGGATTCTAGGATGGTCCAGCAGATTGGAAAACCGCAAATGTAATGTCTCTATTTAAAAAAGGAGGCAGACAAAAAGCAAGAAACTATAGACCAGTTAGCCTAACATCTGTGGTTGGGAAAATGCTGGAGTCCATTATTAAGGAATCAGTAGCGGAACATTTGGAAAAGCATGGTTCAATCAAGCAGAGTCAACATGATTTTATGAAAGGGAAATCATGTTTGACAAATTTGCTGGAGTTCTTTGAAGACGTAACAAGCAGGGTGGATAAAGTGGAACCAGTGGATGTGGTGCATTTGGATTTCCAGAAGGCATTCGATAAGGTGCCACATAAGAGGTTACTGCACAAGATAAAAGTTCACAGGGTTGGGGGTAATATATTAGCATGGAGAGAGGATTGGCTAACTAACAGAAAACAGAGTGTCAGGAAAAATGGGTCATTTTCCAGTTGGCAAACAGTAAGTAGTGGGGTGCTGCATGAATCAATGCTGGGTCCTCAACTATTTACAATCTTCATTAATGACTTGGTTGAAGGGGCTGCGTGTAATATAGCCAAGTTTGTTGATGATACAAAGATGGGTGGGAAAATAAATTGTGAGGACACAAAAAATCTATAAAGGGATATAGATAGGCTAAGTGAGTAGGCAAAAATTTGGCAGATGGAATATAATGTAGAACAATGTAAGGTTATCCACTTTTGCAGAAAAAATAGAAAAGCAAATTAAAATTTAAATGGAGAAAAATTGCAAATTGCAAACTGCTGTAGTACAGAGGAACCTGGGTGTTCTTTTGCATGAAACACAAAAAGTTAGCATGCAGGTACAGCAAGTAATCGGGAAGGCAAATGGAATGTTGGCCTTTATTGCAAGGGGGATAGAGTATAAAAGCAGAGATGATATGCTACAACTGTACAGGGTATTGGTGAGGCCACACCATGAGTATTGTGTGCAGTTTTGTTCTCCATATTTAAGGAGGGATATATTTGCATTGGAGGCTGTTCAGAGAAGGTTCACTAGGTTGATTCCAGAGATGAGGGGGTTGGTAGGTTGGGCCAATACACATTGGAGTTCAGAAGAATGAGAGGTGATCTTATTGAAACATGTAAGATAATGAGGGGGCTCGACAAGGTGGACGCAGAGAGAATATTTCCACTCGGGAAACTAAAGCTAGGGGACATAGTCTCAGAATAAGGAGTCGCCCATTTAAAACTGAGACGAGGAGGAATTTCTTCTCTCAGAGGGTTGTAAATCTATGGAATTCTCTGCCCCAGAGAGCTGTGGAGGCTGGGTCATTGAATATATTTGAGGCGGAAATAGACAGATTGAGTGATAAGGGAGTAAGGGGTTATGGGTTATGGGGAGCAGGCAGGGAAGTGGAGCTGAGTCCATGATCAGATCAGCCATGGTCTTATTGAATGGCGGAGCAGGCTCAAGGGGCCGTAAGGCCGACTCCTGCTCCTATTTCTTATGTTCTTATGTTCTTATAAATGGCCTACTGCAGCTCCTAATGGGCTTATTTCAGTACAATATTGAACAGGTAGGGAAGGTGCTGGAAATGAACTGTGAATGAATTGTAACATGGTGTGGTGTGCTACTGGACCAAGATCTAGCTCTGTCAAGCCCGTGTGGTGGCTGGTGTGCAACGGTCACCACACGTTAAAAAAATCTAAACACAGGCATCTTCCACCCTTCAAGATTTAGTTCGGACCTGGAATTTTAGGTCCATCATTGAAACACCTGTGAACTTTTTGACATGGAAGCAAGTCATCCTCGATTCGAGGGACTGCCTATGATGATAATGGTGTGGGGATTTCTCGTGGAGCAGTGTCATTTAGCAGCGATGAGCTCTCTGAACTCTGTCTGTTGGCTATATTCTCCTCACTGACTGACGGTTCCATTAAATGAGAGCTGGGGCTGGTTGATGACAAGCGGATCCATCTCTGACACTATCCCCGAGTGTGTGAGCAGCATGTCTGCCATTGAGAACCGTTGGCCAGTCTGTCCCCTAACTCCCTGTAGAATGAGATGGCTTGTGTTGGGCTGTGTGCACTAGTTCCGTGTGCCCATTGATTGCGAGTGATCCCAGACAGGTCCTCACACGTCTCCTTGCTCCGTGTCCTGAGGTCCGGCTGATCACACAGCCCAGCACACTGGAACCACCTGCCTACCCTCACAGTCCCAGACCGTGGCTCTGGTGTGTGAGACTGAGCTGGTTCTGAGTGGGTCTGATTACTGGAAGCTGAGCAACCAAAGGCAGGTTCAGTATCAAAACTCACATTCATTTGTGTTCATTGGTTAGAGGCAGCAGAGACGGTGTTAAACGATAGCGTATTGCATCCAAAAATCAAAAGCTCACATCCGAGAACAGCAGCATTGACTCAGAGGAAGGGACCGGGGAAGGTCAGCAGGAGGGCTAGGTAGAGTGGACACACAGGGTGACTCCACTGTAGTTCTCCCAGAAATGATAACTGTCGGGAAAGTTGCAGGGACCCCACAGCCCCTTGTAGCATTTCATTATATGTACCATATTCTCCCAAAGTCCCTTGTAACATCTCACTACATGTACAATATGCCCAGAGGGAAGGTTATTGTACACATGTTCAGCAACTTCTCTTGCATTTTTGCTGCCATTTTTCTCAACCATTGATTCTCAACTGCCTGATAAGCCCTTTGTTCAGTGGGATCTTTGGATCAATGGCATAGGAGACAACGGCATTAACACCATTGAGCCTGAAAAAGTGAAAAAAATTACCATCACCAATGATACAGTGATTGCCAAAGCCCCAGACAGGATCATAGACCCTCACAGACCATTTAACCCAGTCATATTTCTCGACTAAACTGTCTCTTATGTAAGATGCACATTCTTCGTTATCTCTTCCACCCTTTCCCTGTATTAGTTTTTCAACATCTATTTTTGCTTGCTCTGCAAACTCATTTATGCACCGATCTATCATGGATGTCATTTTACTCTCAACTTTGGCGATTTTCTCGTCCCATTCTCCCTTTAACGCCTCTACATCATTCCCAGTGAGGGCAGCGTGACCCACCATGGCGATCAGGCCGATACAGAGGAGCTCCTTCAGACGGGAGCAGAGTCCTTCCATGAAGCGACGATTCCTCTGGTCATATCCCATGGCGGTTTCCAGGATGGGTTTGCCAAAGATGGCAGAAAATCCCATCACAGCATCACAGAGAGTGTGAACGTTCTGGTCACCTTTAGTCACGGCAAAGTGCGTGAGAAACTCTTTTTTCTGCTTCTCCCGGAATTCTGGCGCTGCATTGAGGATGTCCATGTACTTCCTGAACTGGTTTTTCAAGTTCTCTTCAATGGTGAAATATTGATTATTAACCGTGCTTCTCTCGATCTCCCAAAGCACCTGCTTAATCTGATCAGAAATGACATCTAGCTGGTTCCTGACTATCTGGAACTGCTCCTTCATGTATGCGAGCTCCTCACTGTCCACATTTCCCATGGCCAGTTTAACAATTGCTGCCGATACCCCAATCACAGCACCCACTGCTCCCGTTGCAGGGGCAACTTTTTCTAAACGCCTAACTGATGACAGGGCATTTTTCACCACAATCACAGCTTGTACAAGCTCTGCAATGCTTTTTGCCAGTTCCAATGTATTTTTAGCAGTTCCAGCCATTTTGGGGATCCGAGCACTGTGATTGGTTGATTACTTCCTTCAGTAGTCCCTGAAAAGAAAGCAACAATATTTAATTTATGACTATATTTTGTTAGGGGGAGTTCTGTGCTCATTGTCCATATCCATGTCCTTCTGGGAAAGTCAGTAATGTGGGAGCACCAGCCCGCATTTCTGAAATGCTTTGCTACGGCCGTGGTCTGGAGATCGAAAGGGTTAAAAGTTGGAAAGAGTCAAGATTGGATTAAAACAGGCGATATAGGATAATTTCTCTGTATGTTGAGTATTTGAGTGTAACTTGTTAGTATGCGAATAATAATTTGATGACATTGTCTGTATGTTAAACGATCTGGTTTGTGTATAGTAATTCAGAAAGCAGTTAGTCATGATTTCAGGACAATGCCATTTTGATTCTATATCGTCTGCGTGTTAATTGTCTAAATGTACTATGCAAGGTAACAAAGTGCAAAGGCTTTTTTGGTATAAAGATGAGTTTGACACACACACACACATTAGACAAATCCCCTGGGAGGACAGACACTAACATAAGTGTTCTCGTCCAGGCCAACATCCCCAGCATGCAGCACTGACCACACTTGATCAGCTCCGCTGGGCAGGCCACATCGTCCGCATGCCAGACACGAGACTCCCAAATCAAGTGCTCTACTCAGAACTCCTTCATGGCAAATGAGCCAAAGGTGGACAGAGGAAATGTTACAGGGACACCCTCAAAACCTCCCTGATAAAGTGCAACATCGCCACCAACACCTGGGAGTCCCTGGCCACAGGCTGCCCTAAGGGAGGAAGTGCATCTGGGAGGGTGCTGAGCACCTTGAGTCTCATTGCTGAGTGCATGCAGAAAACAAGCGCAGGCAGCAGAAAGAACGTGCAGCAAACCTGTCCCACCCACCCGTACCCTCAATGACTGTGTGCCGCACCTGTAGCAGGGACTGTTGAGCCACCTAAGGACTCATTCTAAGAGTAGTAATAGTAGCAGCACAAGAGAGAGAGAGAGAAAAGGGAGAGAGAGAGAGAGAGAGAAAAGGGAGAGAGAGAGAGAGAGAAAGAGAGAGAGAGGAGAGGAGGATGAGACAGTGGAAGTTTGGAAGGTACATGTGTCTCAAGCAGCCACGGAAATCAGAGCAAGCAGAGAACTGCCTTTGTGAAGTGTGTTTGTGTCTCTTTCATACTTGGTTTGTATAGTATGAATGTCTGAATAAAAGACCTGACCCTGCATTTACTGCAACTGTGTGTGTGTAATTCGACGTTTAAAGCAACAAAATGAAAAGAGCAAGACAGCATACAACATATTGATGATCCCAACTTGATTTTCAAAAGTTCGTTGGCTGAAGAGGAGAAGTATTTCCCACATATCAATTCAAGGGGTGAATATTCTCTTAGTTGTCGTGACTTAAAGGGATCTCCAGTTAGTCATGGAAGGATCAGCAAATAGTCCAGATGAGGTCCGGTCATTTCTTAATGAGTGGATTGAGTCGAAAGGGAGACCTTATGGGACAAGGCAGGAAACAATGACAGGAGGATGGAGAGTCCTTGTAGAGAGTGTCCTGTTAAAAAAAGATTTAAGTGCTTGAGTTAAAAAGTGATAGAGAATAAAGCATTAGTGTTGCAGTGTGTAATGTTGGGAATTTCAAAAGTTAGAAGAGGCTAAGGCTAGGTATAGGAAAGTCTCAGAGTGCTAAAAAAACAAGCCTGAAGGCTCTGAGTCTCAATGCGAGGAGCATTCGTAATAAGGTGGATGAATTAAAAGCGCAGATAGCTGTTAACGGATATGATGTAATTGGGATTATGGAGATTGGGATTTGGCTCCAGGGTGACCAAGGCTGGGAACTCAACATCCAGGGGTATTCAATATTCAGGAAGGACAGACAGGAAGGAAAAGGAGGTGGGGTAGCGTTACTGATTAAAGAGGAGATAAACACAATATAGTAAGGAAGGACATTACCTTGGATGTTGTGGAATCTATATGGGTACAGCTGCGAAACACCAAAGGGCAGAAAACGTTAGTGGGAGTTGTGTACAGACCTAACAGTAGTAGTGAGGTTGGGGACAGCATCAAACAGGAAATTAGAGATGTATGCAATAAAGGTACAGCAGTTATCATGGGTGACGTTAATCTACATATAGATCGGGCTAACTAAACTGGTAGCAATACTGTGGAGGAGGATTTCCTGGAGTGTATTAGGGATGGTTTTCTAGACCAATATGTCGAGGAACCAACTAGAGAGCAGGCCATCCTAGACTGGGTCTTGTGTAATGAGAGAGGATTAATTAGCAATCTTGTCGTGCGAGGCCCCTTGGGGAAGAGTGACCATAATATGGTAGAATTCTTCATTAAGATGGAGAGTGACAGTTAATTCAGAGACTAGGGTCCTGAACTTAAAGAAAGGTAACTTCGATGGTATGAGATGTGAATTGGCTAGGATAGACTGGCGAAAGGGTTGACGGTAGATAGGTAATGACAGACATTTAAAGATCACATGGATAAACTACAACAAATGTACATCCCTGTTTGGCGTAAAAATAAAATGGGGAAGCTGGCTTAACCGTGGCTAACAAGGGAAATTAGGGATAGTAAATCCAAGGAAGAGGCATATAAATTGGCCAGAAAAAGCAGCAAACCTGAGGACTGGGAGAAATTTAGAATTCAGCAAAGGAGGACTAAGGGTTTAATTAGGAGGGGGAAAATAGAGTATGCGTGTAAGCTTGCAGGGAACATAAAAACTGACTGCAGAAGCTTCTATAGATCGGAAGAGAAAAAGATTAGTGAAGACTAATGTAGGTCCCATGCAGTCAGAATCACATAAATTCATAATGGGGAACAAGGAAATGGCAGACCAATTGAACAAAGACTTTGGTTGTGTCTTCACCAAGGAAGACATGAATAACCTCCCGAAAATACTAGGGGACTGAGGGTCTAACGAGAAGGAGGAACTGAGGGAACTCCTTGTCAGTCACGAAATGCTGTTATGGAAATTGACGGGATTGAAGGCTGATAAATCCCCAGGGCCTGCATCCCAGAGTACTTAACGAAGTAGCCCTAGAAATAGTAGATGCATTGGTGATCATTTTCCAACATTCCATGGACTCTGGATCAGTTCATATGGATTTGAGGGTAGCTAATGTAACCCCACTTTTTAAAAAAAAGAAGGGAGAGAGAAAACAGAATCATAGACCTGTTAGCCTGACATCGGTAGTGGGGAAATGCTGGAATCAATTATTAAAGATGTAATAGCAGCGCGTTCAGAAAGCAGTGACAGGATCGGTCCAAATCAGAATAGATTTATGAAAGGGAAATCATGCTTGACAAATCTTCTAGAATTTTATGAGGATGTAACTAGTAGAGTGGACAAGAGAGAACCAGTGGATGTGGTATATTTGGATTTTCAAAAGGCTTTTGACAAGGTCCCACACGAGATTAGTGTGCAAAATTAAGGCACATGGGATTAGGGGTAATGTAATAAAGAACTGGTTGGCAGTCAGGAAACATAGAGCAGGAATAAACAGGTCCTTTTCAGAATGGCAGGCAGTGACTAGTGGGGTACCGCAAGGTTCAGTGCTGGGACCCCAGCTACTTACAATATATAATGATTTAAACAAAGGAATTGAATGTAATATCTCCAAGTTGCAGATGACAAAGCTGGGTGGCAGTGTGAGCTGTGAGAAGGATGCTAAGAGGCTGCAGGGTAACTTAGACAGGTTAGGTGAGTCGGCCAATGCAGTATAATGTGGATAAGTGTGAGGTTATCCACTTTGGTGCCAAAAACAGGGAGGCAGATTATCTGAATGGTGACAGATTAGTAAAAGGGGTGGTGCAACGAGACCTGGGTGTCATGGTACATCAGTCATTGAAAGTCGGCTTGCAGGTACAGCAAATGGCATGTTGGCCTTCATAGCGAGAGGATGTGAGTATAGGAGCAGGGATGTCTTGCTGCAGTTGTACAGGGCCTTGGTGAGACCACACCTGGAGTATTGTATGCAGTTTTGGTCTCCTAATCTGAGGAGGGACATTCTTGCTATTGAGGGAGTGCAGCAAAGGTCCACCAGACTGACATATGTAGAAGGACTGGATCGACTAGGCTTATATTCACTGAAATTTAGATGAATGAGAGGGGATCTCAGAAGCATATAAAATTCTGACAGGATTGGACAGGTTAGATGCAGGAAGAATGTTCCCGATGTTGGGGAAGTCCAGAACCAGGGGTCACAGTCTGAGGATAAGGGGTAAGACATATAGGACCGATTTTTGGAGAAACATTTTCACCCAGAGAATTGTGAACTTATGGAATTCTCGACCACAGAAAGTTGTTGAGTCCAGTTCATTGGATACATTCAAAAGGGAGTTAGATGTGGCCCTTACGGCTAAAGGGATCAGCGGGTATGGAGAGAAGGCAGGAGTGGGGTACTGGGATACTGAAAGCCATGATCATATTGAATGGTGGTGCAGACTCGAAGGGCTGAATAGACATAGAAACATAGAAAATAGGTGCAGGTGTAGGCCATTCGGCCCTTTGAGCCTGCACCCCCATTCAATGAGTTCATGGCTAAACATGCAACTTCAGTACCCCATTCCTGCTTTCTCGCCATACCCCTTGATCCCCCAAGTAGTATGTACTACATCTAACTCCTTTTTGAATATATCTAGTGAATTGGCCTCAACAACTTTCTGTGGTAGAGAATTCCACAGGTTCACCACTCTCTGGGTGAAGAAGTTTCTCCTCATCTCGGTCCTAAATGGCTTACCCCTTATCCTTAGACTGTGTCCCCTGATTCTGGATTTCCCCAACATTGGGAACATTCTTCCTGCATCTAACCTGTCGAAACCCATCAGAATTTTAAACGTTTCTGTGAGATCCCCTCTCATTCTTCTGAACTCCAGTGAATACAAGCCCAGTTGATCCAGTCTTTCTTGATATGTCAGTCCCGCCATCACAGGAATCAGTCTGGTGAATCTTCGCTGCACTCCCTCAATAGCAAGAATGTCCTTCCTCAGGTTAGGAGATCAAAACTGTACACAATACTCCAGGTGTGGCCTCACCAATGCCCTGTACAACTGTAGCAACACCTCCCTGCCCTGGCCTGCTCCTGCACCTATTTTCTATGTTTCTGTGTTTCTATCTCAAGAGAGCAGCTAACAGCAGTGAGTAAAGTAGAGAATTGGTGATTTCAAGCATTTGGGGCAGCTAGGACTGTTCTGACGCTGGATCAGCATCTTGCTGATGAACAGAACCGTAATCAAGATCTACAAAAAAGGAATATCTAAGCTGCAGCAGATGGTGGTATTCGGTTGCCTAGCAGAGACAGCAATTGATAAAGCTGGGTTGTAATCCAGGTCTGAGAGTTGAAAAGGGGATTAAGGGACAGGGAGAATGCCCACCGTTCCCTTCCGCAGCTCCTTTGTCTTCTCTGACTTCGGAGCCTCGAACCAGTGTGGTTCGCATGGTAACCTTAGGTACGGAGGTGGAGCAGTTAGACGCCTCTTCGGTTCTGTTGTGTATCTGTAAAGCGTGCACTCCCATGTTCTGCCACCAGGGAGCACATCCCCTGAAGTCCCAAGGGATCCCAGCATCTCTGACTTAGAGTCCTGTGTACGGCAATGCAGCGTATGTGCTCAGTTGAGCAACGCGCCCAGAGAGGCACCACTAAGTTTGTGGTCCTGGCCCTCCAGACCATGGTTGATGATCCATGTCGACTATGCGGGCCCGTGTCTCGGTAAAATGCTCCTGGTGGTGGTGGATGCTTTTTCAAAATGGATTGAATGTGAAATGATGTCGGGAAGCACCGCCACCATTGAAAGCCTGAGGGCCATGTTTGCCACCCATGGCTTGCCTGACATACTGGTCAGTGACAACGGGCCATGTTTCACCAGTGCCCAATTTAAAGAATTCATGACCCGCAATGGGAACATGACACCTCGGCCCCGTTTAAACCAGCCTCCAATGGGCAGACAGAGCGGGCAGTACAAACCATCAAAGAGAGCCTTAAACGAGTCACAGGAGGCTCACTCCAAACCCGCCTGTCCCGAGTACTGCTCAGTTACCGCACGAGACCCCACTCACTCACAGGGGTGCCCCCGGTTGAACTACTCATGAAAAGGACACTTAAAACCAGACTCTCGCTGGTTCACCCCAACCTGCATGATCAGATAGAGAGCAGGCGGCAGCAACAAAATGTAAACGATGGTCGCGCCACTGTGTCACGGGAAATTGATCTGAATGATCCTGTGTATGTGTTAAACTATGGACATGGTCCCAAGTGGCTTGCGGGCACGGTGATAGCTAAAGAAGGGAGTAGGGTGTTTGTAGTCAAACTAGACAATGGACAAATTTGCAGAAAGCACCTGGACCAAACGAGGCTGCGGTTCACAGACTGCCCTGAACAACCCACAGCACACACCACCTTTTTCGAGCCCACAACACATACCGAAAGGATCAACGACACCACCCCGGACCAGGAAATCAAACCCATCACGCTCAACAGCCCAGCAAGGCCAGACTCACCCAGCAGCCCTGCAGGGCCAACAACACGCCAGCCCAGCGAGGGCACAGCCAACACACCAGAACAGACATTTGTACCGAGGCGGTCCACCAGGGAAAGAAAGGCTCCCGACCGCCTCACCTTGTAAATAGTTTTCACTTTGACTTTGGGAGGGAGTGATGTTGTGTATCTGTAAAGCATGTACTCCCATGTTCCGCCACCAGGGAGCGCATCCCCTGAAGTGCCAAGGGATCCCAGCATCTCTTGGGAGCACTGTATATAAGCCGGCTCCTAAGGCTTGTTCCTCACTCTGGAGTGTCTTAATAAAGACTGAGGTCACTGTTACTTTAAGCTCCCTGTGTGCCGTCTCCTGTGTTAGACGTTTCACACTCCACAACATTACACATGACCTTCTGGGAATGTGGAAAGTGGGGGAAGCAGGTTCGGGCGGACAAGGCGAGAGCAAGGTCATGATTCCTCTACTCTCTATGGTGCTCATGAAGGGAACACTACCTTAAGTGGTTTTGTGGATTCCTGGTATGAGCAAGGAGGGATAAAGTTACAGGACATGAGAGCTATCCTTGGTGAAGTGGGACCTGCACCGCCTCAGGATCTTAAGTTTGCCCAATGATGGTGTAATATTCTGGGATGGTGGCAGTCAGGGGACATATCGGAAGAACAGAGGGTTCACACGATTCTGTAAGCTTTAGGAAATCATCGGGGAAAGGGAGGAGGTTTTGAAACAACTTCCAAGGTTCTGCTTGGTCGAATCATAGTTGCAATCTTTGGTGCTCACTCCGGGCCACAATTAATAAAGTGGCTTGCATTATTACCAGTGGAAGGACCCAGGGAGGCAGGGGAACATATTCCAGTTGTGTACAAGTTTGGGAAGTAATTAGATTGATATCAGTCATTACGGGGATGATACACAGATCATTTTGATTCTCCTATTCCCTTCACTAGTTCTGGAAGTAGTTGCCTGGGGCAGGGACGACCGTTTTGATAAATGGTTGGCAAGGGTAGAAAGCTTGTATCAGAGAGCTACAGGTATCCCAGTTATGGAAGTGAGACAGGGGTTACAGCGATGGAAAGCAGAAGGACCTGAGTGGATAAATCCCAGGATGAGTCGTATGAGAGGAGCCAGACCAGGTGGTGCCTGGATCCTGACCCGGCAGTTGATAGATGACAGGGATAGGCTGGCTAAAGAATTGGAAAAGTTAAGAAAAATTGAAGAATCAGGAAAGAGAAGCTAGAGTCACAGACAGGAATGATACTTCGGTTCAGTTGGTGAGGTCAGAGTAACATGGAAACATAGAAAAATAGGTGAAGTAGGCCATTCGACCCTTCGAGCCTGCACCACCATTCAATTGGTAGATTCCCCAAGTGAGGGAAGATTGCTATAGGAATGCCGTGCCTTAACCACATGTTGTTCCTTTAGGACCCTTACTTCTGGATGGGGGTGGCCATACCCTTAGACGCATGTGTGGAAGGGCAGCAGGAAATGGACACAGGAAATGGTCTGCTGGACAAATGAAGGTTGAGGTGCTCCTGGAGGAAGGGGATTCCCCTCTTGAGGCAGTACCCCAACACCCCAGATGCACGAGCAGTTATTGAACAGTCAGAGATGAAAGCAGTGGGAGAAGCTTGTTCAGAAGCATTTAAAGTTTCTGTAGGAACGGGCTGTCTCAGAACTGATGAGATGTTCAGTGAAAAACTCAAATGTGGGAGTTACAAACATGATCTTAAACAATGCAAAATAGAAGTTGAAGCATTGCAAATGTCGAGAGGGAATTACAGCAGTTCCAAAGGGTGAACTGAAAGAATAACTGGGACTCAACTGACTATTCAGCATTTCCGTCATCCTTTACTCTATGTTGTTACACTTCTTCCACAAAGCAGAGGAAATTGTAAAAAGCTGTGCAGAGGGCAACAGACTTGGTCAAAGACACCGATTGCAAGTTTACATTTCTGAATGTAAACAGCATGGAATTCAGTCGAAAACATCAAAAATTGAAAGTTGACTGAAGTGAAAATGGATATGGTGATCACAGACCAATGGACTTTAAAATGGCATCCTGAGAATCAGAGTCTGCAACAACCCTACTTTGACCCTAATCATGCTGCTATTTGGAAGAAGGAAATGTGGAAATGCAGTACAAAATTTCAACAGCTACTGAGTTTAAATCAAGCAATTGTTGTGGACATTAACCATCACACTGCAGAAATCGAGAACGTTCGCACAACTTTGGACCAGATTGAACATGTAAGCTGGTGGGAGTCGTTGTTCAGATGGTCATCATCATAGGCAGTCCGTCAGAATCAAGGAAGATTTGCTTCCACACTTAGCATGAGTTCTTAGGTGGCTGTACAGTCCAATACGAGAACCACATTCTCCGTCACGGGTCGGACAGATAGACGTTTAGGGAAAGGGTGGGCAGGGAGCCTGGTTTGCCACACGCTCCTTCCGCTGCCAGCGCTTGATTTCTGCATGCTCTCAGCGATGATACTCGAGCTCAGCGTCCTCCAGAATGCACTTCCTCCACTTAGGACGGTCTATGGCCAAGGACTCCCAGGAGTCAGTGGGAATGTTGCACTTTGATGGAGCCCAATGGCAACTGGCGTGATGAACACAATGATGCACAGGAGGGCAGGAAAGAGAGTGGGAGAGCTATAGTGGTAGGGGATTCTATTGTAAGGGGAATAGATAGGCTTTTCTGCGGCTGCAATTGAGACTCTAGGTTGGTATGTTGCCTCCCTGGTGCAAGTGTCAAGGATGTCTCGGAGCGGCTGCAGGGCATTCTGGGTGGGGGGGGAGAAACAGCATATAGGGACCAACGATATCGGTAAAAAAACAGGATGAGGTCCTACAGGCTGAATTTAGGGAGCTAGGAGTTAAATTAAAAAGTAGGACCTCAAAAAAGGTAGTAATCTCAGGATTGCCAACAGTGCCACGTGCTAGTCAGAGTAGAAATAGCAGGATAGTTAAGAGGAATACTTGGCTTGAGGAATGGTGCAAGAGGGAGGGATTCAAATGCCTGGGACATTGGAACCGGTTCTGGGGGAGGTGGGACCAGTACAAACCGGAGTGTCTGCACCTGGGCAGGACCAGAACCAATTTCCTAGGGGGAGTGTTTGCTCGTGCTGCTGGGGAGGGTTTAAACTAATATGGCAGGCGGATGGGAATCTATGAAGGGAGGCAGAGGGAAATAAAATGGGGCAGAAGCAAAAGGTAGAAAGGAGACAACTAAAAGTGGAAGGCAGAGAACTCAAAAGGCAAAAATCAAAAAGAGCCACGTTACAACATAATTCTAAAAGGACAAAGTGTTAAAAAATGAAGCCTGATGGCTCTGTCTCAATGTGAGGAGCATTCGTAATAAGGTGGATGAATTAACTGCGCAGACAACCGTTAACGGATAGGTAATTGGGATTACAGAGACATGGCTCCAGGGTGACCAAGGCTGGAACTCACTATCCAGGAGGGATAGAATAAAAGGAAAAGGAGGTGGGGTGGCGTTGCTGGTTGAAGAGGAAATTAACGCAATAGTAAGGAAGGACATTAGCTTGGATGATGTGGAATCTGTATGGGTGGAGCTGCGGAATACCAAAGGGCAGAAAACGCAAGTGGGAGTTGTCTACAGACCACCAAACAGTAGGAGAGGGGTTGGGGACAGCACCAAACAAGAAATTAGGGATGCGTGCAATAAAGGTACAGCAGTTATCATGGGTGGCTTTAATCTACATATAGATCGGGCTAACCACACTGGTAGCAATACGATGGAGGAGGATTTCCTGAAGTGTATTAGGGATGGTTTTCTGGACCAATATGTCGAGGAACCAACTAGAGGGCTGGCCATCCTAGACTGGGTGATGTGTAATGAGAAAGGACTAATTAGCAATCTTGTTGTACGAGGCCCCTTGGGGAAGAGTGACCATAATATGGTAGAATTCCTTATTAAGATGGAGGTTATCCACTTTTGGGGCAAAACCACGAAGGCAGTAGATTAGCTAAATGGCAGCAGATTAGGAAAAGGGGAGGTGCAACGAGACCTGGGTGTCATGGTACATCAGTCGTTGAAAGTTGGCATGCAGGTACAGCAGGCAGTGAAGGCGGTAAATGGTATGTTGGCCTTCATAGCTAGGAGATTTGAGTATAGGAGCAAGGAGGTCTTACTGCAATTGTACAGGGCCTTGGTGAGGCCTCACCTGAAATACTGTGTTCAGTTTTAATTTCCTAATCTGAGGAAGGACGTTCTTGCTATTGAGGGATTGCAGCGAAGGTTCACCAGACTGATTCCCGGGATGGCAGGCCTGACATATGAGGAGAGACTGGATCGACTGGACCTTTATTCACTGGAGTTTAGAAGGATAAGGTGATCTCATAGAAACATAAAATTCTGACGGAACTGAACAGGTTAGATACAGGAAGAATGTTGCTGATGTTGGGGAAGTCCAGAACCAGGGAACACAGTCTGATGATAAGGGGTAAGCCATTTCGGACTGAGATGAAGAGAAACTTCTTCAGAGTTGTTAACCTGTGGAATTCCCTGCTGCAGAGTGTTGTTGATGCCAGTTCGTTGGATATATTCAAGAGGGAGTTAGATATGGCCCTTATGGCTAAAGGGATCAAGAGGTATGGAGAGAAAGCAGGAAAGGGGTACTGAGGGAATGATCAGCCATGATCTTATTGAATGGTAGTGCAGGCTCGAAGGGCCAAATGGCCTACTCCTGCACCTATTTTCTATGTTTCTATGTTAAACGATCTGGTTTGTGTATAGTAATTCAGAAAGCAGTTAGTCGTGATTTCAGGACAATGCCATTTTGATTCTACATCGTCTGCGTGTTAATTGTCTAAATGTACTATGCAAGGAAACAAAGTTCAAAGGCTTTTTTGGTATAAAGATGATTTTGTCTCACACACACACATTATACATGAGACATTAGACACTGGAAGCTCGGATGGTGTGTGTGTCTCAAGCAGCCACGGGAATCGGAGCAAGCAGAGAGCTGCCTTTGTGAAGTGTTTGCTCTCAGTAAGTTTCATACTTGGTTTGTATAGCATGAATGTCTGAATAAAAGACTCTGCATTTACTACAACTGAGTGTGTAATTCAACGTTTAAAGTAACAAAGTGAAAAGAGCAAGACAGCCATACAACATATAACATGACCCAGCAAGTGTAGCCTGGAAGATTTTACTTAGTGTCCCTCCACAGTGAATATATTCCATCCCTTGTCTTCCCTCATAACAAGTTGTATTATCTAGCATCTTGAACGTCGTAAAATGTCCCAAGGTGCCTCACAGGATTGTTAGGAGAAAAAAAATTGACACCGCGCCATAGAAAATTAGGGCAGGTGAGCAAAAGCTTGTTCAAAGAGGTAGGTTTTAAGGAGCGTTTTAATGGAGGAAAGAGAGGTAGAAAGGCGGAGAGGTTTAGGGAGGGATTTCCAGAGACTGGGGCCCAAGCAGCTGAAGGCACGGCCACCAATGGTTGAGCAATTATAATCAGGGATGCTGAAGAGGGCAGAATTAGAGGAGCGCAGATATCTCGGGGGGTCGTGGGGCTGGAGGAGATTCCAGAGATAGGAAGGGGTGAGGCCTTGGAGGGATTTGTAAACAAGGATAAGAATTTTGAAATCGAGGCATAGCTTCTCCGGGAGCCAATGTAGGTAGTGAGCACAGGAGTGATGAGTGATCGTGACTTGGTGCAAGTTAGGACACGGACTGCTGAGTTTTGGATTACCTCAAGTTTACGTAGTGTAGAATATGGGAGGCCAGCCAGGAGTGCGTTGGAGTAGTCATGTCTAGAGGTAACAAAGGCATGAATGAGCTTTTCAGCAGCAGAAGAGCTGAGGCAGGGGTAGAGGCGGGCAATGTTACGGAGGTGGAAATAGGCGGTTTTAGTTATGCCGTTGATATGTGGCTGGAAGGTCATTTCAGGGTCAAATATGACACCTAGGTTGCAAACAGTCTGGTTCAGCCTCAAACAGATGCTAAGGAGAGGGATGGAGTTGGAGGGTAGGGAACGTAGTTTATGGTGGGGACCAAAGACAATGGCCCAATATTTAGTTTGAGAAAATTTCTGTTCATCCATTCCTGGATGTTGGACAAGCAGTCTAACTATCTAGTGACCTTGGAGGGGTCGAGAGACATGGTGGTGAGGTAGAGCTGGGTGTCATCAGCGTACATGTGGAAACTGACTGTTTTCGGATGAGGTCGCCAAGGGGCAACGTGTAGATGAGAAAGAGGGGGCCAAGGATAGATCCTTGGGGGACACTAGAGGTAACGATAAAGGAGTGGGAAGAGAAGCCGTTGAAATTGATTTTCTGGCTACGATTAGAGAAGAATGGAACCAGGCGTGTGCAGTCCTACCCAGCTGGATGACGGTGGAGAGGCGTTGGAGGAGGATGGAGTTGTCAACCGTGTCAAAGGCTGCAGACAGGTCGAAAAGGACGAGGAGGGATGGTTTACCTTTGTCACAAAGGATGTCATTTGCGACTTTGATGAGAGCTTTCGGTACTGTAGCATTGGCGGAAACCAGATTGAAGGGATTCAAACAGTTACAGGAAAGATGATCATGGATTTGGGAGGCGACAACACGTTCAAGGACGTGAGAGGAAATGGGGGTTGGAGATTGCAAGCAAAGTGGGGTCAAGGGTTGTTTTGAGGAGAGGGTGATGACGGAAAATTGGAAGTAGAGGGGGACAGTACCCGAGAGAGAACCATTAATAATGTCAGCTAACATGCGGGCCAGAAAATAAATTTGGGTGGTTAGCTGTTTAATGGGAATAGAGCCAAGGGAGCAGGAAGTGGATGGACAAGATGAACATGTAGAGATCATCAGGGGAGATCAGAGTGAAACTGGAGAAATATGCGAGTTCAAAGCTAGGGCCAGGGGGCAACCTCAGAGGAAGTTTGGCCCGGTGGGCTAGGGTAAGGAAGGGAAATGTCATAGGCAGCTGAACGGATGGTCTCAATCTTTGAGACAAAGTCGTCCATGAGCTCCTCACACTTGTTGTTGGAGTTGAGTGTGATGGAGACAGGGGAAAAGGGTTTAAGAAGACAGTTAGCAGTAGAGAATAATAGCTGAGGGTTATATTTGCAATCCAGAACAATCCTGGAATAGTGAGCAGTTTGGCAGACAAGAGTAGGACCCGATAATGCTTTATGTGATCCAGCCAGATCTGCTGGTGAATGGTAAAACCAGTTGTCCACCACATTCACCCATTCAAGTCTGCATCCCTTGGACTTGAGGGAGCAAAGATGAGGGCTGTACCAAGGGGAACGGCCAGAGTGAGAGAAAGTATCGGTTTTAATCGGGACTAGGGCATCAAATGCGCTAAGGGTGTGGTTGAGCAAATCTGTGACTGCAGAAATGTCATGGGGAATGGAAGGCCAAAGGGTGGACAGTTTGGAGTTTATAAGTGCAGTTGTAAGAGAGGTTGGAGAGAGTTTTTTCCAGAGGCAGATGCAGAAGGATGGGGAAGAGGGATGTGGGTCGAGTGTGTAATATAGTTCCACCTAGTGGACTATTGCTCCACTTAGTGGACTACTGTGGTAATGCAGCTATTGCTGTTTATAATAAAAGCATCAGGTGACAGGTCACCTGACAAGTTCCTGTCTTGAAGCCATCTTGTGAAGTGTGTGTGTTTGTAAAGTCGTAAAGAATATATCACATTGGCGATGAAGGATAGGATTCCTGGATACCATAGCTGAAATTTGTTTTGGTGGATGATTCCAGCCAAACAACAGAGAGACTAGAGGTCCTTTGTTTGCAGAACAGCTAAAAATCCAAGGTAAACTACAAGCACACTTGGCTGAACTGAAGAGTCCAGATGGCTGCACCTATGGGAATAATAGGGCGCTTGGGTGAATTCCTTTGTGACCGACACTTTCGGAGCATATGTGGAGTGGCTAGAAATGTTTTTCACCGCGCATAGCATTATTGAAGTCCCCGATGATAAACCGTGTTGGAAAGTAAACAGGCTATTTTCCTGACTGAGGCAGGCACCGAGATGTATGAAACCCTGAAAAATATGCTTGTTCTCATCAAGCCGAAGGACACGGCACTGACGGATTTCTAAGGAAATTAGAGCAGCACTATTGTCCTGAGCCCCTGGAAATTGCTGGAAGTTATCGTTTCGGAATACAAGATCAGTTAACCGACAAAAGTATCAGTGAGTACATTTCAGCATTAAAGAAGCTATCTATTCACTGTCATTTCAGAAACTTTCAAGACCGAGCATTGTGTGACCACTTTGTTTGTGGGATGAAAAATGATGCAATCAGAAGAAAGTTATTGGCAACCCCCATCTTGACTTTTGATTTAGCTTGTCAGACAATTATGTCGATGGACATGGCCGACCAATATTCCTGAGAATTTCTTACCATTTCCAGTCATCAGACAACCGAGGTGAATCGCCTGCAGGTTAAAAGTAAAAGGCAGTTGGGGCCCCAAGGTCTCAGCAACTGGCAGTGGTAACAGAGCATTGAAGTCATGCTTTTGGTGTCTGGGTCAACACATTTATCAAAGTTGTCCATGTATAAAGGCAGAGTGTTTCTTCTACATGAAATCTGCTTGTGAAGGCATGCTGACTGAGAGTAAACCAACTTTCAAGGATAAGTAGAAAGTACCAGGAGTACATAGCATGGAAGAAAAGCAACAGGATGAAGAGATACATGTGATCAGGAGCACGAGGTCATCGAACAGCGATTCGAAAAGTATCATCCAAGTAGATGTTGCAGGAACCAAGATACCCGTGGAAATCGACACTGGTACATCCGTGAGCATAGTATCGGAATCATAGAAATATAGAAAATAGGAGCAGCAGTAGGCCATTCGAATCTGCACCACCATTCAAAATATCATGGCTGGTCCTCTATCTCAACACCATATTCCTGCTTTTTCCCCATAACTCTTGATGCCTTTTGTTTCTAAAAATCTATATCTCCCTCTTAAATATATTCAGTGACTTGGCCTTCTGTGGTAGAGAATTCACAGGTTCACCACCCTCCGAGTGAAAAAATTTCTCATCTCGGTCCTAAATTTCCTACCCCGTATCCTGAGACTGTGACCCCTTATTCTAGACTTCCCAGACAGGGGAAAACATCCTCCCCACATCCAGTCTATCCAACCCAGTCAGAATTTTATACGTTTCAATGAGATCCCCTCTCATTCTTCTAAACTCTAGTGAATACAGACCTAGTCGCTCCAATCTCTCATAGGACAGTCCTGCCATCACAGAAATCAGTCTGGTGAACCTTCATTGCACTCCCTCTATGTTAAGTATATTCTTTCTTGGGTAAGGAGACCAAAACGGCACACAATACTCCAGGTGCGGTCTCACCAAGGCCCTGTACAACTGTAGTAAGACATCCTTGCTCCTGTACTCAAATCCTCTTGCAATGAAGACCAACATACCATTTACCTCCCTAACTGCTTGCTGCATCTGCATGTTTGCTTTCACTGACTGGTGTACAAGGACACCCAGGTCCCTCTGTACATCGACACTTCCCAAGCGATCACCATTTAAATAATACTTTGTTCTTGTGTTTTTCCTACCAAAGTGGGTAACTTCACATTTATCCATGTTATACTGCATCTGCCATGTGTTTGCCCACTCACTCAACCTATCTAAATCACCTTGCAGTGTCTTTGCATCCTCCTCACAATTCCACCCAGCAAACTTGGAAATATTACATTTGGTCCCCTCATCCAAATCATTTATATATATTGTGAATAGCTGGGGCCCCAGCACTGATCCCTGTGGTACCCCACTAGTCATTGCCCGACACCCCAAAAAATACCCATTTATTCCTACTGTTTCCTGTCAGTTAACCAATTTTCAATCCATGCCAATACATTACCCCCAATCCTATGTGCTTTAATTTTGCACACTAACCTCTTATGTGGGACTTTATCAAAGGCCTTCTGAAAATCCAAATACACCCCATCCACTGGTTCTCCCTTATCTATTCTATCAGTTACATCCTCAAAAAACTCCAGTAGGTTTGTCAAACATGATTTCCCTTTCATAAATTCATGTTGACTTTGTTTAATCCCGTTGATATTATCCAAGTGTGCATCCTTTATAATAGACTCCAGCATTTTCCCTACTACGGATGTCAGGCTAACTGGTCTGTAGTTCACAGTTTTCTCTCTCCCTCCTTTTTTAAATAGTAGGGTTACATTTGCCACCCTCCAATCTGCAGGAACTGTTCCATAATCTGTAGGATTTGGGAAGATGACAATGCATCGACTATTTCCATGGCTACCTCTTTTAGTACTCTGGGATGCAGATCATCAGGCCCTTGAGATTTATCGGCCTTCAATCCCATTAGTTTCTCCAGAACTATTTTCTTAATAATCATTTCCTTTAATTCCTCTTGCTCACTAGACCCTTGGTTCCCTAGCATTTCTGGGATGTTATGTGTCCTCTAACGTGAAGACAGAACCGAAGTATTTATTTAATTGTTCTGCAATTTCCTTGTTCCCCATTACAAATTCTCCTGTTTCTCTCTGTAAAGGACCTATATTTGTCTTCACTAATCTTTTTCTTTTTACGTACTTGTAGAAACTTTTGCAGTCTGTTTTTATGTTCCTTGCAAGTTTACTCACTATTTTTCCTTTCTTAAATCAATCTCTTGGTCCTTTTTTGCTGAATTCTAAACTGCTCCCAATCTTCAGGCTTGCTACTTTTTCTGGCAACTTTGTATAACTTCTCTTTGGATCTAATACTATCCCTAAATTCTTTTGTTAGCCATGGTTGGGCCCCTTTTCCTAGTGTTTTTATGCCAGAAAGGAATGTATAACTGTTGCAATTCATGCATTTGTTCTTTAAATATTAGCCATTGCCTATCCACCATCATGCCTTTTAATGAATCTTCCCAATCTATCATAGCCAATTCATTCCTCATACCTTCGTAGTTTCCTTTGTTTAGATTAAGGACCCTAGTTTCGGATTGGACTACTTCACTTTCCATCTTAAAGAATTCAATCTGTTATGGTCACTTTTCCCTAAAAGGACCCCGCACAACAAGACTGTTAATTAACCCCTTCTCATTACATAATACCCAATCTAGGATAGCCTGTTCCCTAGTAGACTCCTCAACATACTGGTCTAAAAATCCATCTCATACACACTCCAGGAATTCATCTGCCACAGTATTATTACTAATTTGGTTTGGCCAGTCTATATGTAGATTAAAGTCACTAGGACCCTTGCTACTAATGGGGAACAATTAAATACTTTGGTTCTGTCTTCACGGAAGAGGACACAGATAACATCCCAGAAATGCTAGGGAACCAAGGGTCTAGTAAACAAAAGGAATTAAAGGAAATGATTAGTAAGAAAATAGTTCTGGAGAAGTACCCACCTGCGAGAAACCATCAGCGGCAGGTCGGGGCCATAAAAGGAGCGGCGTGCAGCCCAGGGAGCAGTGTGGAGACATACTACTACAAGGTACAGCGTGAGCTGGTGCAGGAGGGCAACGGCAGCGAAGAGTGACGTCAGCAAGGTCCAGGTCAGTGATTGGAGCGTGGGCAGATGCAGCAGGAGTGGCGAGATCGGGGCGAAGGAGCTGAGAGAGACTGTGGAGGGATGTGATCAGGGCCCAGGGGAGGCGTGAGTTCGGGGCCAGGGGCAGCACAGGCCAGCCCACAGTGCACACCAGGTCCATGCAACCGAGCAGGTCTCCAGTTGTCTTGGGTAATCCTTGCCACTGGACCAAAACCTAGCTTTGTCAAGCCAGTGTGGTGGCTGGTGTGCAACGGCCACCACACGTTAAAAAAATCTTCCACCCTTGAGAATGTAGTTTGGGTTCTTCATTTGAAATTCACCTGTGAGCTCATCCTTTTTTTTGGAAACAAGTCATCCTCATTTCGAGGGACTGCTTATGATGATGATGACGACCTTTGCTACATGCATCTCTAATTTCCTGTTTGATGCCATCCCCTGCATCACTACTATTTGCAGGCCTAGAGACAACTCCCACCAATGTTTTCTGCCCTTTGGTGCTCCTTAGCTCCACCCAGACTGATTCTACATCTTGATTTTCTGAGCCAATATCCGTTCTCATTATTGCTCTGATTTCATCCTTTACTAAGAACGCCACACCACCCCCTATTCCTTTTTTCCTGTCCTTCCTAAATATCAAATATCCTTGGATAGTCAGTTCCCAACTCTGGTCACCCTGCAACCATGTCTCTGTAATTGCAACTATATCATATCTGTTTACATCTATTTGCATTGTTAATTTGTCTACCTTATTACAGATGCTTCGTGCATTCAGATACAATGCTTTTAAATTTGTCTTTTTAAACATTAGACATAATTTGTACTTTAGCCCTATTTGTCTTAGCTATTTTTTCTTACCTGGATCCTATTTGTTAGTGCACTCTTGTTTGTATGCTTTGTCCCTTCCTGACATAATCTGGTTATATCCTTACCACAATCACTTTCCTGCATTGCTTCTTTTTCTTTTCTCTTTAGCATTCTAGATTGCTCTTTACTGCAAGTGTCCCCCCTGCCCCCACTTATTTATTTAAAGCTCTGTCTGCCTCCCTAGTTATTTCGGTTCGCTAGAACTCTGGTCCTCAAGAAGTGTCCGAAGATGATCTGCGATAGAGGCGGTCTGATCCAAGGCTTCAAAGCGAGTGTCCAAGAAGGACGCAAGACTACTTTACTGCAAGCCGCGTCCCGTACCTACGCACTCGAGAAAGTTGAGCAAGAACTCAAGACTAGAGCCTGAGAACATTATCTCTAAGATAGATCTATGTAATTGGGCTACACCCATTGTTGTTATACCTAAGTCAGATGGTAGGGCAAGGTTGTGTGGTGATTAGAAATTGGTTTATGGTTACTTTACAGAGGGTAATGTCCCCAAAACATTGCCAAATATAGAAGATTTGTTCACAACACTGACAGGTGATCAGATCTTAAAGTTAGATCTCATAAATGCCTACTTACAACTTGAACTAGATGAGGAGTCCAAGTCATGCTTGACTATAACTACTCATCTAGGCCTATATCAATTTAATAGGCCACCATTTGGAGTGTCTTCCTCCCCTGGCATATTTCAAGGGGTGATGAACCAGATTTTGCAAGGTATTGAAGGGATATTATGTTATTTAGATGACATACTAATTTCAGCACCAAACAGGCAAATCCATAATAACATATTGAATGAAATGCTCAAACGGCTAGAGAAGTACACAGTACGAGTGATTTTTCGCAAGTAAGTTATTTCAAAACTCAGTGGAGTACTTAGGGTACAGAGTAGACAAAGATGGTTTACGTCCAACCAAGGGAAAGCTGGGTGCAATTAGAAATGCACCCACTCCCAAGAATGTCGCTGAATTTTGATAATTTTTGGGTCTTTTGAAGTTCCTACCAAATTTGGCTACAATATTATATCCACTGAATGAGCTGCTGATAAAACAGGTCCATTGGAAGTGGTCAGAAGAATTTGACAGCATTCAAGGAGTGTAAAAGCCAATTGGTAGCAAGCACCATGTTAGTTCACTATAACGTATCTAAAGAGAATCATGATAGAGGTAGAGTAAAAGAGAAGTGTGAAATTAAATCAGGAGTGAAGAACCACCATAAATTGTTAGTGGTTACCAGGAAGAGTGGTGATGATGTTGTCCTCGCACATATTTGGTCAAGATGTTTGACCATGGACAGGTTAGGTTTGTTCACATTGATCATATTTTACCTACAGTTCACCCGGACCAGACCTGCGCTGTCCCCGGCAGGAAGATCTCTGATAGCCTCGCGCTACTCAGAGATACGATCGCCTACGTGCGGGACAGGAGGGTGGACACCTGCTTAATCAGCTTAGACCAGGAGAAAGCCTTTGACAGGATATCGCACACGTACCTGATGGACGTGCTCTCCAAAATGGGGTTTGGGGAGGGTATCCGCAATTGGGTCAAACTGCTCTACATAGACATCAGTAGTGCAGTCCTAATCAACGGGAAACTCAAAGCTTTCCAATCAGATCTGGAGTCAGGCAAGGCTGTCCTCTCTCGTCTGTCTTGTTTGTGTGTTGTATCGAGCCCTTTGCCGAGTCCATCAGGAAGGATGTGAGCATTAGAGGGGTGACGATCCCAGGCAGCGGAGGTGCTCAGGTCAAGACCTCCCTGTATATGGAAGACGCCGCCGTTTTTTGCTCGGATCCGCAGTCGGTCCGCTGATTGGTCACAATCTGCGACCAGTTTGAACTGGCCTCGGGAGCAAAGGTCAATCGCAGCAAGAGCGAGGCCATGCTCTTTGGCAACTGGACCGATCGAGCCTCCATTCGCTTCACCGTCAAGCCAGATTTCCTGAAGGTGTTGGGAATATGGTTCGGAGCGGACGAGCGTATCGCCAAGGTCAAACAGAAACTGGGATGGTGGAAGATGCGCTTCCTCTCCATGGCAGGAAAGAACCTGGTCATCAGGAGTGAGGTGCTCTCGGTGTTGTTGTATGTGGCACAGGTCTGGCCCATCCCTCGCTCCTGTGCCGCGGCAGTCACCCGGGCCGTCTTCCACTTTGTCTGGAGGTCCAAAATGGGCTGTGTCCGCAGAGACACGATGTACAAATCTCTGGACAGTGGAGGAAAGGACGTTCCGAACGTGGCCCTCATCCTGATGGCCACCTTTGTGTGTGGCTGCATCAAGCTGTGCACAGACCCCCGGTACGCAAACACCAAGTGTCACTACGTGCTGAGGTTCTACCTGTCCCTGGTGTTGCGAAGGATGGGTCTGGCCACGCTGCCGCGAAACGCCCCCACCAGCTGGACCATGCCTGTCCACCTGTCCTTCGTGGAAAAGTTTTTCAAAAGAAACCCCTTTGACCACAAGGCCATCAAATAATGGTCAGCACGTAAGGTCCTGGACGCCCTACGAAAGAAGGAGATGATGGACCCTGTCGGGTGGTTCCCTGAGCGAACTATCGAACTTGTTTGGCAGAACGTCTCATCGCCAGAGCTTTCACACAAGCACCAAGACGTAGCTTGGTTGGCGGTGAGGAGGGCCTTACCCGTCAGAGCGTTCATGCACAGCCGACATATCATCAACATGGCACGGTGCCCCCGGGTCGGCTGCGGGGCGGACGAGACTGTCACCCATCTCCTTCAGGATTGCGCCTTCGCAAGGCAGGTCTGGAAAGAGATGCAGTGGTTGCTGTCGAGGTTCATCCCGAGCAGCTCCGTAACACAGGACTCTGTGCTCTACGGGCTGTTCCCAGGGACACACACCGAGACAGACATCACCTGCTGCTGTAGGGCCATCAACTCGGTCAAAGACGCTCTTTGGTCTTGCCGAAACTTGCTGGTTTTCCAGAGCAAGGAGATGACCACGTCTGCGTGTTGCAGACTGGCGCAATCCAAGATCCAGGATTACGTGCTGAGGGACGCACTTAAAATTGATGCAGTCGCCACAAAGGCACGGTGGGGAATGGCCACAGTTTAAAGCCCTTCTGCCACGGAAAACCCAGGGGCAGGAATCAGTACAAAACTCCCCTCGGGCTGTATTTGTAATTTACTTTTTGTGTACATGGAGCACCATGATCTGTAAACACCTATGTAGTGTCATATACAATGCAAGGTCTGTTTCGTAATGCACGTAGTAAAGAAAAATGTAAATGTACCGTCACCCATTCTGTGTACTGTATAGTGACACATGAAATGTAATTTGTTTGAATGTACTGCAAGGTATCCCGTATTGGACCGAATTGCACTTGAACTGGAAAACAAGGAAATGTTACGAACGGAACTGCCGTCAGCACCCAAATAATAGTGTATGGGATTGCTGACCACAGCTAAATGTATTGAAAGGCCTTTGAATGTACTGTACAGATTTTTTTATGAATAAAGTATATTTTGAAATAAAAAAAAATATTTTACCTACAGATGTGGATGGAGTTGAAAGTTGGAATGATTCGATTATTTCTGAATCAGATAGTTTTATTACAAGTACAGTACCAGTAGCAAATCCTACATCAAATGTACTAGAACACATGCAAGAGAAAGTCAGAATTTAAGTCCAAGTCAGGCAGACACACAGTCTGAAGTTGCAGAGTTCTAATGTAGATCTAGAGCATCCCTTGGAGGGAAACTTTCCTCAGGATCAGCCTAGAATGAATCTAATCTCAACACCATGTTTGGAAAGTTCTGTTCGAGAGCGAAGGTATCCTCTTTGAAACAGAAAACCTGTGGTTAAATTTGATTTGTAAATATAGCAAAATAAGTCCATATCTTTTGTTATGTATAACCAGTCAAGTTATGTATGATGATTGTTGGTATAATGACTTCATTGAGGGAGAACTACTGCTCCACCTAATGGACTACTGTGTTTATAATAATAAAAGCATCAGGTGACAGGTCACCTGACAAGTTCCTGTGTTTAAGCCATCTTGTGAAGTCTGCGTGTTTGTGAGGTTGTAAAGAATATATCAGAGCGATACAAGGAAATGGTCAGAGATGACCTTATCTACAATTAACAGTAGGAATAGCAAGGCCACAAGAGGTGGCAAGATCAAGGGGGTGGCTGTGAATATAGGTTGGGGAGTTCACATGGAGGGAGAGATTACAGGAGGACAGGAGGGGAGTGAACTCAGAGGAGAGGAGCAAGATGAATTGAGATGGAGGTTGAAATCACTGAGGATGAGAAGTCACTCGGTGCAGAGGCTGAGGGAAGAAAGCAGTGAAGATATATCCGTGATATAAATGTTATCATACTTGGGTGGGCGGTAGAGAATGAGAATTTTAGATGAGAGATGGTGAGGGGTGCAAAATGAGGGGAAGATGTTCAAAAGGAGAAGAAAGTGCTGGAGGAATGGGGGGCAGACCAAGGTGGGGAGGGTTTTTAATAAAGTGTTTTTATAACTTTATTTTAAAATGTTTGTGTATTTTTAAACACTTGTATCTGTAACAGTAGGCTATACGCCTGCTTTTTCAGGTGCAAGATTTTTGAGCACATTTGCTGGGCAAGATAAGCGTAAATATCGGAAATCTTGCCCTGCAAGTGACTTCGCTCCTGATATGCGTGAGATCTGTCAAGCTAGAAACTTGACAGATCAGAAAAGCCGGTTTTCAGTGCATGTGCATTGCGTGCTGAAAACCGGCTTTTCCGATGCCTTCCCGGGTCCGTAGAAACTTCATACGGACCCGGGACAGCGGAATTTCAGCACAATAGTTTTATTTTAGCAGATTTTTGACACAGCTGCATCTCACCTCCATAGCCCTCGATACTCTTACACAACAAAAATCTATCCATCTAAATCGTGAAAGCTCCATTTCACCCCCAGCATCCACAGCTTTTTGGGGCGAGAGTTCCAGATTTCCACTGTCCTTTGAATGAAGAAGTGCTTCCTAAGCTCACCCCTGATCCTAGCTCTATTTTTAAAGTTATGCCCGCCTTGTTCTGGACTCCCCCCACCAGAGGAAATAGTTTCTCTCTATCTACCCGATCAAATCCTTTTACTATTCGAAACAAGTCTCCTGTGGGGCACAGCTGACATTCCATCTCCTGCATTCCTCTTATTAATCTAATTGTCTGATCGGTACTCCATCCACCACCTTAAACATTCACACCGTGACTGCAGTGTGTACCATCTACAAGATGCACTGCAACAGCTCGCCAAGGCTTCTTCACCAGCATCTCCCAAACCCGTGATCAAGATATTGAAATAGTTTGGATCGAGATAAGGAAAAATAAGGGGAAAAAGTTCACTGGTGGGTGTAGTCTATAAGCCCCCTAACAATAGCAACTCTGTTGGTCTTAGTATAAACCAGGAAATAGTGGGGGCTTGTAAAAAGGGAACAGCAATAATCATGGGTGATTTCCGTATTGATTGGACAAATCAACTTGGTCATGGTAGCCTTGAGGAAGAGTTCATAGAGTGCATAAGGGATGGGCTTCTTGAGTAGTATGTAACAGAACCAACCAGGGGGCAGGCTATATTGGATCCAGTCCTGTGTAATGAGACAGAATTAATAAATAATCTCCGAGTAAAGGATCCCCTTGGAATGAGTGATCATAGAGTGGTTGAATTTCATATTCAGGTGGCGGGTGAGAAAGTTGGATCTCAATCCAGGGTACGGAGCTTAAATAAAGGAAACACTGGGCTAGACTTTCCACTTTCAGGCTAAGGCCGAAAAAAATGGGCCTTGTTCCAGCGATGCGGGACCTATTGCCTGTGCTGATCGCCGGCTCAAGGCCCATTTTTTTTTGCGATTTTCCACTCGGCCTTAGCCCAGTGATGTCAAATGGGTGATGTCATTTCTCGCCGATCTCCTGATCGCCCAAAGAAAACGGAAGTTAATGAAAAAAAATGCTTCCCGAGCAACGCATGTGCAGGTTGATGCTTCTTCCTGCGTTTTGAGAGATCGCGAGAGAGATCGAGATCGAGGAAGCAGGTCAGAAAGTCTTATCCAAATTACAGATAAATTTAAAGAATGGAGGGAGGTGCAGGAAAGAGAAGGGCCAAACCCTTCAGCGAAGAGGCAAATGAGGCCCTCGTAAATGCTGTCAGCTCCAGGTGGGGGGATCTGACACGGGGTGGGCAGGGGAAACCTCCACCCCATGCATATCGCAGGAATTGGTCTGAAATAGCCGACTTAGTCACATTGGCCTCCAATGAAATGCGCACACCGGACCAGTGCCGCAAACGGTGGAACAGCCTACTGGCAGCTGCGAGAGTAGTTGAAATTTATATTTATGTATTATTTAATGATCTAAATAGTAACTAGAAACTGCAATGTTATTGGGTCACTTGGCCGCATGACAGAGATGGTCACTTGGGTAAAAATGTTAATTTCTTCTTGTAACGTTTTGGGGATTTTGAGGGAAGGGTGGGTTGGTGCGGGGGGTGGGGGATTGGAGGGAGGGTGTTGTTCATTAGTTCTTTGTTCAATAAAAAAAAATTTCTACAACTTTTGAACCTTCTCACTTACATAAGTTTTACAACATAGTTCTTCATGCAGATGTTTGTTTATTCTGTTTCCCCATGGAATATCATTAAATAACTTCACTATGTAAAAGCTATTTAATAAATAATTCCAATATATGCATAAATAAGGTGATAATACCTATTTTTATTCCCTGTCCCAAATTTCTGAGTACAATTTGCATCAATTTTACTCTCTAAATAACTCAGAACAATTCTCCATCCTTCCTCAGAGGTTAAAAATGGCATCTGTAGTGCCCATTTCCCTCTCTAAGGCCCTGAAAAAGCACTATTTTTGAGCACTCTTTTGGGCCTTGCATCGGCCCAGCGAAGTGCATGCTAAGTGCTGAAACTTGGGATGGGCATTGTGTGGGCGATCATCTCAGCGATCAAAGTGGAAACTTGGGGGCCTATTTTTCCAGCGATATTTTGGGCCTAGTTTCCACTTTTTGCTTAAAATGGGCGATAGAGGTCCATTTTGGGCCATAGATGGGCGATGTGAAGTGGAAAGTCTAGCCCTATGAAGTATGAGGGCAGAGTTGGCTAAAGTGGACTGGGAAAATAGATTAAAGTGTAGGACGGTTGATGAACAGTGGTGTACATTTGAGATATTTCACAACAAGAAAAATATATTCCAGTGAGGAGAAAAGGGTGTAAAAGAAAAGAGCCATCTGTGGCTAACTACAGGACAGTATCCAATTAAAAACAAGGGCATCCAAAGTGGCCAAAACGCCTTGGAGGACAGAAGATTGGGAAGCTTTTAAAAGCCATCAAAGAATGACTAAAAAAATGATTAAGAAAGGGAAGATAGACTATGAAAGCAAACTAGCACGAAATATAAAACAGATAACAAGAGTTTCTACAGGTATATAAAAAGGAAAAGAGTGGCTAAGTAAATGTTGGTCCCTTGGAGGACGAGACTAGGGAATTAGTAATGGGGAACACGGAGATGGCAGAAACTGAACAAATATTTTGTATTAGTCTTTACAGTAGAGGACACAAACAATATCCCAACAGTGGATAGTCAAGGGGCTATGGGGAGGGAGGAACTTAACACAATCACAAAGGAGATGGTACTCAGTAAGATAGAAACATAGAAAATAGGTGCAGTAGGCCATTCGGCCCTTCGAGCCTGCACCGCCATTCAATAAGTTCATGGCTGAACATGCAGCTTCAGTACCCCATTCCTGCTTTCTCGCCATACCCCTTGATCCCCCGAGTAGTAAGGACTACATCTAACTCCTTTTTGAATATATTTCGTGAATTGGCCTCAACAACTTTCTGTGGTAGAGAATTCCACAGGTTCACCACTCTCTGGGTGAAGAAGTTTCTCCTCATCTCGGTCCTAAATGGCTTACCCCTTATCCTTAGACTGTGACCCCTGGTTCTGGACTTCCCCAACATTGGGAACATTCTTCCTGCATATAATCTGTCGAAACCCATCAGAATTCTAAACGTTTCTATCAGGTCCCCTCTCATTATTTCTGAACTCCAGTGAATACAAGCCCAGTTGATCCAGTCTTTCTTGATATGTCAGTCCCGCCATCCCGGGAATCAGTCTGGTGAACCTTCGCTGCACTCCCTCAATAGCAAGAATGTCCTTCCTCAAGTTAGGAGACCAAAACTGTACACAATACTCCAGGTGTGGCCTCACCAATGCCCTGTACAACTGTAGTAACACCTCCCTGCCCCTGTACTCAAATCCCCTCGCTATGAAGGCCAACATGCCATTTGCTTTCTTAACCGCCTGCTGTACCTGCATGCCAACCTTCAATGACTGATGTACCATGACACCCAGGTCTCGTTGCACCTCCCTTTTCCTAATCTGTCACCATTCAGAAAATAGTCTGTCTCTCTGTTTTTACCACCAAAGTGGATAACCTCACATTTATCCACATTATACTTCATCTGCCATTCATTTGCCCACTCACCTAACCTATCCAAATCACTCTGCAGCCTCATAGCATCCTCCTCGCAGCTCACACTGCCAACCAACTTAGTGCCATCCGCAAACTTGGAGATACTACATTTAATCCCCTCGTCTAAATCATTAATGTACAGTGTAAACAGCTGGGGCCCCAGCACAGAACCTTGCGGTACCCCACTAGTCACTGCCTGCCATTCTGAAAAGTACCCATTTACTCCTACTCTTTGCTTCCTGTCTGACAACCAGTTCTCAATCCACGTCAGCACACTACCCCCAATCCCATGTGCTTTAACTTTGCACATTAATCTCTTGTGTGGGACCTTGTTGAAAGCCTTCTGAAAGTCCAAATACATCACATCAACTGGTTCTCCCTTGTCCACTCTACTGGAAACATCCTCAAAAAATTCCAGATAATGGGACTAAAGGCAGATAAATCCCCTGGACCTGATGGTTTGCTTTCTAGGGTCAAGAGAAGTAGCGGCAGGGATAGTGGATGCATTGGTTGTAATTTACCAAAATTCCCTGGATTCTGGGGAGGTCCCAGCAGATTGGAAAACTGCAAATGTAACGCCCCTATTTAAAAAAGGAGGCAGATAAAAAGCAGAAAACTATAGACCAGTTAACCTAACATCGGTGGTTGGGAAAATGTTGGAGTCCATTATTAAAGAAACAGCAGCAGATTTGGAAAAGCATAATTCGGTCAGGCAGAGTTAGCATGGATTAATGAAGGGGAAGTCATGTTTGACAAATTTTCTGGAATTCTTTGAGGATGTAACAAACAGGTTGGATAAAGGGGAACCAGTGTGTATTTGGACTTCAAGGCATTTAACAAGGTGCCACATAAAAGGTTACTGCACAAGATAAAAGTTCACGGGGTTGGGGGTTACATATTAGTTAGCCAATCCTCTATCCATGCTAACAGAAAACAGAGTCGGGATAAATGGTTCATTCTTGGGTTGGCAATCAGGAACTAGTGGGGTGCGACAGGGATCAGTGCTGGGACCGCAACTATTTACAATCTATATTAACGACTTGGAAGAAAGGACAGAGTGTAACGTAGCCAAGTTTGCTGATGATAGAAAGATGGGAGGAAAAGCAATGTGTGAGGAGGACAAAAAAATCTGCAAAAGGACATACAGGTTAAGTGAATGGGCAAAAATTTGGCAGATGGAGTATAATGTTGGAAAGTGTGAGGTCATGCACTTTTGGCAGAAAAAAAACCAAAGAGCAAGTTATTTAAATGGAGAAAAATTGCAAAGTGCTGCAGTACAGTGGGACCTGGGGTTACTTGTGCATGAAACACAAAAGGTTAGTATGCAGGTACAGCAAGTGATCAGGAAGGCCAATGGAATCTTGGCCTTTATTGCAAAGGGAATGGAGTATAAAAGCAGGGAAGCCTTGCTGCAGTTATACTTGGTATTGGTGAGGCCACACCTGGAATACTGCGTACATTTTTGGTTTCCATATTTACGAAAGGATATACTTGCTTTGGAGGCAGTTCAGAGAAGGTTCACTAGGTTGATTCTGGGGATGAGGGGGTTGACTCATGAGGAAAGGTTGAGGTTGGGCCTCTACTCATTGGAATTATGAGAGGTGATCTTATCGAAACGTATAAGGTTATGAGGAGGCTTGACAAGGTGGATGCAGAGAGGATATTTGCACTGAGGGGAGACTAGAACTAGAGGGCATAATCTTAGAATAAGGGGCCGCCCATTTAAAACTGAGTTGAGGAGTAATTTCTTCTTAGAGGGTTGTAGATCTGTGGAATTCGCTGCCTCATTGAGCTGTGGAAGCCAGGACATTGAATAAATCTAAGACAGAGATAGACAGTTTCTTAAATGATAAGGGATAAAGGATTATGGGGAGCGGGCAGGGAAGTGGACCCGAGTCCATGATCTTACTGAATGGCGGAGCAGGCTCGAGGGGCCGTATGGCCTACTCCTATTTCATATGTTCTTATGACCGCCTCCACCGAGAAGGACAAGGGCAACAGGCACATGGGAACACCATCACTAAGTTTCCCTGTAAAGCTGTACATTTAAAGCAATGCTCATTTTCATTGCAGAGAAAAAATTATAGCCTGTTACTTCATAAGGAATTTTGAAAATACAAACATTAAAAAAAAATGATCTTCCCTGAGAGTTCTTGCAGGAAGGACAAGGGTCACAACAGAAAGTCCAGAGATCCTAAAGTGAGAAATCAGGCTGTTCGTACCTGGAAATGCGAGATGAAGTTTCATTACTGACGCGTTCAGTCTTGCCACATAGTGAAGGTCTTAGTACAGCCCTCCCGTTATTCACGGGGATATTACAGACCCCATTTAGGCAAATTTTGAACTCGTAACTGCAATTAAATTGGGGAGACAGTTATAAACCTGAGGAATAGAATAAGCCACATGAGCTTGCCACACCTTCCCATACCTCAGTCTTGGTCTCCTGCAGTCTGGTTATATAAAGCTGGGAGTGGCAGGAGACAGAGTGCACACAAGTTAGTCACGAGGGAATGATATGGGCACATGATTGGTGGGAAATGACTCTCTGTAAAGCAGTTCAGTAGATGCGGCAGTTGGTGAGAGGCGGGAGAGGCCTATAAAGGCCCAGCGGGTGTTCCACAGGCAGCGGCAGTTGGTGAGAGGTGGGAGCAGCGTCGGAGCGGCCTATAAAAGGCCCAGCGGGTGTTCCACAGGCAGCGGCAGCTGGTGAGAGGTGGGAGCAGCGTCGGAGCGGCCTATAAAAGGCCCAGCGGGTGTTCCACAGGCAGCGGCAGTTGGTGAGAGGCGGGAGCAGTGTCGGAGCGGCCTATAAAAGGCCCAGCGGGTGTTCCACAGGCAGCGGCAGTTGGTGAGAGGCGGGAGCAGCGTCGGAGCGGCCTATAAAGGTGGACTTGTGCAGCTACAGCGGGGAGAGAAGGAAAAAAGAAGTAGAAAGGAATCAAACGGTGACGTCACAGCCAAGGGGGTAAGTGATTGGTGAGTAGCTTTTCTTTTTCTTTTTTATATCAGTAAGTAAACTGTAACATTGTTATTACCAATTTAAGGGTATCTAAGGGTTAAGGCATGGCAGGAGAGCTCGGCCACGTGATATGCTCCTCCTGTACCATGTGGGAACTCAGGGACACTTCCGGTGTCCCCGACAACTACGTGTGTGAGAAGTGTATCCGCCTCCATCTCCTGATGGACCGCGTTGCGGAATTGGAGCTGAGGGTGGATTCACTCTGGAGCATCCACGATGCTGAGAATGACATAAGTGGCACGGGTAGTGAGTTGGTCTTACCGCATGAGAAGGATCCACAGCCAGCTAGGGAATGGAAGACCAGCAGGAAGAGTAGTACAAAGAAGGTAGTGCAGGGGTCCCATCTGGTCATCCCCCTGCAAAACAGATACACTGCTTTGAGTGCTGTTGAGGGAGATAACTCATCAGGGGAGGGCAACAACAGCCAAGTTCATGGAACTGTGGCTGGCTCTGCTGCACAGGAGGGCAGGAAAAAGAGTGGGAGAGCGATAGTGATAGGGGATTCAATCATAAGGGGAACTCATAGGCATTTCTGCGGCCGCAACCGAGACTCCAGGATGGTATGTTGCCTCCCTGGTGCAAGGGTCAAGGATGTCTCTGAGCGAGTGCAGGACATTCTAAAAAGGGAGGGAGAACAGCCAGTTGTCGTGGTGCACATTGGTACCAACGACATAGGTAAATAAAAGGGATGAGATCCTACGAGACGATTTTAAGGAGCTAGGAGCTAAATTAAAAAGTAGAACCTCAAAAGTAGTAATCTCGGGATTGCTACCAGTGCCACGTGCTAGTCAGAGTAGGAATTGCAGGATAGCACAGATGAATACGTGGCTTGAGCAGTGGTGCAGCAGGGAGGGATTCAAATTCGTGGGGCATTGGAACCGGTTCTGGGGGAGGTGGGACCAGTACAAACTGGACGGTCTGCACTTGGGCAGGACTGGAAACAATGTCCTAGGGGGAGTGTTTGCTAGTGCTGTTGGGGAGGAGTTAAACTAATATTGCAGGGAGATAGGAACCAATACAGGGAGACAGAGGGAAACAAAAAGGAGACAAAAACAAAAGACAGAAAAGAGATGAGTAAAAGTGGAAAGCAGAGAAACCAAAGGCAAGAAACAAAAAGGGCCACTGAATATAAAAGGGCTGCAGGAGGGGTCAAAACTAAAAATCATGGTTTAAAAACTAGGATGAAAACACTCTACCTAAATGCACGCAGCATTCTAAATAAAGTAAATGAGTTGACGGCACAAATCATTACAAATGAGTGTGATTTGGTGGCCATTACAGAAACATGGTTGCAGGGTGGCCAAGACTGGGAATTAAACATACAGTGGTATCTGACGATTCAGAAAGATAGACAAGAAGGGAAAGGAGGTGGGGTAGCTCTGTTAATAAAGGATGATATCAGGGCAGTTGTGAGAGATGATATTGGCTCCAATGAACAAAATGTTGAATCATTGTGGGTGGAGATTAGAGATAGATGGGGAAAAAGTCACTGGTCGGCGTAGTTTATAGGCCCCCAACTAATAACTTCATGGTGGGGCGGGCAATAATCAAGGGAATAATGGAGGCATGTGAAAAAGGAATGGCAGTAGTCATGGGGGATTTTAACCTACATATCGATTGGTCAAATCAAATCGCACGGGGTAGCCTGGAGGAGGAATTCATAGAATGGATACGGGATTGTTTCTTAGAACAGTATGTAACAGAACTTACAAGGGAGCAAGCCATCTTAGATCTGGTCCTGTGTAATGAGACAGGAAAAATAAACGATCTCCTAGTAAAAGATCCTCTCGGAATGAGTGATCATAATATGGTTGAATTTGTAATACAGATTGAGGATGAGGAAGTTGTGTCAGAAACGAGCATACTATGCTTAAACAAAGGGGACTACAGTGGGATGAGGGCAGAGTTGGCTAAAGTAGACTGGAAACAAGGACGAAACGGTGGCACAATTGAGGAACAGTGGAGGACTTTTAAGGAGCTCTTTCATAGTGCGCAACAAAAATATATTCCAGTGAAAAAGAAGGGCGGCAAGAGAAGGGATAACCAGCCGTGGATAACCAAGGAAATAAAGGAAAATATCAAATCAAAGACCAATGCATATAAGGTGGCCAAGGTTAGTGGGAAACTAGAGGATTGGGAAAATTTTAAGCAACAGCAAAGAATGACTAAAAAAGCAATAAAGAAAGGGAAGATAGATTACAAAGGTAAACTTGTGCAAAACATAAAAACAGACAGTAAAAGCTTTTACAGATATATAAAACGGAAAAGAGTGACTAAAGTAAATGTTGGTCCCTTAGAAGATGAAAAGGGGGATTTAATAATGGGAAATCTGGAAATGGCTGAGACCTTAAACAATTATTTTGCTTCCGTCTTCACAGTGGAAGACACAAAAACCATGCCAAAATTTGCAGGCCACAGGAATGTGGGAAGGGAGGACCTTGAGACAATCACTATCACTAGGGGGGGTAGTGCTGGACAGGCTAATGGGTCTGAAGGTAGACAAGTCCCCTGGTCCTGACGAAATGCATCCCAGGGTATTAAAAGAGATGGCGGAAGTTTTGCAGATGCATTCGTTATAATCTACCAAAATTCTCTGGACTCTGGGGAGGTACCATCGGATTGGAAAGCAGCTAATGTAACACCTCTGGTTAAAAAAGGGGGCAGGCAAAAGGCAGGTAATTATAGGCCGGTTAGTTTAACATCTGTAGTGGGGAAAATGCTTGAAACTATCATTGAGCAAGAAATAGCGGGACATCTAGATAGGAATAGTGCAATCAAGCAGACGCAGCATGGATTCATGAAGGGGAAATCATGTTTAACTAACTTACTGGAATTCTTTGAGGATATAACGAGCATGGTGGATAGAGGTGTACCGATGGATGTGGTGCATTTAGATTTCCAAAAGGCATTCGATAAGGTGCCACACAAAAGGTTGCTGCAGAAGATAAAGGTACGCGGAGTCAGAGGAAATGTATTAGCATGGATCGAGAATTGGCTGGCTAACAGAAAGCAGAGAGTCGGGATAAATGGGTCCTTTTCGGGTTGGAAATCGGTGGTTAGTGGTGTGCCACAGGGATCGGTGCTGGGACCACAACTGTTTACAATATACGTAGATGACCTGGAAGAGGGGACAGAGTGTAGTGCAACAAAATTTGCAGATGACACTAAGATTAGTGGGAAAGCGGGTTGTGTAGAGGACACAGAGAGGCTGCAAAGTGATTTGGATAGGTTAAGCGAATGGGCTAAGGTTTGGCAGATGGAATACAATGTCGGAAAGTGTGATGTCATCCACCTTGGGGAAAAAAAAAACAGTAAAAGGGAATATTATTTAAATGGGGAGAAATTACAACATGCTGCAGTGCAGAGGGACCTGGGGGTCCTTGTGCATCAATCCCAAAAGGTTAGTTTGTAGGTGCAGCAGGTAATCAGGAAGGCAAATGGAATGTTGGCCTTCTTTGCGAAAGGGATGGAGTACAAAAGCAGGGAGGTCTTGCTGCAACTGTATAAGGTATTGGTGAGGCCGCACCTTGAGTACTGTGTACAGTTTTGGTCACCTTACCTTACTAGCTTTGGAAGGGGTACAGAGATGATTCACTAGGCTGATTCCAGAAATGAGGGGGTTACCTTATGATGATAGATTGAGTAGACTGGGTCTTTACTTGTTGGAGTTCAGAAGGATGAGGGGTGATCTTATAGAAACATTTAAAATCATGAAAGGGATAGACAAGATAGAGGCAGAGAGGTTGTTTCCACTGGCAGGGGAGGCTAGAACTAGGGGGCACAGCCTCAAAATATGGAGGAGCCAATTTAAAACCGAGTTGAGAAGGAATTTCTTCTCCCAGAGGGTTGTGAATCTGTGGAATTCTCTGCCCAAGGAAGCAGTTGAGGCCAGCTCATTGAATGTTTTCAAGTCACAGATAGATAGATTTTTAACCAATAAGGGAATTAAGGGTTACGGGGAGCGGGCGGGTAAGTGGAGCTGAGTCCACGGCCAGATCAGCCATGATCTTATTGAATGGCGGAGCAGGCTCGAGGGGCTAGATGGCCTACTCCTGTTCCTAATTCTTATGTTCTTATGTATCAAATTTCCAATTTGTAACAACTGCCATTAATGTGGGTGGAAACTGCAATCATTTGTTCAAACAGTGCATGCACGCTGGAGGGGATGGGTTCCAGGCTCTGTGCCCAGCCACGGACCAAGGAGGAGGCGGACTGCTCCATCCCCGAGACACAACCCGTGGGCTTCCATGCACCAAGCATTTGGTTTGTTGCACCCATCAGCGTTCTTCTGAAGACTGGCCCTGCAAGGTCCTCATCTGAATGCCCTGCAGCAGACTGGTACACGACCTTGTCCCCCGGAAAGTTGGCACTTGTGATATCCCTTCCACTCAGTGTGGCTGCTGCCCCCTGGTGCTTGGTGTATCCCTCTTCTACCCTAGCCTCCAAGTTATGCAGGGTACTGGTCTCTGAGCGGGAGACTGACAGTGGCAGCCATTAATGCAGTGCATTCACCCTTGCTATCTTCCTCCTCCTCTTCCTCCAGGGGGCAAAGTGGTTGTTGCTCTCGCTGAACCTGCTCCATGGGGCGAGGTGCATCTTGCTCCTGGAAGCCCGCAATGCTGAAGCTGGAAGGGTTAAGGTGCAGCCTGTGTGGCACTATAAGTAGGATGTGTATGATGAGACCATATGGAGGTTGAGAGTGAGGATAGCTTTGGGTGATTAGGGATCAGGAGTAGTTGAGCATCTTCAAGGAAGCTGGAATGGCCACATACCTCGAGGCAAAAGGTCCCTTTACTGCGTCTCTGGGCACAGCAAATCCCACACCTCCCCTCCCAATCACAGCCAGCACTGCCTCCTCAAGCGGAGTGATGTCATGAGTTTGTGCTTTGCCTCCCCAGTCAGGTCCTGCTGCCGTCTCATTTGCACTAATTGTTCCTGAACGAGAAAGAGATGATTGTGAATGAGTATTGGCAGGTGTATTTGTGTGTGTGTGTGATGCCTCACATGGATGAAGAATTGTGAGGAGTGCCTGAGGTGCGAGTAGTGCCTGTGAAGGATGCAGTAGTGTGGGGTGTGTGAATGTCAGTGTAGTTAGATGGAGGATGAAGTGTGTTGAGGTTGTGATGCTGGTGATACCGTTAAGTGTCGTTGTGAGATGGGATCTTACCTTGACCAGTCGTGTTAAGTCATTACATTTCTTGCGGCACTGGAGCCATGTCCCAGGGCTCCTGGCTCTGACCTCCTGGGTGATCTCTTCCCACATGTGGCACATCAGCTGTCTGTGGCCTCCTCCCCTCCCTGCAGGTAGAGAATATCTCTCCTCCTCCCTAACCCCTCCACCATGATCTCCAGTGCATCAGAGAATCTGGGGCATCCTCTCATGCTCCTTGCAATATCCTTCCACTGCTAACCATCGCACACCACACCTTCGGAAGTGAGTGAATGCAGGCTGCATATACAGCTCCACAAAAATTGCATCTATCCAGGTGAAACAGCGATTTACTTGTACTTTCAATTTAGTATACTGTTCGCTGCTCACGAAGTGGTCTCCTCTACATTGGGGAGACCAAGCGTAGATTGGGTGACCGTTTTGCGGAGCAATCCGCAAGTGTGACCCTGAGCTTCTGGTCGCCTGTCAGTTTAATTCTCCGCTCCACTATGACCTCGGTCTCCTACACTGCTCCAATGAAGCTCAACGCAAGCTCAAGGAACAGCACCTCATCTTTCCTTTAGGCACTTCTCCTACCCCTTGCAGTGCTTCTTAAGGACGTGTTCTTTCCAAACGCTCCAGTTCTGACGAAGGGTCACTGACCCGAAACGTTAGCACTTTGTCCACAGATGCTGCTTGACCCGCTGAGATGTCCAATATTTTATGTTTTTACTCCAGATTCCAGCATCCACGCTATTTTGCTTCTGGAATTGCACCTAACTAGTGCTTGTGCTAGTACTGCAGGGGGGCAAAGTGCAGTGTCTCAGAAAGACCAGTTATTGTCCATTTGCAGCAGCCACGTGTTGCGAACCTGTGGCCACCGCCGCTTTGGGGTCAACTGGCCGACCCGACCCAAATTCAGGTCGGGGATTTTTCAGCCTGGCCCCAATACCGCCTGATGCTGATGACCGCCACAAACTCGTAATCACAATGTGTACCATCGCTTATTCTCACCTTAAAAATGTGCCCACCGAAATTCAGGTCGAAAAATCGTGGCCCTGCCACGCAGTGCCCTGGACAGCTTTTTCTGTCGGTGCACCTGCTGCTGACTATTAAACATAGAAACATAGAAAATAGGAGCAGGAGTAGGCCATTCGGCCCTTCGAGCCTGGACCACCATTCAATAAGATCATGGCTGATCATTCACCTCAGTACCCCTTTCCTGCTTTCTCTCCATACCCCTTGATCCCTTTAGCTACCTCCCTTTTGAATATATTTAACAAACTGGCCTCAACAACTTTGTGGTAGAGAATTCCACAGATTCACAATCTTGAGTGAAAAAGTTTCTCCTCACCTTGGTCCTAAATGGCTTATCCCTTATCCTTAGACTGTGACCCCTGGTTCTGGACTTCCCCAATATCAGGAACATTCTTCCTGCATCTAACCTGTCCAATCCAGGTCAAATTTTATGTTTCTGAGATCCCCTCATTCTAAATTCGTGAATACAGGCCTAAGTCAATCCAGTCCTTCATATGTCAGTCCTGTCATCCCAGGAATCAGTCTGATGAATCTTCGCTGCACTCCCTCAATAGCAAGAATGTCCTTCCTCAGATTAGGAGACCAAAACTGGATACAATATTCAAGGTGTGGCGTCACCAAGGTCCTGTACAACTGCAGCAAGACCTCCCTGCTCCTATACTCAATTCCTCTCACTATGAAGGACAACATGCCATTTGCCTTCACTGCCTGCTGTACCTGCATGCCAACTTTGTACTGATATACCATGACACCCAGGTCTCGTTGCACCTCCCCCTTTTCCTAATCTGCCACCATTCAGATAATATTCTGCCTTGATGTTTTTGCCACCAAAGTGGATAACCTCACATTTATCTACATTATACTGCATCTGCCATGCATTTGCCCACTCACTTAACTTGTCCAAGTCACCCTGCACCTCTTAGCATCCTCCTCACAGCTCACTGCCACCCAGCTTATGTCATCTGCAAACTTGGAGATATTACACTCAACTCCTTCATCTAAATCATTGATGTATATTGTAAATAGCTGGGGTCCCAGCACTGAGCCCTGCAGCACCCCACTTGTCACTGCCTGCCATTCTGAGAAGGACCCGTTTATCCCTACTCTGCTTCCTGTCTGCCATCCAGTTCTCTATCCATGGCAATACATTACCCCCAATACCATGTGCTTTAATTTTGCACACTAATCTCTTGTGTGGGACCTTGTCAAAAGCCTTTTGAAAGTCCAAATACACCACATCCACTGGTTCTCCCTGTAAGGGGGTGGTCTCAGGTTCTCTTCTGACCAACTTGAGCAGTCCGAATCGCTCCCACTCCCTTGGGATCTAGACTCTGGATGTATTTGGGGGATGTGACAAAGTGCAAAGGACATTGGTTGATGCAAAAGAACTTTGATTTTATTACAGTCAAGGAAATACAAACTTACTACTCTAGTAAGAAAGTACAATGTCAAACTTACAATTGCTCTAATAAGGAACAATACAAGGAAAAGGTACAATGTCAAACTCATCACTAAGAACCATACACTACACATTCAAAGGGGGTTCACAGTTGAATTATACCTCCCAATACCTAATTCTAGCTAGGTTAGACTCCAGGGCAGGCAGGGATTATGCTTACCAATCCTTTTGACAGTTAACGGTAGATTGCAGTTCACTGGATGTGGTAGGGTCTGCTTACCGTACTCCAAATGTCAGAAAAGACTTTCTGCTGTGCACTCTTCAGTTGGGTTGAGTCCACTGATGCGGTAAGGTGCGTTTTGGATCTATGGTGTAAGTACCCAGTTTTCTTCGTTAGAAATATGATTCTACATTCTTTTAGGTAATGTTTAACCCGTTGGTAGGTCAGGATTAGATTGTAGAGTGTAAACTTTGATTCTTTGGTTTTTTCCCCCTTGGAGTTTTGTTTGAGTTTGCAGTGGTCAGTTGCTGCCGCGATGGTGATGTTCTTCCTTCCTTCAGGAATTGAGGCTGGAGAAGTTAGTTTACAACTGTCACGCTGGTTTCTCTCCTCGTCTTGACAGCAGCGTAGTATGGTACTAATCTGTCAGTCATGCATGTCATCTGAGGTAGTAGCAACCTTGTAGCTCCTTAGCAACCTAACCTCTTGAAATCAGGGACCAGTTGTACAATTTCAGTGGTTCTGATCTTGGCACCAAGTCTGTTCAGACTTGTGTTTAAATTTGGCAGGCTTGGTCCTTCTTTGTAATATTTTGGCGGGCTCATTAAAAGTTTATGACCTGGGTGGGCTGACATTCAAAAACTGTTTCCTGATGGAAAATTAGTTTGGTAATTGCCGTGCACTTTTGTGCTTAGCTTTTTTTGCACACAGGCTGGATTGGGCCTGTGATGTATATGCTGAAATGGCTTTCCAGATTGAGGGGTAGCTATCTCTGGGTGATTTTGTAATGTTAATGTCTCTTGTGGAGAAGGATTCTCGAATACTCATTTCTCCAGACATGTTACTTGAGTCCTCACACCCAGGTAGTCTCACTTAATCAGGTTGTCTCCTGTTCGTCCTTTTAGGCCCACCCACAGCGTTGAATTTGTCTTGTAAGAGTTCAAAATTCTATAAAAGTTCGTAGTTTCTTCCATAAGCACTTTAGGGTTCTAAATTTTTCGGTAGATAGTCCCAAATTAAATTTCCTTTTCAATGAGCCCAAACACTGGGGGGTTCTTGTGAATTTTGCACCCCCCTTCATCCCTTGTCCACTACTAGTTACATCCTCAAACTAGAAGATTTGTCAAGCATGATTTCCCTTTCACAAATCCATGCTGACTTGGACCGATCCTGTCACTGCTTTCCATATGCGCTGCTATTTCATCTTTAATAATTGATTCCAACATTTTCCCCACTACTGATGTCAGGTTAACCAGTCTAAAATTCCCCATTTTCTCTCCCTCCTTTTTTAAAAAGTGGTGTTACATTAGCTATCCTCCAGTCCATAGGAACTGATCCAGAGTCAATAGACTATTGGAAAATGATCACCAATGTATCCACTATTTCAAGGGCCACTTCCTTAAGTACTCTGGGATGCAGACAATCAGGCCCTGGGGATTTATCGGCCTTCAATCCCATCAATTTACCCAACACAATTTCCTGACTAATATGGATTTCCTTCAGTTCCTCCTTCTCGCTAGACCCTCGGTCCCCTAGTATTTCTGGAAGGCTATAGGTGTCTCCCTTCGTGAAGAGAGAAAGTATTCGTTGAATTGGTCCGCCATTTCTTTGTTCCCCAATATAAATTCACCTGATTCTGACTGCAAGGGACCTATATTTGTCTTCACTAATCTTTCTCTTCACATATCTATTAGAAGCTTTTGCAGTCAGTTTATGTTCCCAGCAAGCTTCTCTCATACTCTATTCTCCCCCCCCTAATTAAACTCTTTGTCCTCCTCTGCTGAATTCTAAATTTCTCCCAGTCCTCTGGTTTGCTGCTTTTTCTGGCCAGTTTATATCCCTCTTCCTTGGATTTAACACTATTCTTAATTTCCCTTGTTAGCCACGGTTGAGCCACCTTCTCTGCTTTGTTTTTACTCCAGACAGGGATGTACAATTGTTGAAATTCATCCATGTGATCTTTAAATGTTTGCCATTGCCTATCCGTCAACCCTTTAAGTATCATTTGCCAGTCTATTCTAGCCAATTCACATCTCATACCATTTGAAGTTACCTTTCCTCAAGTTCAGGACCCTGTCTCTGAATTAACTGTCACTCTCCATCTTAATAAAGAATTCTACCATGTTATGGTCACTCTTCCCCAAGGGGCCTCGCACAACAAGATTGCTAATTAGTCCTTTCTCATTACACATCACCCAGTCTAAGATGGCCAGCCCTCTAGTTGGTTCCTCAACATATTGGTCCAGAAAACCATCCCGAATACATTCCAGGAAATCCTCCTCCACCTTATTGCTACCAGTTTGGTTAGTCTAATCTATATGTAGATTAAAGTCGTGCATGATAACTGCTGTACCTTTATTGCACGCATCCCTAATTTCTTGTTTGATGCTGTCCCCAACCTCACACAACTAGTGTTTTCTGCCGTTTGGTATTCCACAGCTCTACCTATATAGATTCCACATCATCCAAGCTAATGTCCTTCCTCACTATTGTGTTAATTTCCTCTTTAACCAGCAATGCTACTCCACCTCCTTTTCCTTTCTGTCTATCCTTCCTGAATGTTGAATACCCCTGGATGTTGAGTTCCCAGCCTTGGTCACCCTGGAGCCATGTCTCCGTAATCCCAATCATATTCGTTAATAGCTGCCTGCGCAGTTAATTTGTCCACCTTATTACGAATGCTCCTCGCATTGAGGTACACAGCCTTCAGGCTTGTCTTTTTAACACACTTTGTTCCTTTAGAATTTTGCTGTAATATGGCCCTTTGATTTTTGCCTTGGGTTTCTCTGCCCTCCACTTTTACGTTTCTTCTTTCTATCTTTTGCTTCTGCCCCTGTTTTACTTCCCTCTGTCTCCCTGCATAAGTTCCCATACCCCTGCCTTATTAGTTTAACCCCTCCCCAACAGTACTAGCAAACCCTCCCCCAGGACATTGATTCCGGTACTGCCTACGTGCAGACCGTTCGGTTTGTACTGGTCCCACCTCCCCCAGAACCGATTTCAATGTCCCAGGAATTTGAATCTCTCCCTCTTGCACCACTCCTTAAGCCACGCATTCATCTGAGCTATCCTGCGATTCCTACTCGGACTAGCACGTGGCACTGGTAGCAATCCTGAGATTACTACCTTTGAGGTCCTACTTTTTAAATTTAACTCCAAACTCCCTAAACTCAGCTTGTAGGACCTCATCCTGTTTTTTTTTAGCTATATCGTTGGTACCTATATGTACCACGACAGCTGGCTGTTCACCCTCCCCCTCCAGAATGCGCTGCAGCCGCTCCGAGACATCCTTGTCCCTTGCACCAGGGAGGCAACATACCATCCTGGAGTCTCGGTTGCGGCTGCAGAAACACCTATCTATTCCCCTTACAATAGAATCCCCTATCACTATCGCTCTCCCACTTTTGGGTTTCTTACTGCTCAGAACAAGATAGATAAATGAAAAGAAAGCTACTCACCACTCGGCCAATCACTTACCCTCTTGACTGACATCACCCTTTGATTACTTTTTACTTCGGACCCTGTTGCAGCTAGCTGCTTCCGAATTGCCGCCGACCCCAGACTACCGCTGGGTCTTTATATGTCGCTCCTCGCTCCACCTCCGGCTGCTCGCTACTCAACTGCTGCTGATCCCTGGTCTCCCGCTGGGCCTTTATAGGCCTGGCAGACCTTCAAGGGGAGGGCCCACTGCCGCAGCCAGCATGTATTTATTTTTGCCGGCCGACAAGATAGTGCCCACGGGTTCGGCCGAGCCACCAAGCCGCTGGCCCAGCCAAATCCCTCTCTGATGGCCCAGTGGCCGATGATTAAAAAAAAAACTGAGATTATCTCCTTTAACCGCAGGCGAGAGGTGACGCACACGCGCTGTGACATCACCGCTACTCCACTACGGACAGCGGCAGAATCCTGGTTCAACCAAAATTCAGCCCCTCACCCTGCCTTGCTGTGTAAGCCACTCCCTCTGACAGATTTCCATTTGGATTTTAAAACATTTTGAAGTCCTGAAAAAAGCCAATCATCTGGGCGAATCATGGATCTCCTCGATAAGTACATTTAAAAAAAAACAGGTGCGCCAGTTTTCTCGAGCTACTGAATTTCGGCCCCTAGGTCTCTGCTTAGCGCCCGCAGGCATGTTATCATAATTAGTTAGCACAAAAATTGTATACTAAATCTGAACTTTCAAACAGGCGTTAGAAGCAAACAGGCATTTTAGCACAGCACTTTCTGGGGCAGCTTGTCTCATGGGATGCTTTATTTTCTTCAATAATGTTTTTTGGGGTGGCCAGATGTTCTGATGTGATTTTATTCACGGTCTTTATTTCACAATGAAGTAGAAATCCCAGCCTCCCCGGGTCCATACGGAGTGTACACGAACCCGGGAAGGCATTGCAAAAGCCGGTTTCAAGGCGCATGCACCGAAAACCGGCTTTTCCGATCTCCTCCGTATCCCCACAGCCAGGACATTCGCAAGGGCAAGATTGCGGTATTTACCCATCTCTTGACCAGCGAATGTCCTGAAAACTCTTGTGGCCCGGTAAAAGCAGATGCAGATGCATAGCCTACTTTTACCAGCATAAGAGTATTAAAACATACAAAAATAAAATTTTACATGTTAAAAACCCTGCCCTAATTACAAAACAAAAAAGGTATATATTTTTTCTAAGACATTTATTAACTTTAATTTCAATTAAAGTTAATTACGTGAGGTGTTTATTTTTTATTGTGGTGCTTAGTCTGTTTTTTTCCTCATTAATAGCAATGAGAACTCGTAGATACGGAGCTCTCGTTGCTATTAGAGAAAGCTGTGGAATACTTTACCTGATTGGCTGAGCAGTGACACGTGACTGCTCAGTGTGTTGAAACCTGGAGGACAGGAGCGCGCTTCGTAGCACAGGAAGAGAAGGCCTCCCCACCAGAATCCCAGGCGTCTCTGGGACCACCAGCTAATTCGTAAAAAGTCACCGGTCGGAGGTATTTGTTCGAAAGAAGCCTCCGACCGGATTTTCAGGGCCTATATCTTTCACTTGCATTTGTGGAATTATCAACATTTGAAAACTAAATGTAGGGATGGAGCAATAAGGAAACATTGGGCCCAAGTTTCCACACGCGCCTAGAACGGCGCAGTCCCAACCTGGACGCCCGTTTTTCGCGCCATAAAATGCGGGGAAAAAAATCGTCGGGATTCTCCATCTCCCTGCAGGCCCTCGGCGCAGCGCAGCACGAGCTGTGGGGGGGCGGAGCTAGGACCCCGCGCTGAAAACAGTGCCGGGACCTCTGCACATGCGCGCTACAGTGGGCACGCAAGTGTAGTAGCTCCAGGCGCCCAAAACTGTGTGGGAGGGGCCCGAAGCACGCAGCCCCTAGCCCTGGCCCAATGGCCTCACTGGGGCTGCGTGAATAAGGCTCCTCCCACGGCCAGCTCCTGCTACCTCCCGACCCGACCCAACTCCCGGTCCCCCCCCCCCCCCCCCCCGCTCCCGGACCGGACCCGACACCCGTTCCTCCCTCCCCGGACCCGACCCGATTCCCGCTCCCGCTCCCCCCACCGCCGACTGGACCCGACCCGATTTCCCCCCCGGACCGGACCCGACACCCGTTCCTCCCTCCCCGGACCCGACCCGATTCCCGCTCCCGCTCCCCCCCCCCCGGACTGGACCCGACCCGACTCGACTCCCGCTCCGCCCCCCCCCGGACTGGACCCGACCCGACTCGACTCCCGCTCCGCCCCCCCCCGGACTCGACCCGACCCGACTCGACTCCCGGTCCCCCCCCCCCCCCCCCCCCGCTCCCGGACCGGACCCGACACCCGTTCCTCCCTCCCCGGACCCGACCCGATTCCCGCTCCCGCTCCCCCCACCGCCGACTGGACCCGACCCGATTTCCCCCCCGGACCGGACCCGACACCCGTTCCTCCCTCCCCGGACCCGACCCGATTCCCGCTCCCGCTCCCCCCCCCCCCGGACTGGACCCGACCCGACTCGACTCCCGCTCCGCCCCCCCCCGGACTGGACCCGACCCGACTCGACTCCCGCTCCGCCCCCCCCCGGACTCGACCCGACCCGACTCGACTCCCGGTCCCCCCCCCCCCCCCCCCCCGCTCCCGGACCGGACCCGACACCCGTTCCTCCCTCCCCGGACCCGACCCGATTCCCGCTCCCGCTCCCCCCACCGCCGACTGGACCCGACCCGATTTCCCCCCCCCCCCCCGCCCCCCGGACTGGACCCGACCTGACCCGACTCCCGCTTCTGCTCCCGCTCCCGCTCCGCCCCCCCCACCAACTGGACCCGACCCGACCCGACTCCCGCTCCGCCCCCCCCCCCCCACCCCCCCGACTGGACCCGACCCGACCCGACTCGACTCCCGGTCCCCCCCCCCCCCGCTCCCGGACCGGACCCGACACCCGTTCCCCCCTCCCCAGACCCGACCCGATTCCCGCTCCCGCTCCCCCCACCGCCGACTGGACCCGACCCGATTTCCCCCCCCCCCCCGCCCCCCGGACTGGACCCGACCTGACCCGACTCCCACTCCGCCACCCCCCCACCCCCCCGACTGGACCCGACCCGACTCGACTCCCGCTCCCACCCCCCTGCCCCCGACTGGATCCGACCTGACCTCCCCCTCCCTCTCTCTCCCTCCCTCCCTCCACCCCCTCTATCCCTCCCTCCCCCCCTCTCTCTCTCTCTCTCTCCCTCCCTCCCCCCTCTCTCTCCCTCCCTCCCTTCCCCCAACTCTCTCCCTCCCTCCCCCCTCTCTCTCTCCCTCCCTCCGCCCCCCCTCTCTCTCCCTCCCTCACCCCGACCCGAACCGAACCTCCACCCGACCCAACGCCACCTACCTGTGAATCTGGTGCTGGGGACGGGCCCTGCCCGAGCATGGTGCTGAGATGGTCATGGCTGTTGAAGCTTTCGGAAGCGAAGGTTCACCCGTGACAGCCCGTCAGATTAAAGTGTGGACAAATAGAGACCCGCTATTGTCTCTAGTCAAGAAATGTGTCCTGAATGGGGACAGGGCAGCCACGTACAGGGCATGCCCCGAGAAATTTAAACCATTTCACAAGCGCAGGGATGAACTCTCGATTCAGGCCGATTGCCTACTGTGGGGAAACCGCGTAGTCATGCCCCAGATGGGCAGAGAGGTGTTCATCAGAGAACTCCACAATGGGCACCCGGGCATTGTCACGATGAAGGCAATTGCCAGGTCACACGTTTGGTGGCCAGGGATAGACGCAGATCTGGAACTTTGTGTTTGCAGGTGCACCATGTGTGCCCAGCTGGGCAATGCCCCAGGGAAGTCCCCCTTAGCCCCTGGCCATGGCCCGCCAAGCCTTGGTCACGCATCCATGTGGACTACGCAGGTCCTTTCATGGGGAAAATGTTTTTGGTTGTAGTAGATGCCTACTCCAAATGGATCGAGTGTGACATTTTAAATTCAAGCACATCCCCTGCCACGGTAGAAAGTCTACGGGCAATGTTCGCCGCCCACGATCTACCGGACATCTTGGTCAGCGACAATGGCCCGTGCTTCACAAGCACTGAATTCCAGGACTTCATGGCAGGCAATGGAATTAACCATGTTAGAACGTCACCGTTCAAGCCGGCCTCAAACGGCCAGGCAGAACGAGCAGTGCAGATAATCAAACAGGGTATGCTCAGAATCCAAGGGGGTTCCCTACAAACCTGCTTATCACGCCTCCTGTTGGCCTATAGATCCCGACCACACTCACTCACAGGGGTTCCACCCGCAGAGCTACTAATGAAAAGGATGCTCAAAACCCGATTATCCCTTATACACCCCACCATGAAAGAAATTGTCGAGAGCAGGCGCCAGTCACAATATCACTACCATGACGGGAATGCGAGGGCGCGATGTATTGATGTAAATGACTCTGTTTTTGTCCTCAACTACGCTGCAGGGCCCAAATGGCTCGCAGGCACTGTGATTGCCAAAGAGGGAAATAGGATTCTGGTAGTTAAACTTACCAGTGGACAAATCTGCCGCAAACATGTGGATCAAACAAAAAGGAGGTTCAGCAACCCCATAGTAGAAGCAGAGGAAGAACACGAAGTAGAGTTTACTCCGCCACAGGTGACCGAACACCGGAACCAAATGGAGGAGAGCCCAGTCACTGTGGGCAGTCCGGACAGGCCTGAGGCACTGCGAACAGCAGACACTCAGGCCAGCGCCCAACAACCGGAGCCCCAACTCAGACGCTCTACAAGGGAGCGTAAACCACCAGAGAGACTCAACATGTGATCCCAATAAGACTTTGCGGGGGGGAGGTGATGTCATGTATTCAACCAGCATTGTAACCCATGTATAAACTGACCTAATTTGTACACCGTGAGAACACTGACCACTAGGTGGGAGACACTCCTAACCTGGACCTTTAGGTATAAAAGGGGAAGCTCTACCCACCTTCATCACTTGAGTGCTAAGGAATAAAGGACAGGTCACAGACTGACCTTCTCTCAAGCATGGGCCTCGTGTGCATTTATACTGTATAGTAAGGACGTATCAGGCTTCCTTAATATGGACACAAAAACTGTCCGCAGTACTCTATGTGTGGCCTCACCAATACCCTGTACAGTTGTAACAGGACTTCTCTGCTTTTATACTCTATCCCCCTTGCAATAAAGGCCAACATTCCATTTGCCTTCCTGATTACTTGCTGTACCTGCATACTAACTGTTTGTGTTTCATGCACAAGGACCCCTCGGTCCCTCTGTAGTGCAGCACTTTGCAATTTTTCTCCATTTAAATTATAATTTGCTTTTCTATTATTTCTGCCAAAATGGATAACCTCACATTTTCCCATATTGTACTCCATCTGCCAAGTTTTTGCCCGCTCACTTAGCCTGCCTATATCCCTTTGCAGATTTTTTGTGCTCTCTTCACAATTTCCTTTCCCACCCATCTTTGTATCAAACTTGGCTACATTACATTCGGTCCCTTCATCCAAGTCATCAATATATATTTTAAATAGTTGAGGACCCAGCACCGATCCCACAGCACCCCAGTAGTCAGTTTGCCAACCGGAAAAATGACTTTTATCCCAACTGTTTTCTGTTAGCCAATCCTCTATTCATGCCAATATATTACCCCCAACCCTGTGAGCTTTTTTCTCGTGCAGTAACCTCAGCCAGTGGAGAGTTGGTTTCCCCCCCAGCCCCCCTCAATTCCCATTGACTTCAGTTTTACTGGGGCTCCTTGATGCCACAATCGGTCAAATGCTGCCTTGATATCAAGGGCAGTCACTCATCTCCCCTCTGGAATTCAGCTCTTTGGCCCAGCCGCACTTCACTACCACCACCTTGCTGGAAAGCACCTTGGTACAGCTCAGTGGGGCACAGTATGGCCAAGACCAATACAAAAGCAAAACACTGCAGATTCTGGAATCTTGAAAAAACAGAAAATGCTGGAAATCTCAGCAGGTCAGGTAGCATTTGAGGAGAGAAAAACAGAGTTAACATTTCAGGTCAATCCCGTCCCATACATGAGAGAGGAGATTGAGCTCGAATTGGACAGGCTACAACAAGAGGGGGTCATCTCACCAGTCAAATTTAATGAATGGGCCAGTTCCATTGTTCCAGTGTTAAAGAGTGACAGCATAGTTAAGCTCAAGAATGGGCAGATGTGCAGGAAACACATTGATCAAATCAAGCTAAGACACAAACTGGAACAGTTGGAAGAACACTATGAGCTTAGAAAACCAACCAACTTACATCCAGCCATCAGGAGAACCCACTGTGGTCAACATCCAGCTCCAAGTCAAGAGGCTCAGAAAGCACTGGGATTGTACTGAGACGGTCAACCAGGGAGCGAAGGACTCCAGACTATCTGAACTTGTAATATGGATTTGTGCCAAGAACTGTGTGTGTGTGTGTGGGGAGGGGGGGATGTAGTAATGTATGTACATAAGGTCTGCTCACCACCAGCAGGCACTACCGTCAGAGGTCCTAGGGTTATAGGTACACATGCTGGACCTGGTATATAACCTGAACTTCACTTTTTATCTTCACTTCCGGAAGCCATTAAAAACTGACCAGGATACACCTAGTCACTGGCTCACAGTAGAGAGTTCATTGCACCATTTCATACACCACAGACCTAGGCTCAGCTACTTCAGAGACAGAATTCCAGATTTCCACTAAACTTGTGACGTGATTCCAGACATCACCCTAAACAGCCAAGCTCTTTGTTGTTATGCCCCCTTGTTCTGGACTCTCCACTAGAGAAACACTTTCCTCGACCTACCCCATCAAAGTACCTAACTCACCCCTTAATCTTCTGTGAGAGAGAATACAAGCCGAGTCTATGCAACTTGTTCTCAATGTAACCCTTTCAGCTCCACGATCATTCTGGTGAATCTGCACTGCATCCCCTCCAAGGCCAATATCTCCTTCTCGAGGTGTGTTGCCCCGAACTGATGCAGTCTAACTAGAACTTTATAGCTCCCCATTATCCATCCCCTTTGTATTCCAGACCCGGAGAAATGGTGAACATTCCGTTAACCTTTCAATCATGGTTTGTAGCTGCCCACCGGCTTGTAGTGATTGCTATCCCCAAATCCTTACACAATTCCGGGTGGTCCTGGAAAGCGCTGGCCCACAATACAGACGGCCCGAGAATACACCCACCTGGCAGATTGTCCAGTGAATGGAAACACGGCGGCACATCCCGGCTCCCGGCATCAAAACAACAGTCTCTCCCCACACACACTCACTGCCTTCAATTCCCGGAAAGCCGCAGTCTTGGCGGAATTTGGCCAACATTTATCGGCGGAGAGAAGGAGAGAGGGCGGTTGAGATGAACAGATTGCCACAAATAACCAGCCCAGAACCCGCAATCCCTCCATTATAACAAGCGACCCCTCCCAGGTGATCGCTTTTTATCCCAGCGCTGTTTAACCCTCAGTAAATGAATGTCCCAATCAGCCTGAGGCTCAGTCCTCGCTCGGGCTCCCGAACATCAACCTGCATTCCCACGGCTCACACGGAGGTGGGGCCTGTTTCTAATAAACCAATAAAGGTCACACTGGGTGTAAAGACAGTTCCCCCAGCGCCCAATGGAGGGCTCTCCACGCTCTCTCCCCGACATCTATTGGGGACATGAACAAGCCATTCCTTTCACACTCATCACCATTGCGGGGTTGTGTTATGTCTGACCATTCAGTAGAAGAATGAGAGGGAATCTCACGGATACATGTAAAATTCTGACAGGATTGGACGGGTTAGATGCAGGAAGAATGTTCCCGATGTTGGGGAAGTCCGGAACTGGGGGTCACGGTCTAAGGATGGGGGCTGGGGCGGGGCGGGGAGGCGGGGTAGACCATTTGGGACCAAGATGAGGAGAAACTTCTTCACTCAGAGAATTGTGAATCTGTACAGTTCTCTACCACAGAGAGTTGTTGCATATATTCAAAAGGGAGTTAGCTGTGGGCCTTACGGCTAAAGGGATCAGGGGGTATGGAGAGAAAGCAGGAAAGGGAAGTTGCCATGATCATGTTGAATGGTGGTGCAGACTCGAAGGGCCGAATGGCCTACCCCTGCACCTATTTTCTATATTTCTAGTATAACTCACTAAACCACTTCCAAAGATGCACACATATCTGTCCAAGAACACAAAGGGGCAGAAATGCAGCTCCCCAATAAGGCCTGTTATTGTCGGATTACGCTGGCCATGTGGCGGAGTCGATCGGCTGCAGATTTCTGGTCGAAATACCGTCACAAACTAAATTAAGCAGGGGTGGTTTTCTGGCAGTCCTCACTTCTGCCCTGCCACTGCCGAGCAGCCATGCATGTGTCATCAGTGCATGCTTCACCGGGACCCCCCACCTGCCGCGAAATTTAGCGAGCAAAATGTTATTGTCCCCGAGCAGTGCCCCCATCAGCTTTTTCTCTCGGTGCACCGTTCATTTCCTCTGTCAGCCCTGGCAGTGTGACGACTATTAAAGGCCAGGGCCCAATGCTGTGGACACCATTTTATTTTTTTCGCCGGCTGACTTCGGTGTCAGCCGGATTATTGTGGCCCCCCCGGGTTCGGCTGGGCCACCAACAGGCCGCTGGCCCGGTCGTAAGCTCTCCCTGGTGGTCCAACGTCTGTTAGCGACTGGTGGCCGATTCTCTCCCCTTTAATGGAGGCGAGATACGTGGTGACAGACACGCAATGACGTCACCACCGACAGCGGCGCAGAATTCTTCCCGCCTCCACTTCCGCCCCTCACCAGCACTTACCGCCGCACTGCCACCCCCTTTATTACCGACTTCCCGGCCCATTCAAAACAAGGCACAGAGGTGAATTTCGCGAAGGAGTCGACCTCTTCCGAAACAGTGGTAGAAACTCTTAAAAAAATGTAGGTGCATCATTTTCCGGCGGGACTGAATTTCGTCCCCAAGTGTTCAAAATTCAGATTTCAATGTTTGACAACACATTCGCAAAAACTCTACATGAACATGGGCTAAAACACCCAAGTGCCTATCTTTGTGTGTGAGATAGTATGATTGGACAATGATGAGGGAGAGCTAGTGAGATGGAGATGTGACAATGTAGGCAGAGAGAGAGAAAGGGATGGGTGGAGGTGCAAGGTCAGTTGGTGTGAGTAAGGATGCGCAGGAGCAGGGTAGGGAATGCATAGTGATGAGGATGAGAGGCACAGCAGGATGAGGTTGAGTGTGGCTTTGCAGTAACGTTTCGTGATCTACTGAGATCATTGAAAGGTTTATGCCAGAACAGCCTGATTCTCCTGACGACATCCCTGCTTCTGTCCTCCTGTGCAATGTGCAACCAGGCTGCGTTGGTGTTCTGGGGGGTCTCTTCCATCCATTAGGAGGGAAGAGAACCACCCTGCATACTGTAAGTGTTATGTATTTAACCCTTTGTAACCTGCATGACACCTGACCACCAGAGGGCCCACCTGTTGGAGGCCCAAGGGATCCCAGCATCCCTCGGGAGCACAGTGTATAAGCAGGCCACCCACGCGGTACCTGCACTCTGGAGTCTTATTAAAGGAGCTAAGGTCACACTTGCTCATTGTACACAGTACTCAGTTTCATCCTTTATTATGAGTGTACCAATTGGCGACGAGGTAACGAACAACCGCGTGAAAATGCAGTCGATATCCTGGAGAAGTTCTCAGAAGGGGATGTTTGGGAGGCCTTCGTGGAGAGACTCGACCAATACTTCGTGGCCAACGAGCTAGATGGGGACAAGAACGCTACCAAACGAAGGGCGATCCTCCTAACTGTTTGTGGAGCAACAACCTATGGCCTCATGAAGAATCTCCTGGCCCCGGCAAAACCAACAGAGAAACCCTACGAAGAATTGAGTACGCTGGTCCGGGAACACCTAAATCCTAAGGAATGCGTTTTGATGGCGAGATATCAGTTCTACATGTGTCAACGATCGGAGGACCAGGAAGTGGCGAGCTATGTCACCGAACTAAGGCGCCTCGCAGGACATTGTAAGTTTGAGGGATTCCAAGAACAAATGCGCAGAGATTTTTTTGTACTGGGCATTGAACATGAGAAAATTCTTCGCAAACTGTTGACTGTAGAAACTCTGAATCTAAGTAAAGCCATAACGATAGCCCAGGCATTTATGTCCACCAGCGACAACACCAAACAGATTTCGCAGAGTAAAGAAGTTTCAGCCAGTAATGTGCATAAAGTAACGTCGGTCTCAAGCAGAAATGTACATGGCAGAACTTACACGCCGGCTGCTGCAGCCCGACCTTAATTGACCCAGAGCCCACCATCAATCGTTAATGTGAGGTAGTTAACATCTTGTTGGCGCTGTGGAGGTAATCAATGCCACTTTAAGCGCTATGCGTGCAATGGTTGCAGAACAATGGGACACCTCCAACGAATGTGCAGGTGAGCTGCAAATCCTGCAAACCCTGCAGGTTGCAGAGGAAGGGTTGATCCACTGTGGATCAGGCTGAATTGGAGACTCGTACTGAGGAGGCAGAAGTGTGCGGGGTACACACATTAGTACAAAATGTCCACCAATAATGCTGAAAGTTGAACTGAACGGTATTCCAGTATCTATGGAACTGGACACGGGGGCAAGTCAGTCCATAATAAGTAAAAAGGCCTTCGACAGACTGTGGGGCAAAAAGGCACACAGGCCCAAGCTCAGCCCTATTCACACCAAACTAAGGACTTGCATCAAGGAACTAATCCCTGTAATTGGCAGTGCAGAAGTCAAAGTCTCCTATGAAGGAGCACTACACGAACTCCCGCTGTGGATTGTGCCAGGGGATGGCCCCACGTTGTTTGGCAGAAGCTGGCTGGGAAAAAACCGCTGGAACTGGGACGACATCCGAGCGCTTTCGTCCGTCGACGATGCCTCATGTACCCAGGTTCTGAGCAAGCTCCCATCGTTGTTCGAGCCAGGCATTGGAAGCTTCTCGGGGGCGAAAGTGCAGATCCATTTGGTTCCCGGTACGCGACCCATCCAACACAAGGCACGGGCAGTACCGTACATGATGCGTGAAAAAGTGGAAATTGAGCTGGACAGGCTGCAACGTGAAGGCCTCATCGCACTGGTGGAATTCAACGCCTGGGCCAGTCTGATTGTCCCGGTACTTAAGGAGGACGGCACGGTTAGAATTTGTGGGGACTATAAAGTAACGATTAACCGTTTTTTGCTGCAGGACCAGTACCCGCTACCCAAGGCAGACGACCGATTTGCGACCCTGGCTGAAGGGATGACGTTCACCAAGCTGGACCTGACCTCGGCCTACATGACGCAGGAGCTGGAGGAGCCTTCGAAAGGCCTCACCTGCATCAACACACATAAACATAAGAACATAAGAATTAGGAACAGGAGTAGGCCATCTAGCCCCTCGAGCCTGCTCCGCCATTCAACAAGATCATGGCTGATCTGGCCGTGGACTCAGCTCCACTGACCCGCCTGCTCCCCGTAACCCTTAATTCCCTTATTGCTTAAAAATCTATCAAAAATACATTCAATGAGCTAGCCTCAACTGCTTCCTTGGGCAGACAATTCCACAGATTCACAACCCACTGGTAGAAGAAATTCCTTCTTAACTCAGTTTTAAATTGGCTCCCCCATATTTTGAGGCTGTGCCCCCTAGTTCTAGTCTCCCCGACCAGTGGAAACAACCTCTCTGCCTCTATCTTGCCTATCCCTTTCATTATTTTAAATGTTTCTATAAGATCACCCCTCATCCTTCTGCACTCCAACGAGTAAAAACCCAGTCTACTCAATCTAACATCATAAGGTAACCCCCTCATCTCCGGAATCAGCCTAGTGAATCGTCTCTGTTACCTGCTCCAAAGCCAGTATATCCTTCCTTAAGTAAGGTGACCAAAACTGCACGCAGTACTCCAGATGCGGCCTCACCCATACCCTATACAGTTGCAGCAGGACCTCCCTGCTTTTGTACTCCATCCCTCTCACAATGAAGGCCAACATTCCATTCGCCTTCCTGATTACCTGCTGCACCTGCAAACTAACTTTTTGGGATTCATGCACAAGGACCCCCAGGTCCCTCTGCACCGCAGCATGTTGTAATTTCTCCCCATTCAAATAATATTCCCTTTTACTGTTTTTTTTTCCAAGGTGGATGACCTCACACTTTCTGACATTGTATTCCATCTGCCAAACCTTAGCCCATTCGCTTAACCTATCTAAATCTCTTTGCAGCCTCTCTGTTTCCTCTACACAACCCGCTTTCCCACTAATCTTTGTGTCATCTGCAAATTTTGTTGCACTACATTCTGTCCCCTCTTCCAGGTCATCTATGTATATTATAAACAGTTGTGGTCCCAGCACCGATCCCTGTGGCACACCACTAACCACCGATTTCCAACCCGAAAAGGACCCATTTATCCCGACTCTCTGCTTTCTGTTAGCCAGCCAATTCTCGATCCATGCTAATACATTTCCTCTGACTCCGCGTACCTTTATCTTCTGCAGTAACCTTTTGTGTGGCACCTTATCGAATGCCTTTTGGAAATCTAAATACACCACATCCATCGGTGCACCTCTATCCACCATGCTCGTTATATCCTCAAAGAATTCCAGTAAATTAGTTAAACATGATTTCCCCTTCATGAATCCATGTTGCATCTGCTTGATTGCGCTATTCCTATCTAGATGTCCCGCTATTTCTTCCTTAATGATAGCTTCAAGCATTTTCCCCACTACAGATGTTAAACTAACCGGCCAAAAGTTACCTGCCTTTTGTCTGCCCCCTTTTTTAACCAGAGGTGTTACATTAACTGCTTTCCAATCCGCTGGTACCTCCCCAGAGTCCAGAGAATTTTGGTAGATTATAACGAATGCATCTGCTATAACTTCCACCATCTCTTTTAATACCCTGGGATGCATTTCATCAGGACCAGGGGACTTGTCTACCTTGAGTCCCATTAGCCTGTCCAGCACTACCCCCCTCGTGATAGTGATTGTCTCAAGGTCCTCCCTTCCCACATTCCCGTGACCAGCAATTTTTTGCATGGTATTTGTGTCTTCCACTGTGAAGACCAAAGCAAAATAATTCTTTAAGGTCTCAGCCATTTCCACATTTCCCATTATTAAATCCCCCTTCTCATCTTCTAAGGGACCAACATTTACTTTAGTCACTCTTTTCCGTTTTATATATCTGTAAAAGCTTTTACTATCTGTTTTTATGTTTTGCCCAAGTTTACTTTCGTAATCTATCTTTCCTTTCTTTATTGCTTTCTTAGTCATTCTTTGCTGCCGTTTAAAATGTTCCCAATCTTCGAGTTTCCCACAAACCTTGGCCACCTTATACGCATTGGTTTTTAATTTGATACTCTCCCTTATTTCCTTGGTTATCCACGGCTGGTTATCCCTTCTCTTACCGCCCTTCTTTTTCACTGGAATATATTTTTGTTGAGCACTATGAAAGAGCTCCTTAAAAGTCCTCCACTGTTCCTCAATTGTGCCGCCGTTTAGTCTGTGTTTCCAGTCTATTTTAGCCAACTCTGCCCTCATCCCACTGTAGTCCCCTTTGTTTAAGCATAGTATGCTCGTTTGAGACACTACTTCCTCATCCTCAATCTGTATTACAAATTCAACCACACTGTGATCACTCATTCCGAGAGGATCTTTTACTCGGAGATAATTTATTTTTCCTGTCTCATTACACAGGACCAGATCTAAGACAGCTTGCTCCCTCGTAGGTTCTGTTACATACTGTTCTAAGAAACAATCCTGTATGCATTCTATGAATTTCTCCTCCAGGCTACCCCGTGCGATTTGATTTGACCAATCGATATGTAGGTTAAAATCCCCCATGATTACTGCTGTTTCTTTTTCACATGCCTCCATTATTCCCTTGATTATTGCTCGCCCCACCGTGAAGTTATTATTTGGGGACCTATAAACTACGCCGACCAGTGACTTTTTCCCCTTACTATCTCTAATCTCCACCCACAATGATTCAACATTTTGTTCATTAGAGCCAATATCGTCTCTCATAACTGCCCTGATATCTTCCTTTATTAACAGAGCTACCCCACCTCCTTTCCCTTCTTGTCTATCTTTCCGAATTGTCAGATACCCCTGTATGTTTAATTCCCAGTCTTGGCCACCCTGCAACCACGTTTCTGTAATGGCCATCAAATTATACCCATTTGTAATGATTTGTGTCGTCAACTCATTTACTTTATTTCGAATGCTGCGTGCGTTTAGGTAGAGTGTTTTAATACTAGTTTTTAAACCATAATTTTTAGTTTTGACCCCTCTTGCAGCCCCTTTATATTCATACACATTGTCCCTTCCTATCACCTTGTGGTTTACACTAACCCAGTGCTACTCTGCTCTGTTGCCTCCTGCCTTTTGCATTCTTTCTTGGGATCCTGTTCATCTGAGCTCTTACCCATTCTAACTAGCTCAGAGCCCTCTCCTATGTTCCGAATACTCCTTTCATTGAGGCACCGAGCTTTCATGCTTGCCTTTTTATTACACTTTGACCCTTTAGAATTTTGCTGTACAGTGGCCCTTTTTATTTTTTGCCTTGGGTTTCTCTGCCCTCCACTTTTACTCATCTCCTTTCTGTCTGTTTATCTACAAGTGGTGCCCGTTCGGGATTTGGTCGCCCGCGGCTATCTTCCAATGGAGCATGAAGAGCCTGCTAAAGTTGGTTCCTTGCACAGTGGTTTTCCAGGACGACATACTGGTTACAGGTCGGGACACCATGGAGCACTTGAAGAATCTGGAAGAGGTTCTTAGTCGCTTGGATCACGTGGGGCTCAGGTTGAAACGCTCGAAGTGTGTTTTCCTGGCACAGGACGTCGAGTTCTTTGTAAGAAGAATCACAGCAGACGACATCAGACCCACTGACGCCAAGATGGAGGCCATCAAGAACTTGCCGCGAACACAGAACGTGACGGAGCTACGGTCGTTCCTGGGACTTCTTAACTATTTCAGTAATTTCCTACCTGGGTTAACCACCCTGCTAGAACCCATACATGCGCTACTGTGCAAGGGAGACAACTGGGCATGGGGGAATTCACAAGAGGCTGCCTTTAAGAAAGACGGAAATCTGTTGTGTTCAAACAAACTGCTTGTCCTGGATAACACTTGTAAATGATTAATGCTAGCTTGTTATGCGTCGTCATACGGTTTCGGGTGTGTGGTACAACAGGCTAATGAATCGGGGATTTTGCAACTGGTCGCTTATGCGTCCAGGGGTTTGTCCAAGGCCGAAAGGGCCTGCAGCATGATTGAAAAAGAGGCTCTGGCGTGCGTCTACGGGGTGAAATAAATGCACCAGTACTTATTTGGCCTCAAGTTTGAGCTTGAAACTGACCACAAGCTGCTCATATCGCTGTTCTCTGAGAGCAAAGGGATTAATACCAATGCCTTTGCCCGCATCCAAAGATGGGCACTCACGCTGTCGGCATACAACTATGTAATCCGCCACAGACCGGGAATAGAGATCTGTGCAGATTCTCTCAGTCGGCTACCATTGCCCACCACCGGGGTGGAAATGGCACAACCAGCGGACTTGCTCATAGTCATGGAGGCATTCGAGAACGAGAAGTCCCCCGTTACGGCCCGCCAGATCAGGACCTGGACCAGCCGGGATCCTTTACTGTCCTTGGTTAAAAAAAACTGTGTCCTCCATGGGAGCTGGTCCGGTGTCCCACTGGAGATGCAGGAGGCGATTAAGCCGTTCCACATGGCAAAGATGAGTTGTCCCTGAAGGCGGACTGTCTATTGTGTGGCAATTGCGTGGTCTTGCCCAAGAAAGGCAGAGACACGTTCATATGTGAACTGCACAGCCCCCACCCAGGCACCGTAATGATGAAAGCCATAGCCAGATCCCATGTGTGTTGGCCCGGCATCGACTTAGATTTAGAGTCATGCGTGCACCAGTGCAACACTTGCTCTCAGCTGAGCAATGCACCCAGAGAGGCACCGCCTCCAAACCGTGGTCGAGGATCCATGTAGAGTATGCGGGCCCATTTCTAGGCAAATGTTTTTGGTTGTCGTGGACGCTTACTCAAAATGGATTGAATGTGCAATAATGTCGGTAAGCACTTCCACGGCCACTATTGAAAGCCTACGAGCCATGTTTGCCACGCACGGCTTACCTGATGTCCTAGTCAGCGAAAATGGGCCGTGCTTCACCAGTGCTGAGTTCAAGGAATTCATGACCTGCAACGGGATCAAACACGTCACATCTGCCCAGTTCAAGCCCGCATCCAACGGCTAGGCAGAACGGGCAATTCTGACCATCAAGCAAAGCTTGAAACGTGTGTCGGAAGGCTCCCTGCAGATCCGGCTGTCCCAAGTATTGCTCAGCTACCGCACCAGACCCCACACACTCACCCGGGTTCCCCCAGCCGAGCTGCTCCTGAAAAGGGCGCTTAAAGCAGGGCTCTCTCTTGTCCACCCTGATCTCCATGATCACGTGGAGGGCAAGCGGCATCAACAAAGTGTGTACCATGACCACGCAAATTTGTCACGCGATATTGAGGTCAACGATCCTGTGTTTGTGCTCAATTATGGACATGGTCCCAAATGGCTTGCTGGCACGGTCACAGCCAAAGAGGATGTTTCAGGTCAAACTGGCCAATGGACAAACGCACAGAAAACATTTGGACCAAATCAAATTGCGGTTCACCAACAGCTATGAACAACCCGAAGAGGACAACACCAACTTTGACCCTCCAACACAGACACACACAAGTGGCAACCGACATCATGGTTGACCACGAAACCGAACTCATCATCTCCAGCAGCCTGGCAAGGCCAGCAAGGGAGAGTAAAGCCCCAGATCGTCTCACCTTGTAAATATGTGTCCTGTTGACCTCACGGGGGAGTGATGTTATGTATTTAACCTTTTGTAACCTGCATGAAACCTGACCACCAGAGGGCCCACCTGTTGGAGTCCCAAGGGATCCCAGCATCCCTTGGGAGCACGGTATATAAGCAGGTCACCCACGAGGTACCTGCACTCTGGAGTCTTATTAAAGGAGCTAAGGTCACACTTGCTCATTGTACACAGTACTCAGTTTCATCCTTTATTATGAGTGTACCAGTAAGCATCTGGCAGGAGTCATTGGAGAGCCTGGGTGCAGCCCTGCACCTTTGTGCGGTGCTTGTCAGTGTTTGCAGCACCTCAATGCTGTGGAACACTGAGAACAATTGTCAAACAAAACTTGGCCATAGCCCCTTTAAGGAAATTGGCTGATGACTCATCAGCAAATGATGACATAGGACCCGCTTCCTGTTAATTGGCCGGGAACCTCGCAGGATTCAATGGAAAGTTGTGTTGTGAGGGCTGGATGGAGCCGGGAGCACGTTCTCCACATACCACCAATTCCGGCCGTAGAGTGTGTGATGTTGCACCCACCTTTCCACAAGTTGAAGGGGCTATTCCTAGATTTCTGACTGCACTTCAGTCCCGCGCTCCTGATCTTTGGTCACCCGGTGCAGGGAGGGAGCGGGCAGGCCGGAGGGCCTCCTCGTAGGACTGCTTCGTGGCCTGGTCAAGGAGGCCATTAACTGGTCCTGGCAGTGGGCGGTGAAGTGGGTCGTTCAGCCCGACTGCCTGCCTCTCGTCCACAGCTATGTTCGTTCCCGGGTGTCCTTGGAGATGGAGCAGGCGGTGACCACCACCATGCTCGCGGCCTTTGCATGACCGATGGGTACTGGAGGGACTGGAGTGCATCAGCACCCCTGGGAACAACATTTTAAATTGTTTATTAAGTTGCATTTCCAATTAGTTAATTTTCAGTATTTATTGGTCGTGTCCCTTCAAAAGGGCACATGCTTGAACCTTAATTGGCAATTGTCAATATTTAACAGAGTCGCCTCTTAACGAGACAGCACTAAAATAATTCAGATATCATATCTCATTAACTAAAGAAATCTATAACTGTAAATGATAATAGTGTTGTTTGTGTCAATGAGACACTGGTACCTTGCGGTGCAGAGAGAGGCTGCTTCCATCCCATGCACATTGTGGAACATTGATTCAGCACCACTCCTAACCCCTCTCAGTGATGTGGATAGAGAACTGGTTGGCAGACAGGAAGCAGAGAGTCGGGATAAACGGGTCCTTTTCAGAATGGCAGGCAGTGACTAGTGGAGTGCCGCAGGGCTCAGTGCTGGGACCCCAGCTCTTTACAGTATACATTAACGATTTAGACGAACGAATTGAGTGTAATATCTCCAAGTTTGCAGATGACACTAAACTGGGTGGCGGTGTGAGCTGTGAGGAGGACGCTAAGAGGCTGTAGGGTGACTTGGACAGGTTAGGTGAGTGGACAAATGCATGGCAGATGCAGTATAATGTGGGTAAATGTGAGGTTATCCATTTTGGGGGCAAAAACACGAAGGCAGAATATTATCTGAATGGCGGCAGATTAGGAAAAGGGGAGGTGCAACGAGACCTGGGTGTCATGGTTCATCAGTCATTGAAAGTTGGCATGCAGGTACAGCAGGCGGTGAAGAAGGCAAATGGTATATTGGCCTTCATAGCTAGGTGATTTGAGTATAGGAGCAAGGAAGTCTTACTGCAGTTGTACAGGGCCTTAGTGAGGCCTCACCTGGAATATTGTGTTCAGTTTTGGTCTACTAATCTGAGGAAGGACATTCTTGCTATTGAGGGAGTGCAGCGAAGGTTCACCAGACTGATTCCAGGGATGGCTCGACTGACATATGAGGAGAGACTGGATCAACTGGGCCTTTATACACTGGAGTTTGGAAGGATGAGAGGGGATCTCATAGAAACGTATATGATTCTGACGGAACTGGACAGGTTAGATGCGGGAAGAATGTTCCCGATGTTGGGGAAGTCTAGTACCAGGGGACATAGTCTTAGGATAAGGGGTAGGCCATTTAGGACTGAGATGAGGAGAAACTTCTTCACTCAAAGAGTTGTTAACCTGTGGAATTCCCTGCCCCAGAGAGTTGTTGATGCCAGTTCATAGAAACATAGAAACATAGAAAATAGGTGCAGGAGCAGGCCATTCAGCCCTTCTAGCCTGCACCGCCATTCAATGAGTTCATGGCTGAACATTAAACTTCAGTACCCCCTTCCTGCTTTCTCGCCATAACCCTTGATCCCCCTAGTAGTAAGGACTTCATCTAACTCCCTTTTGAATATATTTAGTGAATTGGCCTCAACTACTTTCTGTGGTAGAGAATTCCACAGGTTCACCACTCTCTGGGTGAAGAAGTTTCTCCTCATCTCGGTCCTAAATGGCTTACCCCTTATCCTCAGACTGTGACCCCTGGTTCTGGACTTCCCCAACATTGGGAACATTCTTTCTGCATCTAACCTGTCTAAACCCGTCAGAATTTTAAACGTTTCTATGAGGTCCCCTCTCATTCTTCTGAACTCCAGTGAATACAAGCCCAGTTGATCCAATCTTTCTTGATAGGTCAGTCCCGCCATCCCGGGAATCAGTCTGGTGAACCTTCGCTGCACTCCCTCAATAGCAAGAATGTCCTTCCTCAAGTTAGGAGACCAAAACTGTACACAATACTCCAGGTGTGGCCTCACCAAGGCCCTGTACAACTGTAGCAACACCTCCCTGCCCCTGTATTCAAATCCCCTCGCTATGAAGGCCAACATGCCATTTGCTTTCTTAACCGCCTGCTGTACCTGCATGCTAACCTTCAATGACTGATGTACCATGACACCCAGGTCTCGTTGCACCTTCCCTTTTCCTAATCTGTCACCATTCAGATAATAGTCTGTCTCTCTGTTTTTACCACCAAAGTGGATAACCTCACATTTATCCACATTATACTTCATCTGCCATGCATTTGCCCACTCACCTAACCTATCCAAGTCACTCTGCAGCCTAATAGCATCCTCCTCGCAGCTCACACTGCCACCCAACTTAGTATCATCCGCAAATTTGGAGATACTGCATTTAATCCCCTCGTCTAAATCATTAATGTACAATGTAAACAGCTGGGGCCCCAGCACAGAACCTTGCGGCTCTCCACTTCATTGGATATATTCAAGAGAGAGTTAGATATGGCCCTTACGGCTAAAGGGATCGAGGGGTATGGAGAGAAAGCAGGAAAGGGGTACTGAGGGAATGATCAGCCATGATCTTATTGAATGGTGGTGCAGGCTCGAAGGGCCAAATGGCCTACTCCTTCTATTTTCTTTGTTTCTATGTTTCTGAATTCCAATGAGTCGCGGCCCAACCGTTCCTCATAATAGATGAGTTGATGGCACAAATAGATACAAATTGGTATGATCTGATAGCCATTACAGAGACATGGACAAGGTGACCAGGACTGGGAACTAAATATTCAGGGGTACTTGACAACCTGGAAGGACAGACAGAAACTAAAAGGAGGTGGGGTAGCTCTAATGATAAAGGATGAATCACTGCAATATTGAGAAACAATATTGGCTCAAATGATTAGGATGTTGAAACAGTTTGGGTGGAGATAAGGAATAATAAGGGGAAAAGTCACTGGTGGGCGTGGTCTATAGGCCCCCTAACAGTAGCAATTCTTTTGGTTGAAGCATAAACCAGGAAATAGTGGGGGATTGTAAAAAGGGAACAGCAATAATCATGGGTGATTTTAACTTCCATATTGATTGGACAAATTAAATTGGTCAGGGTAGCCTTGAGGAGGAGTTCATAGAGTGCATAAGGGATGGATTCCTGAAGCAAAATGGAACGGAATTTACCAGGAGGCAGGCTACCTTAGATCTGATCCTGTGTAAGAGACAGGATTAATAAACAATCTTCGAGTAAAGGATCCCCTTGGAATGAATGATCACAGCATGATTGAATTTCAAATTCAGATGGAGGGCGAGAAAGTTGGATCTCAAACCAGCGTACTGAGCTTAAATAAAGGAGACTATGAAGGTATGAGGGCAGAGTTGGCTAAAGTGGACTGGGAAAATAGATTAAAGTGTGGGATGGTTGATGAACAGTGGTGTACATTTAAGGAGATATTTGATAACTCTCAAGAAAAATATATTCCAGTGAGGAGGAAAGGGTGTAAGAGAAAAGATAGCCATCCATGGTAAACTAAAGAAATAAAGGATGGTAGATGTCATGTATTCAACTATCATTGTAACCCATGTATAAGCTGACCTAAGTTGTACACCTTGAGAACGTTGACCACAAGGGGGTGAACTTGTGGGATTCACTCCTAACCTGGACTTTCAGGTATAAAAGGGGAAGCTCCACTCACCTTCATCACTTGAGGTCTTGGTAATAAAGGTAACTGGTCACAGAGTGACCTTCTCTCAAGTACGGGCCTCGTGTGCATTTGTACTGTATAGTAAGGACATATCATTGGCGATGAGAAGCTGGGATTTAAACCACGCGAGCATGGCCACGAGCAGCACAGAAGAGAGGTACTGTGTTGGTGATGATTGGGACGACTTTATTGAGAGACTACAGCAAAGTTTTGTCACTAAGGAATGGTTGGGACAGGATTCGGCCGACAATCGCAGGGCTCATCTCCTGACGGTTTGTGGATCCAGAACATACTCCCTGATGAAGGACCTTCTAGCGCCAGATAAGCCGGCGGACAAGACGTTCGAAGAGCTCAGTAAGTTGATCGGGGAACACTTTAAACCGGCGAGCAGCATGCACATGGCGAGACAGCGGTTTTACACGCACCGGCGGCGAGAAGGGCAAAGCGTTCCAGACTTCGTGGCAGATCTCTGGCGACTGGCGAGCCTATGTAAGTTCCCAGATGCATGCAGAGCGGAGATGCTGCGAGACTTTTTTATTGAGGGCATCGGTCACGCTGGGGTCTTCAGGAAACTGATTGAGACCAAAGACGTGACCAGACATTTATCTCAGGAGAGGAAGAGACCAGAATGATGTATGACAAAAATCTTGACTCAAATGCGGCAAACGACCAGGGAGTCAACATTGCAAACGCGGCACACAGTTCTCTAGGCAGACAAGGACAATCGGACATGCCCGAGCACGTAGTCGAACCCAAAGGGGGAATTCAACAGAGACAATGGCTAGCTGAACGGTGATTCATGCCATCGCAAGGGACAATGCGGCCAGTAATGGGGCCATCAACACCTGTTAATGGTGCGCTTAAGGACAGTTACAGAGACAGTCAGAGACGATCGACTGGTAATGGACCTTTTGTTTCCAACAATGGGGCCTCCAGCTCATGCTGGAGGTGTGGAGGCAAACACCCAGGCAGAGCTTGCAGGTATCAGCAATATACCTGCAGAAACTGCAATGTCAGCGTACGTGCAGGAAGCCTGCAGCCAGGTTGATGTACGAGGAGGACGGGCCCGATGTAAGCCCTGCTGATGCCAAATGAATACTGGGGGAAATCGCTGGAAGCTGAAGTTCAGCGAGTTCATGTGGAGCACATATACAGTTCATATACCAGGACGCCACCGATAATAATGAAAGTGCTCCTCAATGGCATCCCAGTATCAATGGAGCTAGACACGGGGGCCAGCCAGTCCCTGATGAGTATCAAACAGTTTGAAAGGTTGTGGGTGTCCAAGGCCAGGAGGCCAAAATTATTGCCGATTGACGCACAGCTACGGACATATACAAAGGAGATCATTCCGGTGCTAGGCAGCGCCACGGTAGTCGTGACCCACAAAGATTCGGAGAACAGGTTGCCACTCTGGCTTGTCCCGGGTATGGTCCCGCACTACTGGGGAGGAGTTGGCTTGCTGTCATGAACTGGAAATGGGGCGATGTCAATGCAATTTTTTCTGTGGAGCGAGTATCATGCTCACAGGTCCTGGACAAATTTGACTCATTATTTCAAACCGGCATCGACACTTTCATGGGGGCCAAGGTAGTGATTCACATAAACCCGGACGCCAGGCCAGTACACCACAAGGCCAGAGCGGTGCCGTATGTGATGTGGGAAAAGATAGAATGCGAATTGGACCGCCTGCTGAGGGAAGGTATCATCTCGCCAGTCGAATTCAGTGACTGGGCGAGCCTGATTTTGCCGGTGCTCAAGGCGGATGGGTCGGTCAGGATATGTGGCGATTACAAGGCCACCATCAATCGGGTGTCACTCCAAGACCAGTACCCGCTACCGAGAGCGGAGGACCTCTGCGACGCTATCCGGTGGCAAACCTTTTTCAAAATTGGACCTGACCTTAGCTTACATGACCCAGGAGCTGGCGAGTGAGTCGAAGAAGCTGATTACCATCACGACACACAAGGGGTTGTTTGAGTATAACAGATGTCCGTTCGGGATTCGTTTGGCCGCCGCGATCTTTCAGCAAAATATAGAAAACCTCCTCAAGTCGATTCCAGGGACGGTGGTTTTTCAAGACGATATCCTCATCACGGGTCGCGATACTGAAGAACACCTCCACAACCTGGGGGAGGTGCTACGCAGACTGGACCGAGTCGGGCTGCGACTGAAAAAGGTGAAGTGCGTCTTCTTAGCTCCAGAGGTAGAATTCCTGGGGAGGAGGGTAGCAGCAGACGGGATCAGACCTACGGCATCCAAAACAGAAGCGATCCAGAGAGCACCCAGACCCCGTAACACGACGGAGCTGCATTCATTCCTGGGGCTCCTGAACTATTTTGGTAACTTTCTTCCCAAATTGAGCACGCTGTTAGAGCCACTACATGTGCTCCTACACAAAGGTCGCAAATGGGTCTGGGGGGACAGCCAGGAAAGGGCTTTTGATACAACACAAAATTTGTTACGCTCCAACAAACTGTTAACGCTATATGACCCGCGTAAGAAACTTGTTTTAACGTGTGATGCGTCGTCCTATGGGGTCGGGTGTGTGTTGCAGCATGTGAATGCCAATGGTCAGTTACAGCCGGTAGCTTATGCCTCCAGAAGTCTGTCCCAGGCAGAACGGGGTTACAGGATGGTAGAAAAGGAAGCACTAGCATGTGTATTTGCAATTAAAAAAATGCACCAGTACCTGTTTGGCAGCTGGAGCTGGAGACAGATTACAAACCCCTAACGTCCCTTTTGGACGACAGCAAGGCCATAAATGTGAATGCGTCGGCCCGCATACAGAGGTGGGCACTTACGTTAGCCGCCTATGACTACACCATTCGGCACAGACCGGGCACTGAAAACTGCGCCGATGCACTCAGCAGGCTCCCACTAGCCACCACTGAGGGGGCAACTGAGCATGATGCTGAGATGGTCATGGCTGTTGAAGCTTTTGAAAGCGAAGGCTCACCTGTGACAGCCCATCAGATTAAAGTCTGGAGAAATAAAGACCCGCTGCTGTCTTTCGTTAAGAAATGTGTCCTGAATGGGGACTGGGCAGCCACGTACGGGGCATGTCCTGAGGAGTTTAAACCATTTCATAGGCGCAAGTGAGAATCTGTATCAATTTAGCTACCAACTTTATATGTATTATCCGTACTAATTTCAAATGTATTAACTCTTTCTGAAATAGCCGCTCATGGTTATTGCTGACTCTTCAGATCTCACTACAGGGGAGAACAATGAGAGACTTGTTCTTGTGAAACAACCTTGAGGAACCGTCTGATCAAAATGGGAATGTAGCAACAGATGAAGGGGCCAAACTGTAGGAATACCCAGAGAAGCAGAACTGTGCCTTCCTTGTCTGCAAAACAAAGATAAGCTGGAGATGAATTAATCTTCACTCATGATTAGGGAATTGCTTGCTTTACTGTGTAAATGAATGGGTTAGCTTGTATCTATGCCACGTTAGTTGATGTGATAGGACAATGAGAAGGGGTTGCACCGATCAAGAACTGTATAACTGTAATATTTTTGTAATGATTTTTGCTTGCTCTGGTAGATTCGACAGAATCATGGAGTCGGTGCCCCTTTATCAGAGCACTTCATCGATGAAGCCTGAATAAAGTTAGTCTGAACTATACTTTAAAGTGTTCGAGTCAGTGTATTCGCTGAAACAGATTGAGGGAAAAGAATCCGTATCAACATTTGGTGTCAGAAGTGGGATCTCAACGGTCAACCTCCGGGCACTTGCGAACTAATAGCCGGACTAGCCTCGGACGAGACAGGAGGAAAATAGCCACCGGAGTGAGGATTCTTTAAATACCACCTCGGTTTCCTCCGGTCCAAAAGTCTGAAGAAAGTTTTGCCGCTCGCTGGTTCTCAGGTAGCGTCTGAACAAGATCTAGGTCAATCTGGCGAATACCTTTTAAACTTAGAAAATAAGTGTCCAAGTCAGGTACGACGTCGACCTTGTATATCACTTGGCCCATCTAGGCACTGATTGGACTTAAACAGACTAACTGGGATACGATTACCGCGGGGCAATGTGAGAGGGATTGTGTAAAGTTAACTTTTACTTATGCCAGGTACGGTGTTGACCTTGTTTTTCACTTGGCCCGCCTAGGCTCTGGATAAGATAAACTACCTTTTTACCATGGGGCGACGCGAGAATGGGCAATCACTTAGACAGTACTATGGATGCGGGCAGCCCGCTACAGAAGTTATGCGAAGATTTCCCCGAGAAGGCTGAGCAATTTAGACAGTTATCTGGAGCCTTGAACAAATTATTAGGAGATGATCAATGGCCCCTAGGGGGCACTAAGAGTATAGGGGTGGCAAAAAGGGCACAGGAGTTAATTTGGAAAAAGGAACGAGGAAAAAGGGATAAAAGCTTAATTGCCACATGGAGACAATATTGTCAAAAACTAAAAGATGAATCACTTCTGTCAAGTTGGCAGGAAAACGCCACTAAGTTAGGATTTTCATTAATGGAAGGAGGACATGTTAAACCCCTAGATGTATTAAAGAAAGAGTGTGCGCACGAAAAACGTACCAAGAGCTCCACTCGGACCTCTGAAAAGGATATTGATAGACTACGTAGTCAGATGGTTGGCCTTGCATTGACTGAGGCGGACGATGAGATAGAAGAGTGGACGCACACGCAACGTCCCATTGCTCCGATGCCCCACGGTCCCGTTGAACCTCCATTGAATATACCCGGCCATTCCGACGGCTACAGGCAATGTTCCACCAGCTGTAAATCCCCAAGCCTTCGATCACGTTCTGTCCTCAGCTCTACCACCACCCTCGCCGCCACTGGTACCCGTTGATACACCATCAAACGTAACACCGGTGGGTCCCCAGACGGTCCCTGCAGTCTTCCCTCTGTCAGCTGCACACCCTGTATTAGTATCAGTCTCGACTACCTCGCCCGGACTTGTCCCTGTCCCCCAACAACCCTTTACGCTGGCAGGTCTCCAACCTAGTGTTTCGACTCCCTCCGCGCCCTTTGTTAATTTAGGTCCGACCTTGCAGTCAGATCCTACCTGGACCCCTCCGACTTTTGTGGACCCAGTCGCTACACGGACCAGGTCGCAAATGAAACAGAAGGATAAGAAGTCCCTCACTCCGGCCGTTAGGGAGACGCCGAAACATGGAGCTAGACGAAAACCATCGCTACAGTCGCGCGCCTTCCAGGGCTCAGCCCGTCACCCCGATTCTGAGAGCTCAAGTGACTCCGACTTGGGCTCCCCTTCCCTATCAGACTCGGAATCTGATTCTGACACCGATTGTGCCAACCACCAAAAAAGGCCCCTACGACAGTTCCCGGTAAGAGACATGCCGAACCCTGATCCTGCCGCTGCTGTCGCTAACCCGACGATTCAAGTATACATGCCTTGGAAGCCCAACGTGATTATGGCCATATTGACCGGAATGCCGGACCGGAAAAGGGAACCTGTCAAGTTCGTGGACTTTCTCCGCACCACGATAGCCGTCTATGACGCCGATTCCAGGGATCTATGGTCCCTTGTCCGTCAAACCTTGAGCCCGATTGAGCACACCCGGTTCCTGACTCATTTAAATGTTGCCGGCCATGCAGCCTTACAAGCGCAGCATCACAATGATGGAGCCCATCAAGGGGCCATTTTCGCTGCGCTGGATACTAGCCTTCAGGAGCCTACTAGCATGGCAAATGTTTTAGAGACAAAGCCTAAGCAAGATGAGAATGCAGATGAATTCCTGGAAAGATTCGTTGAAATTTATGGAGGCCAGTCGGGAGATAATGCCTTCCGGGCAGGACGAAATTCACCTCAATTCTGCGCTATTCTGCTCCAGTGCTTGCCTCAGTCGATCGCTCACGCCATCCGGACCAATAACATGAATTGGGCAGATAATAGTAAGGCCGTGAAATATTACTGGCAGGAAAGAAAGGGAGAAGGAGGAAATGCACCCCTAACCCGGGTTAAGACTGAATATGTTACTAAGAAGGAGGAACCCCCTCGGGCTGCAGGACCGAAACCCTACCCAACTGGGTATCAGATGGAGCCTCAGTATTGTGTGCCAGGTTGGGTGGATAATCAGGGATGCGGCTACATTGAACATCCAAATGGTCCAGGCCCTGCAAATTACGGGCCACCCTACTGCCCCCGACCAGGCATGGGGAGAGGGGACGGACGGAATCAGGGAGCATGCTTTAACTGTGGACAAGAGGGACACTGGAGCAGAGAGTGCCACTCCCGCCGACCAGGAAGAGGACAACGGGGAGGGAGAGGAGGATGGCAAGGGGGAAGAGGACGGGGATCCTACACTAACTTCTCCCAAACAAACCCCTTCGCCCAATCGTAACCCCAACATCAGTATTGACTACGTAGCTTGATTGTACAGGGACCCTCATCGGACGAGGAGCCGATGATATCATTAAAGATTCAAAATGAGTGGCAATCCTTTTTAATAGATACAGGAGCCTCCATGTCCTCTGTAGTCGAAGCTTAAACTCCCTACCTCTAGCGAGACTCAGGGACTGTCGGGGTTCCTGGGACAAGTCTCTACATTCCCTGTGTCAGAACCAGTTAATGTAGTTTACAAGGAAGAATCTGTGGATCATCGATTTATCATTACAACCAATCTGGACTGCAACTTGATGGCTAGGGACCTTCTCTGTAAATTCCAGCTCCACCTAGAATGCGGAGACGAAGGTATTATTGTAAGACCCGGGACTTTCAAACGGCATTGTTACACCACTCGGACCCCTAAATGGTGGTCCCTAGACTTGCCTCAAGCGCTTTATCATGTGACCTTGGCATACGACCCTAGTGGTACTAACCAGAAACTCCGAGACTTTTATCGGGATCACGAGGGGGAGAAATGGGAGATCCAGCCGCGAGCCACAGTGACCGGTCCGGAGGGCAAAGCAGATTTCGTTGAGATGTGTATGACCCTGTGGAGACAGCCTCCGACTGTGGCACCGCATGTCACTCGTGAAGTATTACCTCCCCACCTAAAGATTTAGGAATCATGGTACGTCAAGCCATAGACGAGGCCGACCCTACTAGTCCAGACTTGTAGATTGTGGGACATGGCCGGATGGTCCAGTTTCACAGGGACCCCAAGAAGGTCCTGACAACACTACACCAGCATACCAGCGCCAACGTACCTGACTATGTGGACCCCCACGTATGGGCGGAAAACTCCACCCAAGTGGGTTATATTCCAATCGACCCGATCGAGATCCTAGTACAAGGTGATGTGGATTTGCCCTCCATTCGTCAGTACCCACTGAGAACACAGGCAATACCGAGTATTCATAAATTGATCAAGGGCCTCGTGGAACAGGGGATTTTGGTTCAATGTCACTCCCCGTGTAATACACCGATATTGGCAGTCCCTAAGCCAGGCAAACCAAACCAGTTCCGCTTGGTCCAGGACCTTCGAGCCATTAATGCCATCATCCAGCCCTTACATGCCCTGGTTCCCAACCCAGCACAAATACTGTCGTTGATCCCGGCAAACGCCAAGGACCTTCAACACGCCTTCTTCACCTTGCCATTGGCCCAGACGAGCCAGTATCTCTTTGCCTTTACCTACCAAGGACAGCAGTACACATGGACCAGGCTACCTCAAGGATTCATTCACTCTCCAACACTATTTTCAAGATGTCTGCAGGAGCAACTACAGTCTCGGACTCTGACTAAAGGATCCACCTTGATCCAATATGTGGACGATTTATTGGTAGCTAGCGCAGACGAACCAAGCAATCGGGAGGATTCCAACCAGTTGCTGAATCACTTGTCCTCCCTGCGATACATAGTCTCCCCATCGAAGGTCAAGGTTGGCCAGTCCCAAGTTAAATTTCTTGGGATTATTTTATCAGGGACCCATCGAGCCCTGGAGGCTGGTCGAGTTGAACCCATCTGCCAATTTCCGGTCCCTAGTACCGCCAAACAGATGCGACAATGGTTGGGAATGATCAATTATTGTAGATCCTGGCTACCTAACGTTGTCCTGATGACCAAGCACCTCACCCCCTACACAACTAAGGAGGGCATCTTTGAAATAGAATCCGCAGACATCCAAGCCTTTAAGGAATTAAAGACGGCTCTGCTACAGGCCCCAGCCTTGGGCCGACTTTTATATGACCAGCCATTCCAGCTGTATTGTACAATCCTGAAAGACTGTGCTACCGCTGTCCTAATTCAGAAACATGGAGATAAGCATCGGCCTGTTGCCTACTATTCTTCCAAAATAGACCCTGTTGCCTTGGGACACCCTGTGTGTACCCAAATTTTGACTGCTATATATAATAGTCTCCAATCCGCTGTCAACCTGACCCTCCAGCAAGATATTGTTGTGTACACCTCTCACTCTGTGGCCGCACTTCTGGGCCAACTACAGACCCAGCATCTTACTATGGC